>NW_005054477.1:753989-755852 GCF_000277835.1 Geospiza fortis | reverse complement strand
CCGATTGTCTAAAATTGACTATGTTCACTTTGCAATGAGAATTGCTCACCTCAAGAGCTCTGTGCTATTTATGTTCAATGGATACCCCCAGAATCTTACAAAAGCTGATCTTAAACTCTTCTTCATGAAAACAGACAGGAAATACCTTTTTCTCTTTTTCTGGAGGTCTTCTCTTTGTTTACATATAAAGTAATTGTCAAAGGTTCTTGGGAACCCTTCCAATATATCAGCCTATTTTTGAAGCACAGTCACAAAAACATATGTTTTGTGCAAAACAAGAGCAAATTGCCAAAGACTTCTTGGCCTTTCAGTCCATCACTATGGCATTACAGCACACCAGAATTCTGGCTAATCTAGGATTCACATGCCCACTACTTCCTATCCCAGAGAGCGTGCTAGAATTCATGTTTACAGCACAGTAATTTTTAACTAATCTAAACTCCTCTTTTTGATCATTTTTTTCCTTTACCAGCAAGCTATTTATTGTACAACACCTCTTCATGCATTATAGTATCCAACAATGGGAATAAACAAACAAAACTGATCTGCATATTCACTTTAGATAAACACACAGGATGAAATTCTAAAATAAACCTTTCAGAAAATCTACAGACATCTTGGCTCTACAAAATAGAGGTAGTAATCTCCCAAAGACATGCTTAATAATTTCTGATGATATACATTCCTAGTTGGGTCAGAGTGGGATGTATGGAAACAACCAAAACTGTTCTCTCTACTGAGCATGAGGCATTGGGCAGCAAACATTTTGTATGCTTATATACAAGCAGATGGAGACTTTAATACTTCCTATTTTAAAAGCTGTTGTCATCATTTATATTTCAGCATCATTTAAAAACCACATCTAGGATTGTACTGAGCAGAATGGAAAGCAAACAGAGCTGGCAGACCAGTCAATGACTGGAAAGAGAAAATGAAAAACATTGCCCAAGGATGGTCAGTTTTAGAATCAAGACTTCAAAAAACACAGTTCAAGTTCTACCTACAGCTAACGTTATGAGTTCCTAAGGCTGCAGACATCCACTTGGATGAAAAAGATGGCTTGCCTTAATTCAGTGATTTAAAGTTGAATTCCATTCTCAGCTACACTGGTGCGCATGAGGAAAATTCTGTGTCCGTGCAGCTACTTCAGATTCCTACTGATTAAATGAGAGAAAATGATGGGCTGAAATCTGCTATCTGACTTTAACAGCTCAGAGAGTCACACAGAAATGTTACATGTCTTTTTTAGGATAATTCTAATACCTCGTTTCTTGCATAAGGAAAAAATATCTCATGACATAACAGGGAAACTTACTGGTGGGCACAGATTTGGGGTACCTTGTCATACCTGCTGACTAACTTCTCAGTGTCTGGTATTCATAAGTATTCAGGGTGGTCTTACCTTTTGGAAGTGAAACATGGTGAACAGTTGCCAAGGCAATTTGCAAATCTAATCCTGGGACCATATTTGGTGGGAAATATGCCTTTAGCTTGTGCCCTTCTTCCAGCTGAACTGCAGCAAAAGTAGGATTATGGTGCTTAACTGTGCCCTGGTGTGTGGAGGGATAGAACGTAAGAAAATAGTGCAGAAAGCAGTCTCACACCAGAGGAGTTGTAGCTGTACTAATCACCAAAGATTAGGAACAGGCCTGTCCTTAACAGGCCACTGCTGTGTCCAATAAGAAGATGAGAGCTACAAAAGAGTGGGGTAGCTGGGTGAGGAGAGAGTTGGAGCTTTTTGGTTGTGCTGTGAGCAGATGCCTGTGAGAAATCACTGAGAAGGTATGGGAGCTTTGCAATAAGATGACAACTCTGGTGCAGGGAAAGACACCCAACTTTTGAGCCCAACCAGACATTTCATTC
>NW_005054477.1:752403-753979 GCF_000277835.1 Geospiza fortis | reverse complement strand
GAGCTGCAGCCAAGGGGAGCTGGACTGGTCACAGACTTTTGGGGAAAGGGCCATGGGTATCACTGCTTCTGGCTGTTACACACAACCCAACCCCCAAGACTGATTCTAATCCGTGATTTAAATCTCAAAATAAAAATATACACTCAATCCACACAGAAATAGCAACTTCTATTCAAACTATTCCTACAGACCAGTAATACATCAATGCTTCCTTCTTCACCTTATACAACTATTAAATCTTCACTAAACATCAAGGTATTTGGGTTTAAAGAAGAATTGGGGTTTTGGGGTTTTTTTTGGGGTTTTTTTGGGGGTTTTTGGGTTTTTTTGGGTTTTTTTGGGGGGGGGTTCCTTTCCAAAAATGAGCTAGAAAATCTCTTTGGCTTGTCAAGATAATTTTGTGTTTACCACATTAAAACTGTCTCTTTCACAACATTGGTTTAACATAATTTTTCCCCCACTATGCTATGTCATCATCTATTAGAGATAATGAAAGAACAAATGCAAATAAGCAGTCATTTAAAATAGTAACAGGCAGTAACACCTCTGTCAGGCAACCTTGGAATATCTGTCAGAATTTTAATAATACATTATAATAGGAAAGTAAGTACTGTTATGAGTAGTGATAAACACAACTCACACTACTTTTAATATTGAAGGCCAAACTCTTTGCTGTGGTAAACCAACCCAATCTCCTAGCAAAGATACAATGTGATATGTTGATATGCTGTTTGGCAATTCCTATATGAAATAAAGTTGAAGATGAATATATCTTTATTAAATGTGACAGATACAATGGTGCCAAGTTGCTTAATGCAGAAGAACAAGACATTATCATAAAGTTTAGATGGGCAACTGCATTAACTTCCAAGTAAAATTTGACTCACAGTGGCAATAGCTTTATCATCTCTGAGAAGCTGAGATGGTTTCTTATGGCTATGAGGAATATAAACTGCCATAACAGGCACAGTCTATGCCTGGACCAGGAGACTGTCAAAAATATTTGCATTAATATATGTAAACATTAAACCACAAACAGCACTGTAAAGGGCATTTTTCTGTAGTTCTTTGCACTTGCTAGTCATCTTCCAAAATATTCTGCATATAGTGTTTATAATAGGATTATATCATTCAAGCAACCAGCTACACACATGGGACAGGATGCCTGAACCTCTGAACCCTGCCTCTACTCCAGAACCAGCATTCTAATTAGGCTACAAAGAAGGAATTTAGAAACACTGCACAACCATCTGTCTAGGAAAAGCGAAGCTTAAATGGGGTTGAAACTGGCAAGGGACATCAAGGGCAACAAGAACAGTTTCTATGCTAAATATTCAAGGAAAGGTCTGGACAACAAAAACATGGGCCCACCGCTAAACAGGGTCGATATGGCACAGTTGCTATAAAGAACGTCTGAGCACCCTGGGCTGTTTAAAAGGCTCATAGCCAGCAGATGTAAGCCCATTAGTTATTAGACTGCATCCAATACACTGCGTCCTGTGTCATTCTCCCAGCACCAAAAAAAGGGTGACAAGCTGCAGCAAGCTCACTAAAAGGCAATAAAGATGGTTAGATG
>NW_005054477.1:717934-752354 GCF_000277835.1 Geospiza fortis | reverse complement strand
TGTTCAGCGTGCAGAAGTCTGCTTTTCAGGAAACTAACAGAGACCAAAGGAAGAGACCATTGAGAAGACAGAGCCAGGCACTTCAAAGGGATGCCCACTGAGAGAACAAGAAACTGCAGACATATATTCAGTTTAAACTGAATATATGGAGAACTTTTTTCACCCTGAGGACTTTGAAGAATTGGAACACTTTGTCCACAGATTTCATGCAGCCTTTGTTTGTGGAAGCTTTCAAAACTAGATGTCAAATTCCTGAGCAACCTGGTGTGATTTGTGGACCCTAGTTTAGACAGAAAGTTGGACTAGATGACCTACTGATGTACCTTCTAACCTCAGCCAATCTGTATCTGCAATTTAAATGTTTAATTGTCTACCGTCCTATGTCCCACCTGTTCTGCTTGCCCTGTTCATATGCTGTTGCAGGGCACACCTCAGCAATGAGGTCTTGCTGTTGCCCTCAACACCCTTATTTACAGAGCCTGGTCATGTTGGCTGCTGACAGAATTCAGTAGCATCACCATTAATGCAAATGGAAGCACAAATGATCAATGTATATTAGCACTGACTTGGTCAGTGGTCACCTTGTTGATTTATTCAGGTTCAGCAATCTACAGAGACACGTGGTTTTCAAAGTGCAACTTCAAAATTTATGCCTTCAGTATTGCTTCAAGATGCCATTCCTCCAAATTTCACCTCCAAACTCTAATATTTTTCTCCTTCTTGGAATAATATGCATGGACTAAAACCATTTTGATATATTTGCTTATATGAAACTTGCTCTGTTGTCTTAAAAAACAACTCCCCCTCTTCTCAAATTATTGCCCATTTAGAAAAGCCTGAGCCGAGACTTTAAAAGTACTGAGGAATCATTTAACTGCCTAGGACGCATTTTCTGAATTTCACCATAGCAATTATGGGGATGTGACTAAAGTTTCTAATCACAAACCAATTACATATTATCTACGCACAAAGAAACAGAGCAGTACCATGAAAAACCAGCAGGCATCACTTCAAGTGATTGTACCACATTAGTCACCTTCTTAAAAGATTTCATACATCATCATGGTTTTACTCAGGAAGAACAAAATTTGTCACCTATTTTCTTAATAAGCTTTCTCTTTCTTTTTGAAAAGTTCAATCAAATGAATGGAGCTGCTCATAGAATAAGTCACTCCTTCAAAGGAGTGGGACACAGCAGGACCCTACCCATAACCAGAAGGCTGAAGCAGATCAGATTACTCATGTGAAAGCTCTTTACTTACAAGACTAAAACTTGAACTGTAAGTTCCTGATATTTCCTGAAAATCCTTCTAAGCCTGGTGAAGTAATGTTCAGGGTTCTAGTGCCATATCTTTGAACATATCTGGAAATAACTACTAATGAGAGCCGAAGATTCTCACTTAGCTAATCAGTTTAGAAGATGAAGTTCTAAAATCCTAAATGCCACTATAAAAATATATCCCCACAGACAGAAAACAAGCACTGAATCTAGTACTTAGTTCTGCTCCTTAAGGCTGACTTATTTCAGTCACATCCTGCCAGACAACACTATTTGCTAAAACCAAGAAACATCTATTGATTTGAACAGTTGCTACATGACGCTGATTCAGCAATGCCAGGCTATTTGAAATCAGAGTCATTTCCATCAACTCTTGAGAAATAAATCAAGGAAAATGGCATTTATGTTACCTATTTGATTAATTTTGAAACTCCTTTAATCTAAAAGACATCACTGTCTTGTAACTCCTACTGTTACCTCCCCTTCCACATAATTTCAGTCAGCTCGACAGGACTAAGCTGACAGGCAGCTTGTCACAAGAGTAGGTGCTGTGGAAGTCCACCACAGGCAAAGGACACCTTCTCATTAAACAATAAACAGAGAAGAAATTACTTGTGCTGTGCCTTTGTTTTCCATTCATACACACTCCATAACTAAACACTTCTGTCTAGTTTGCAAGCTGTTGGTTCCATAAATTTTCCACCTGTGATGAAGAATGAAAACCACTGCAAAAGTTAATTCTCCTGGTGAACACCCTCCATACAGTACTTACAGACTCAATTTCCCTTTTTAGTAGCTTCCTGTGTGAAGAAATTATAAAAACTGGATAGTTCGAGGAAAGCCTGTCCTCAAGAATTGAATTTGGGAACTTCATAGCTGTTAAACTCCACTGAGACCAGGGGAAAAAAAAAAAAACTGAGTAATTGAATTGATCAACTTTTAACTGATCACTGACATCCATCCTTGTGACTGAACCTCTGTGATTTTGTGTCTTTATATTTGCAGGTTGTGCATAATTCAAACATACACTGCTTCCACTTGCCTCCCTTAGAATTACACTGGAGTGCTCATATGGGGTCCAAATCAAAATCCTTAGAAAAACTGACCTCCCATATTCTCCTATGCACTACAAGGTCTTGATTTTATTCTGCTCATGTGTAGATAAACCCTTCAACATCAAGCATCCAAGCATTTAATAGATCAGACTCCCAGCCTTTTTGACTGAACAAGGAAAAAGTTTCATCAAAGTTAAAAAGAAGTAGTGATAAACTAAGATAATGATTCAGAGTCTTCATTGGAAACCAAATGGCTCACAAAAGATACATATAAGTCTTTGAATGAATCACTTGCAATGAATCTTTGCACTTCCCTACATTAACCCCATCAAATGTATTCTAACCACCATAAAATCCAATATGCAAAAATATACACACCATCTGCAGATACATAAGGAAGTGAAATCCAGCATGAATCTATGCATTTGAATCCCTAAATACATCCATTATGTTTTATGATGCTAATAATAGACAGCATAGGGACTGAAGCCCAAAAGTAAATCATGACAGAGATAATGT
The DNA here is from genome assembly GCF_000277835.1 of Geospiza fortis. Classification (NCBI taxonomy): domain Eukaryota; kingdom Metazoa; phylum Chordata; class Aves; order Passeriformes; family Thraupidae; genus Geospiza; species Geospiza fortis. The sequence goes on along the minus strand of NW_005054477.1, from coordinate 749,501 downwards.
AGAGCCCTTCTCTGTAATACTTGCACAGAAATAATTCCATCTGCCATATTCTGCCATGCTGAAGAGCTGCCTTCTGGTTTGGTACATTTAGGAGATAAAAGGAATATAACTGCAAGGAAATACACTTTGTTAACTGGACTTATTAGTTTTTATTGCACTGACTTGCAAATTGTCTTTTTGTCAGAACCTTCTTTCCACTTGCCTTGTTTCATTTATCTTGATGTTTATAAAAATGGATCTTGCTTTTTGGTAGTTAAATATGACAGTCACACATTTAACTTCACAATCAAATGAAAAACGAAAAACGGGCAATAAGAAAGACTGCTTTAAATGTCTGAAAATGAAAGGTGGAGAGAAGAGAATGATACTATAGCAGTGCTAGTTTTACAAACACAAAATTCAAGATGTATCTCTTAGACAGATTTAGTACAGCAGACTTGAAGTCAAGTGCAGAGAAATAAGTGATGCCAAGCAAACAGCAGATGAGACTTGTCAGCAGAAATAAATATTTTTATGTGAACAGAAACTGTACACATAAGATACATTCAAAAACGTGAAAGGCCTTAGAAAGTGTGCCAGGGGAATGACCAGTTTCTAACCAGCACCTGACCCTATTTTATCAGCAAGTACATATTTTGTACTTAAAAATTCAAAGTATCACCTTCTTAAAACTGTGTCAATCTACTGACTTGTGTAAATAAGATTCCAATGCATAAAGAGAGGAATCTGTGCAGAGGAAAGTGAATTGTCATTGCAAGGACAGCTTGATTTCTCTTGTTTTTTACTACAGATATACAAACTTAAGTACTGAAAGGAACTAAATGCTTTTCAGTCCATTGTTCAGTGATTTCTCACAGACTATGAAGTCACTTTTTGTCTATGTAGGCAATAGAAAACTAATTAAAAGGGATATTAATACCCTGCAATGCACACAGAATTAATCCAAGTCATAAGGACAGAGCATGTGCACTGGAATAAAGCAAAGAGAAGGGAAAAAGCCATCCAAGAAATGCAATCACTATCATAGCTTCAAACTCAAAAAGAAAATTAGACTAAATTTTCCTTGACATGCTCTGAAAATTATACCCTGCATGCTGATGAAGACCGACCCAAACATTTCACCCTGATTCCTCTTATAATTATAATATATCAATAATTGTTTGCTACTAATAATGAATTTATATTATCTACTCTAGTATAATTTCATTCTAGTGATAATACATAATTTCTGATGTCATTTTCCTGGACCTAAAAGAAAAATGATTACTTAGTTTTGAATAGCAAGTTAAGACCAAGAAATATAGATTATGTGCTTATATAGAATTATTAATTCTATATGGACAAGCCATCCAAACAAAATTTAGAGAGCATGAAACACCTAATAAATCCTATTGGAACATAGGGATTAACTGTTTTCACATGCATAGAGGTTCAGAAAATAGATCATTACTGAACAAATTTTCATTCCAGCATGCTTCAAAGCTCTGTAAATTACAGGGTGTTTTTAAAACCTTACACTTTACAAAATGTATCCAATGATTCAAGATGCAACAACAGAAGTTCTGCACCTGGAAAACCAGCTAGTAAATACTGAAGTTACCCCATTAACCCTAATTTTTTTTCCTCCTCCACTGCTTGGAGCAAAAAGAGACACTTAAAAAATGAAAATCATTAATGTAAAAGATGACAAGACAAAGGAGACCCATAGTTAATAGAAGAAGATAATTTTAAATACAAATAACAACACTTTCAGTATGTATAGAAAGGAAGTTGATTTAGGAAGAGGAGACAGTGGAAAGTGACATTTATCTAAACTGATTCAAATATAAATATTCCAGACATACAGATCAGGTTCAAAGTTCAACTCTTGGAACATCCTATGAAATTTTAGTTTGGATTCTGTCCTAACCATTCCTTTCCTGCAAAACAGTATGTATACCTTTTGCTGTTGAACCTCTTAATATAACTTGGAGAAGTCAATACACACCTGCCATGGAGAAGATCTGCTAGGACATATTTTGTAGATATATCACATTAATCCAAAATTTGCACTTCATAGAATCTCTGTCTGTGTGAAGTTCACTGATGTACAGTGACTAATGGCCAGTTTAAAGCTAGTATTCCTCAGAATGAACTGATCATGGATTGATTCCTTCCTCCGGACCCCATAACTTTGCCTAATATGTATAAGTTGTGTTTACAGCAAAGTGCTTCACTTCACCTTGCTGCCATGGTGCTGGAAGACACCACGCATGTATTCTGTGCCCTGGAGCATGGCATGAAAATAAGGGGAGGCATTGACCAAAAGCCAGGCTTAAATACTTGCAACATCCTGGGTTGTCTTAGTGAGGAGCACAGCTAGCACACCTAGGAGGTGATTATTCCCCTGTACTCTGTACTGCTGGGAGAGTTCTTAGTCTAGTTCTTGGCTTCCCAGTAAAATAGAGACATGGAAATACTGGAGCAAGTCCAGTAAAGGGGTATGAAGATGATTAAGGGTCTGAAGCATCAATCATATAAGGAGAAGCTGAGAGAGATGGAAATGGAAAAATAAAGGAGCCTATAGAGAAAGCTGAGGAAGGTTGCCTCAATGTGTGCACATAGCTTAGGGAAGAGTGAAAAAAAGATAAAAAGTCTCCTCAATGGTATCCAATAAACAGAAAAAAATTCAAATTAACATAAATTCAAATACTTATAATTTAATTTACTCATTTAAGTTCATTTGAATTCAATTTCTTCAGATAAATAATATTTTAAGAAAATAATTATAAAAAGGAAGGTGGCCAGTGGTTATCTAAAGAGGTTGTGAACTCTCTGAGTCTGGAACCAATCAAACCCTAACTGGCCTCAAGAACCTATTTCAACTGACTCTGCTTTGGGCAGGGATTTGGACAGGATGATCTACTCTAATTTGTAGAGGGAGTTTTGAGGGAGTTTCACCTTGTCCTTTACAGGTACTAAAGACATACCAATCCTTACAGCATCAAATGCATCTTCATTTTATCCTGGAAAGACAACAAAGACCAAACTCAAAAGAGCTTAAGGAACTCATCAGGGAAAGGGCATTACACCTTAGACCAACACCTGGAAGACACCAATTTACACATTAAAGCTGGACCTTTCTTGATTCCAGTTACCAATAGCATGTAGGAGAAAGCAAGGGGAGGGACGAGTATGCATTTTACTGACATTTCTAATTATGTCTGTAACTAATTGTAAAACGTTATATATTCAAACATAAGTTCCTTTAGCTAAAAAAATGTGCATTCATTGCACCTCATGAAAAATACATTGACCAGATTTGTCATTTGAAGGGTGACAGAACAGCAACACAATTCTTACAGGTCTAGAGAAGAAGCAGCACAGCTGAAGTGTTCAAAAGGATGCCAAATCAAATGAGAGATCATGTTTTGATCAGGAGATCCTTCTGCTGATAGGTGATACAGGAGAAAAACAGTAGTGCTCTTCCTCTTTAGAGGTCTAGCGTAACAGTGTAATTGAGTCCCAGATATACTGGGCACATGACTTCAAAAATTCACTGCACAGCACATTACAAGTGTTCTTGGCTACAACTGTCAGGAAAAAACAGAAGTGCATTGTAGGTCAGCACAAAGGTGCACATAGAGAAGCCCATGAAAGAGGTTTAGTCTTGTTTAACTTGTTCTGTAATGAGACTTTCTCAGTCTTACAAATGCCATACCATGACATCAACCTTGAGCCACATTAAGTAGAAAATACATAGTGCTTTAAAAAAGTATCTAAGCAGAGTTTGGTATCATTCTGAGTTTTTCCCTTTCCATAGGCAAAGTTAAACTTTACAAAAATCAAAATACTTTTACAGATAGTGCTGAAACTTTCATGTCCACTTCTGATTTTTAAAGAAAAATAGAAAATTCGCCTATGAAACACCAAAAACAAGAGCCAGAGGTAGAATATGTTTAAACTTTACTGTTTTAGTCAATTTTCAGTGTCAGACTGACCTTTGAGGAAAAAAAAAAAAAAAAAAATTAGTGCACATTTCAAAACAAATCTAATTAAGAAATAACAGGTATTTCAAACACTCCAGTCTTTTTCCTACTGTAATTCAAAAGCAAGAAGAGAGCATCTGAAGTTGGGTATGTGCCCAGGCTGGTTCTCTTGTACAATGTCAAAGTTCAATGTTTCAGTGAAAATTGCCATGGAATAGATGTGGGTAAATCACATTTATGTGGACATTTAAGAGTTGGTGTGTTGGTTTGGGGGAGGATGAGGAACAAGCATATTTGACAGCTTACCTAGACAGTAAAGGACCTAACATCCTGCTCTAAATGTACAAAAATATAGATGCTAACTAGTATCCTGAAGACAGTAGCTAAGAGTTTGTCAGCAATCAGAAAGAAATACATCTTTTTCCTCTTATATAAAAGGAAAGATACAAAACTTAACATCACTTAACAAAGTGGAACTCCAAAAAAAAATCAGATATTTGTATTGACATATAATGGTGAGGATCAGAGTTATGTCAACATCTTCAGCAATTATGAGAATGCCATTGCAAAACCAAACAAAAAAACATCACAACAGTATACTCCTTTTGGATGCCAGGAAATTGGTCAGAAATCCCTCCAAAAAATTAAAATATTATAAATACATCTCCAGTCTTTAGCACAATTATTGAGGTAACTACAAAAAGTAACTGAAAAAGTTACTTGCATTAAAAGAGTATGCATAAGGACAAGATTTCATATGTTCAATTTCTAATCTCTGTACATGACAGCTGGACCATTTCCAATGTGAAGGCTGTTTGCTAAGGAAAAAAGGAAGAAAAACAAAAATAAAACACAACAACAACAAAGAAATTTACTAACCTAGAAATACTAAAAACAGAAGACCACCAGATGGTCTTTCAGTCTTGTCCTTAGAAGCCTAAGTTACCTCACTGTCTGAGTAATTTCATTAACCTCCAAAACACAGATGGAAAACTAATACACCTCATCATTCTTGTCAGTGATTGTTCTGGTCTAACACAACTACTCTTACTTTTTCGTTTTTTCTAGTGATGCAAAAATATATATTTTTCCCCCTTTCCCCCCAGTTCAACAGCATTTTGTGTAAATTTCAGCCAGAACAGTCCAGCAGCAGCTAATCCCCCTCCTCAACATCAGCCTGTGACCTCCTGTTTCAAATGCTGCTGGACAGCATCTCCAGCAGCTTACAGGAATGAATCTAATCGCCTTTCCACTACTACATAATGGCTTAGGTTCCCCTCAGCCTCCATCCTTACTCTTAGTAATACTGCAGAAATCAATTTAATAGATAAATAACATTCAATGTAAAGTCACATTTGTTCTCATTCTGGTCTGCTGAACTACATGTTTTTCAGCAAAATAAAAATAATTACTGACCACTGTCTCTTTAAACGACACAATCTTTTCATTTACTCAGGGAGAAACATTAACGTGTAGAATACAAACAGAAATCAGGTAAACGCCCCCTCTTGCTCATTTCATCTTTTCCTTTACATCTGAAATTTTATTTTTCCAGCTGGCCACACATCTTGCAAACAGTTAAAATTAGTTGCAAAATTACTTTGATTACACTCATGCCAACCCATTAAGTCTAAAATCACCCCACAGTAGTGGCAAACAAGGGATTTTATAGAATTTCTTTGTGGGAAGTGTTGACCTTTCTGTACTAATATGCTGCTGTGGTGTGACAACATTTGGCTTTTGGTCAGCAGAAACATGACATGAATTTTTAACATATGCAGGAATTGGAACTTAACCTTGTTCTTCAAGAAATGAGACCACAAAATGTATGCAAATATTTAAATTGACAGTACATTGTCTCCTCAAAATTTTACTAAATACTACAACATCTATCAGACCTACTACAGTCAATCACAGTGACAAATATTCAGGGAAAAATATCCTGGTTTCAGATATTTAAAATACTCTCATATTTTTCAAAATGCTATTATAGCATTTTTTCCTTAGAAGAGCATCAGCTCTTCATCGTCCTAGCAAATTTTAAATAATTTCATTTGAAGCTCCCCTCTATTAGGGAATCTATCAGAACACCAAAACTATGTGAGGTTTCTTACAAAAAGCTAAATGCTTTATATTTTTATGGTCACACAAGTTATGACAGTGTCAATGTGATCAGATAGCATATAATGCCTTAACTGGGCACTAAAAAACCCAAAAAATCAAGGCACTTAACATACAGTACATTTTGCCTGTTTGCTTAAGAAAATCTGGAAGTGGATCACTGGGTCCTATATTGACATTAACTGAAACTCACAGAAATATTTAAAGTCTCTAAAGTAAGCATTTTTGTTTCTTAATAAAGCATGAACAAAAATGTATTATGCTGTAATGGAATAGGAAAACATGAAATACCTTTATCTCAATAAATACTCTTTCAATTACTATTATAAAGTTGAGTAGAAAAATTCAAAAAGTTGATACCAGCTTAGCTTTCAAAGGACTTCTTCCTCATTCAATAATGGGACATCAACCAAATTTCTAATGAAGTAACAGAGAAGAAAATCACCTGGCTCAAGGCCAGGTCAGTAATTTTCCTGATAATCTGTTTTACATTTTTGACTCCAGCTTGACTGTCTCTAATACACTAGTCTATAAACTATCTGCACAGGAGAAAAATAAACCACACACCAAAATCAGCACTGAAAGCTCTGCATTAATCACTCACCTAAGCATTTTATCTTCCAGAAATGCAAAGGCATCTAAGATGGAATAAATGTATATAAGTAAAGAATTCATTGCAAATTAATTCCAAGTGGATGAAAAATAGCCAGATAGACAGGAGCTGTGTGCCAGCAGCAGTGCTGCTGTAGACGTCCCTTTGGATTTCACACCAGCAGAGGCCATTACCAACATTAATAAAAGCCATCTGGCCTTACATGGCTTTATGTCTATATCTCACTGTTGGTTTCAATGGAGTACTTTGTTCAGAGCAGTAATTTGGAAACTTTTCGAGACCAGAATAAAGGAAACAAATAGCAGGCAATTAATCATGGTAATAGTCCTTCCAAAGGTCACACTATTACTTCGAGCAATGAGACCAATCTTCACTCTTTGAATTTAATTTCAGGGGGAAAAAACAAAACCTAATTTTATGGTCATAAATACTGGAAAGGAAAATCAACAAGAATGCAATCTTGTAACTCATGCCTTGACTAATAACCACAGAGATCTCAGATGCTTTGCTTTCAAATATCGTCCCAAAATCACATTCAGCAATAAACATCAAAACCTGACTGCCAAAAAAATGAAACTGCATTAGTGTATAATTTGCTCTGGACCAAGCAGCCCCACTGAACTGCAAGACACCTGTTCAGAGAAAGTTGTGAGAAAGTAAGGATGTTTTCATTTCCCTCTACAGTGATGGGGAATTCAAACAAAACCATCACAGGACATCTACTGAATAGGTTATTTGGATGCAGTGGTTTACTTTGTTGAACCTTGAGTGCAGAATCGTGGGGTCTTAGAGGAAATTGGGAGACAAGAAGCTTGGCTGTACCATGGCAGCAACAGGCTTGAGATGACAATGAGAATCCTGAAGTCACGTGTCTATTTGCAGGTCTGTATTTTGCATATAATTCCATTGAAGAAGAAATAAACTTGGTAAACCACCACCACATCACACTTGACCATGATCAATCTTTATTCTTGTAATTAATTATTAAAGTGGCTGTAGCTGGTATGCTTAATGTCAAGCAGTACTGCCTCTGGTTGAACTATTCTCGAAGACACACCAAAATCAGATCCCACTAGAGGTTTCCATGCCTGGACTTCAAAGGAGTTTAAACAGAAGCTAGGCACTGCCCAAAAGGAACAGCTCAAGTCATGTGCAGAAGACAAGACTTCAGGCCTCTGTAAAATCATCAGGTCAAATCAGGGTTTTTTGGAACAGGTTTAGCTGAGGCATCAGAGAAGGACATGATCTCCTAACATCCTTACAAGTATCTGTTTGTCTTTAAGCATTTTAATACCTCTGCAAATGTGAAACACCAACATCTAACTTTGTTGAAGAAGCTTAAGCTCTTCAACCTTATTTCAAAAGTGAATTCAGGCATTAAATTTTTTAAAAAAATATTTATCTGTGTTCAATTTTGACTAAATCATCCATCAAAGAGTCATTCCATATTAGCCCTTCTATTCTGTATATATACACAATATGTGTGCTTTATAGGAAAAATGGAAGAGGTGAGTCATTCTGCTATGAAAAATATTTCCATTTCAATATTTTTGTCTGTCATGCATATTGAGTAAGTTAAAAAGAAAAGTAAGATACCTAATTAGGAGTGAGATTAATTTCATTCTGACAGTCAAGAAACACAGTGGGGTTTTTATCATCTAACATGCACTCTGTTTTTCAATGCCAGATTTTATCTTTCAAAGTAAAAATTAGCAGTAGTTTTAATATTTTCTCTATTATAAAGAATTATCATTTAATGGATAAATGTTCAGGAGTACATTGTGTTAGCCTATTATGTTCTGTATTATTTAGTTACTTTATTAAACAGTAATAGCATTCACTTTCTTACAATCAAAATTTTAAAAGGTTCTTTAAGGGGAGAGGGAAGAAGCAGAGAAGATAAATTATGCAACTGAAAGGAGTGATTGTTTTCTCTTTGTCTCTTTAATGCAAATTCTTCTTCACTATGTTTCCCAGACACCATCTGTTTCCCAAACAACTCATCACCAAACATAAAAGAGAAGATAGGAGTTTCTTATAGGAGCTAAACCTGCCAGTTTGCAGAGCAGTCTGAGCTTTTTCAAGCAGGAAATACATGACAGTACAGAGCTGTTAATTAATTAAAGATAGGCAATGGGTGTCACCTCAGATGGTGCAGCACACTATTTTAGGGATTTTCAGCAGAATAATACATGGATTATTACTTTTTAATGCTGCTGCACACTGTTTTAAAAAGTCCAAAGCACATTTGGGCATTTAACAGCAGGGTTTGATTCACTTAGATAAGGTTTGGGAGTTTTTAAAAATTATTTTTTAAAGCCTGCTTTTGAAGCTTGAGTATTAGGGCACACTTCTCAGGCCCTCAGTCCATTTAAAATATCAGTGAAGTCTTGGAAAAACAGAATCTAGCAGAATTATTTACACTGGTTGCTCATCCACCCTTTCTGCAGGATTTTGGGAGGACGTAGAAAAACCCAAGATGTATCCAGGTACATGACACCATGCCACCACCCTTCATCTCCAGAGAGGCTTATATCAGTTCGAAAATGCTATTTACTGCTACTTCTAGAAGTTCACACTGGAAGAGCAAGGTACCAATTTTTCACCTGGTTATGATATGGAGTTTAATGATGGCATTGTGCTTACTTTAAAAAAAATCATTTAAATTTTTTATTTTCTGTCTCTCCATAGTCTGTGGGAACAAGAAAAATTATTTAGTTAAGTCTAATAAGTAGGAGTGGTAAAATGAGCTACCAGAAAAACACTTAAATTCTTTTGGCAAGTTATACAACTATTTAAAAAACAGAGACATATAAGAATATAGATTGGACTGAAACCATCAAGCTTTATAGATTCCTGTCATCATATCCACAAAGGCAAATTTCATACAGAATACATGTGGCATAATAAACATATTAAGAAATATCACTCTAAAATTGTTTATATTATGTATTCTGATCATATCTATAACAGATTATATCTTTTTCAAACAACAAATCCTTACCAAGTCAGAGATATGATGTCTCTTCTCCCCTTCCCCAGTTCTCCCTGTCCTTCAGCATCATTCCAAACTTTTCTCTCCTTTCTGTAGCCCCAGTAATTTATTTCACACATGGAGCATTCTTTACTTCCCAGTGCATTTCCAGGTAATTTTATAGCTATCAGTAGACTGAAAAGTGCTCCTGTTGTTCTCCTGGTGGTTCTATTAGATTAAATCCATTAGCATGGTCACATATACACACTTCACATTTTCAACTCTTTCTGTTCATAACGTGATTCTATTAAGATGTTATCCTTCATATTGCCCACAGAGAATCTAAAAATCTGGATGATCTTATTTTTCCTTAGTTTAGTTTTTAAACCATCTTTGTTTTTACATTTTATTACTGCATTAATTTATCACAGGTTTTACATTCCTGACCTCAACATATTTAATTACATTATAGACAACCATCTCTGCTTCTGCTCAATATTCCGAACAGTTCACTGAGTTTTAAATGCACAAAATGGTCGTTGCCACACATTTCATTTCTGGCTTCAGCAGTTGTGATCTTGTGCTTTGTTACTAAAAATAGAGCTGCTTCCAACTACCTGAGCTGGAAAGCTAATTACAGAGCTGGTAAACAGTTCTCCTCCCCATTGAGCAAATGGCAGAATAAGGAGTCTGCTAATGCACTAGGGCTCCCATGGTCCTGTGGGTCTCTGAAATCTATCAAGTGTCATTTATTTAATCATTTGTGGCTGTTTTCATCACGGATAAATTACCATTTAAGTAAATAACTGTATGACTGTTGTAGCAACAAAACAGGGAGAAAAAGAACAATCAGCTCATTTTAAGAAAATGTATTCTGGCCTAATTCTCTGCTTGCACAAATCAAAACAATTTCACTGAAGTAAATAGCATATTGTTGGTTTTGACTAGGTAAGAGTCTAGTTATATTTTCTGCAGTAGAGGGGTTATTAGAGGACTGACTGTTTGCAGCAGCTTAAAGACTTTTTTCATAGTTATTTCTGTCACATACAGGCAAGAACAAACAACTGCCACTGTAAGAAAGCACTTTCTTCCCTTAAAAGTACTCTCAGCCCTGTCTGCAGTACAGCAGCACATTGGCTGGAAAAAATTCCCTGCTGAGAGATCTTAAGGTAGAAGTGCCCATGGGGTTTAGATGCTCCTCTGCATTTGACAATGAAACACTGGTTTCCCTGTTCCATTGGACTGATCCTTATCATGTAGCCTAATAAAAAGCTTTGTTGGCAACAAGAGTTCAGCCATCACTCAGTCAATAAAACTCCACTCATTTTCAGCTATTACTGAGGGAACAAAATGTAGACAACACATAAGCAACTGTCAGAATAACTGTGATACAGCTGCAGGCCCAAAGCAAAACTAAGATTATATTTAAGATGCAGTATGTTTGTTCATCCAAAATCACTTCTGGGGCCAAGATAGCATATAGCTTCTGGAATTACATTTTTTTTTATCTGAATGCACAGTATAGGAATAAAAGAATTAGGTAGAAAACCACCAGAAAGATCAATTTTAAAAAACATTTCTATTTCTCCTTCCTAACTCCCAAAGAAAGAGACAAGTAAATAAAACCTCCAAGACAGTACTGAACACATTAGAAGAATTTGGTGGACAAAAAGAGTATGCAAGTGAGCATAAGCTATTTGTTCATCATCATGATTCTGTCATGTAAAAGGTATATACTATATACTGTGCATCCAGGGACAGAATTGCTATCTGACCATAAATACACTATTTACACAGCACATTGGGAGATGAAACTATGAGCTCCCTGTTCTGTCTGTCCAATCTTTATGAAAAGGAAAATCAGGATGCTCTCAGCCAATCAAACCACCTCCTATTGTGAAGGAAAAGTACATTGCTACTTTCTAGCAAAAGTAAGTAGGAAAAAGAAGGCAAGACAGAAAATGTGGACAGAGGTGGAAATGTGCAGTACAAGGAAGAAGAATGTGCAAGCAGGAGCAAAAAGAGAAACATAGAAAGGCATGAGGAAGTCAGACTAAGGAAAAGCATTCATATTTCAAGCTCTGGATATTCTAAAGAGCAGAAACAGAGGGAATCATCTAAAAAACAGAAATGGAAAAACAGAAACAGAGTATCAGCCTTTTCATCTTAACCAGAAGAAACCAAGGTAATGTGTCTGCACACCACAAGGCAGTCCCATACCATCACAACTAAGCCAACGCTGAAGAAGACAAGTCATGCACCAGGACTTGAGTAGCTGTCATTTGAGCAATGTTTCACCAGAAATGACACACCTTGTTTCCATGGTACTCTGTGTATGCACACTAGAGAGCCCATGGAGAAAGTCATAAGCATTTTTCACAATTAAATTCATATAATTGTGTGTGTGTGTATTCCCAGACTTGGATAATGATGGAGTGTGTGTGTTTGATGGTATTGAGTGCATAAACAATGTTAAAAATCAACTGAACCCCAATTTTCAATCCCTGATCAATCTTCTTCCTGCAGTTTCAGACATTTCTTTCTGACCTAAATGACCCCAAATGCATTAGACAACATATTCATGTGTTAGATAAAATGTGCTTATTATATTAGGAAAAAGACCTCTCAAATGATAGTATATTCCAGAAAATAATACACAAAGAAAGGCATATGCAAACATCATAAGCAATATTTTCCCTGTAATGTGCTTTTTCTTCCCACATTTATTCTCACCTTAAGAGAGAGATATGATATCCTTTAACCCTGGCAGTCATTTTTCATTTATTCATTCAAATTTCAAAGACAGAACACCAACTTCCACAGTCCTCATGTGCTGCACAGACCAACTTAAACACTTCAACTGCTCACAAGTATTTTCAGTTGGTCTGTTTCTGTTGAATTAAATTTGACACATTCATAGGGCAAATAAGATGTGCCTCCACCTTTCCATTAAGCTAGTATAAAGTTTCCAATCCCCTTGTCAAAAAAAAATTACATGGAGAAAGGAAAGATGAAAACATGCAATGCAAGGAAACTGTTGAAAATAAGTTGTGTAATTCTTTTAAATATGAGTAGCTGTCTCAGGCAATCAAAAAAAAGCACTTTCAAAGTGACAGTCTTTAACAAATTAAGTAACTTTGTGAGCCTTGTATTGTTCTTGCCAAAAAATTACATCTTTCACCACACAGATATCACTCAAACTTCAACCTTCCCAATGAATGCATCAGCATATGCAAAGACTCCAGAGTCAGAATGACATTTATAGAATAAATTTATCATGTATTAACAGGAGGGAAGGGCAATAACTAAGCATTAACACATTTCTTCATTCAATAGTTTTTTGGATCAGAGGCACTGGTTAAAGAAGTGCACATTAGGAGACAACACTGAAGTATAAGAAAAAGCTTATAACAGACAAAATACAGTAGTTTGCTGTGTCATAGTAGCACCACTTTCAAAGGAGCTCATGACCACATCTACTTATGTCTCAAAGCCCTAGCAACCACCTCGACCAGACCTCCTTAATAAGCCAAAAATTCATCAGTGCGATCTGACAAGTGACAAAGTTTCATACAACACAAATACTTAATTTTAGAAGACTTCAGATGATGAAATGCTCAATAAAATTTCTTAGCAATTCAAAAGCTAAAAACCAGCTATTTATGTCTCCACATCACAGGGAACCTGTAAGTAGGAATACAGGGTAAATATAGACTCCATCACCTTACCTCAGCTATGTGCGGCATTGGGTTAAATCCACAGAGATTGCACACAACTTTCTTGCACTCAGTACAGGTGTTAAAGTTGGGGGGATCCTTAGAACCAATATTTAGTGCAGTTTTACAAAGGGGACAAGACATTTCAGGTTGGCTAGCTTTCTCTGGTTCTGACAGCCCATCAGGTTTCTTAGCTTCAGCAGCTTGAGGCTTGCTATCTTTAGCCAAACCAGGTTTCTTTTCTAAATCAGATCCTTTAGTTAAAACACTATCCACTTTCGATGGCTCTGATTTTTCAGGAGGCTTCACTTCTTTCTTTACAGGAACAGCTTTTGGAAGAGGCTGAGCCTGAGCAGCCTCTTTGGGGGCTGCTTGAGGGGCTGGAGGCTGTGGTGGAGGCTGGGGCTGCTTCGCTGCAGGAGCAGGCGGAGGGGGGCCTGATGGCTGAGAGCCTGTCTGACCTGCTGTGGAAATTAAATTTGAGGCCTGGCTGAAGAATGAAGCTCCAAATCCAAAGAGTTTCCCAGTAACTGTTTCCTGTGGTGTTGTAGGCTGAGGCTTAGGGGCATCAGTGATGCCTCCCAGGTTAAGGCTGAAGCGCCTTGATTGCTCTGGAGTTTTCTGAGGTGGCTGGGGCTGAGGTGCCTGCTGTGCTGGCACTGGCTTGGCTCCTGCCCCTGCCTGTGGGCCCTTGGGAGCTGGTTTTGTATCAGGCTTTGGAGCTGCTTTTGTTGGTAACTTTTTAGGATCATCTTTTGTTTGCGTTGGCTCAACAGGTTTTTGAGCTTTAGCATCTGGTCTCGCCCCAGGCTGAGATGCAAGCTTGGGATCTGACTTCTGCCTGGACACTTGTGGAACAGGTTTGGAATCTGGTTTATCCCCAGCTGGATGTGTGTCCTGGGATGGCTTTGCAAGCTCAGGCTTTGGGGAGTCTGTCACTTTCTGTTGAGTTGGCGGTCTGGGGCCTGCCAAATCCTGCTTCTGCTCTGGTGCTACAGAGGTAGATACAGCGTCTGCTGTGGGCTTCTGTACGCTGGGCTGTTTTTGCTTATCTTCAGCCTGTGTTGGCTTGACTTGATCAGATTTTGGAGTGGCATCTATTTGCTGGGAAATTTCAGTGGGTTCTGCACGGGGTTGTTTTGATTTTACAGGAGGAGACCCAGGCAAGGGTGTTTGCTTTTTTTGTGGAGGAAGTTTTTTTGAATCTGCTGACTGTGAAGGATCAGGTTTTGGAGTTACATCTTTCTTTTGAACAGGCTGGGGCTGGGGAGATGGTTTAGCTGTTGAAGGTGGAATGGGTGTCTTCTTTTTGGGTGCAAGTGGCTGTGGCCCAGGACCATGACCTGGTCCTAGGTCACCTCCTAACGTTCTTTGCATCTGGCAGTTTAAACAGAGCCATTCGCTGATCTGAAAAAAAGAAAAAGACAATTATAAATAAGACAAAGTTAATAAAATAAACATAATAATAAGCTATTCTAATATAGGACTTGCTCCAATATCTTAAATTTATGTGTAAAAAGGGAGAAACACCACTAATAATGTTATGCAATTAACATGCACAGCTGATTATTTTCATTCTTCTCCACATCGCTGTGAGTCAAGCTATCACTGAGCCCATGATTCTAATGGCTTCACATTCAGTTTACACACAGCTGAATACTGGAGGATAAAAACCCATCAGAATGAAAAAAATGCATTGGAATTTCATGGGACCCAGTGATTCATTTACAGCAATGATTTGCCAGAATAATGACAAATACTGCTAAAATAGTTTAACACATCAAGTCTGCTGACGGAAAACAATAATCAGAATTATTAAAACACAGTAAATGCATAATTATCTTTAAGCATACATCTATCAAGCTCTTAATGCAGCTTATGCTTTTGGTAATGGTTTAAATTACAGAGCACAGGTATTGGCAGTACATATGTATCCAATGAATTAGCCACAGAGGTGTGTAAATGGTATAACACAGACTTATGAATTACCACCAATTTCAGGGGGCAAGTGTTCATCTAAAATCAGTGATGAGCTTTTCCTGAGCCCTGATGGTATTTCAAGAGCCATAATTAGGTTTCCCAACTCCTTTGATATTAGAAGTTTCTAGGGTAATTATTGTATACAACAGGGCCCTCTCGTCACACAGAGGAGAAGCAATAATACAAATAACGTATTTACTCATATTTCTCATCAATTATAGTACCTCACAACTTTAAAACATTTTTTTATCATTCCCAAGCAGTGTTACATGAGAGGGAAACCATATTTCTGATAAGCCCAGCTTCCCCATCTGAGAAAGGATCAAATTGCCTAAAACATGTGGTCACGTGCTACTTTCCACACTTTCCATCACAAGCAGAAACATTATAGGCAGCAAAAATGCCATTCAATATGGTACAGAGTCTCATGGGCCTCCACCTGCAAGCAGATATTTAAGCAGGTCACCTTTATCTCTTCTCCTATTTTTTAGTCTTTGTGTGAAAATCAGAGTGCCAGCTACAGCACTTGCACACACCACAGTAACAGAGGGAACGGCAAGTGAAGAACACACAACAGAAGTCTCTTTTCCCTTAAGGGTGAAGATTCCTGAATGCTGTTTCTCACTCAGGACTTGATGGTCTTAGAGATCTTTTACAACATAAATGATTCTGTGATGCTATGAAATCTCTACTATTCACCATGGAACAAATCTAGAGGCACTTCATGCAAAGAAGGATTTTGTCTGCATAATATCACAGCTCACTGGAAGAAAGGAGCTCTGATATCATGGATATCAGAATCCATCATGGATATCATGAATTCATTACTTTGGTGTGCATTGCCAGCCTTGTGTTTTTGTAGCAGCAAAAATTAAGAGTTGGATGCAGCTCCCTAAAACAGGGAGCTATTGAATTATTCTGATAAACATGGTATAAACACACACTCTGGAGTATAAGTTCACTATTACTAACAGCTTCACAAAGCAATGACAAATTTTGGCCTCAGCTGTAAAGTTCCATTCATAATGAGGCTGCACTTATCTTCCACTTTCAGTGCAATTTTTTTAGATTGTTTAAACAATTCTCTGTTCTACTTGCAAACCATATAACAAATGATTGCTAAAAAGTGAAAACAACTGAAAAAAACCTGGAACACATGTTTAAAGTCTGCTTTGAAATATGAAAGGAATTAAGTTCAGACCTGTACAGAGGACTTGAGCAAGGATTACATTTAGCTTAACTCCCATTTTGTTTGCTTAATGATCACTTGCCTTACCTGATTTTAGATATTAGTAACATAATTTAATTAGATACATACTAATACCATTTCTGGATTAATCCTTAAGGGTTTTCTAGGGCTTAAGTGTAATCAAAGACCAGGCTGTCACAGTTGTCTGGCTTTGGCAAAGTAACTAAGATTTCTTATATTAGGGAGGTTGGCTCTGCTCTACAGTCGAGAAAGACAAGATCCTGTGAGGAGTTTTTTAATGGACCTAAGCAAGGAATGGCTTTTCCCCCTATTCAAAGGATTCCTACAGATATTTGGAAAACTTGTTTTCCATAGGGATTCACTGCTTCTGCTTCTTTTTACACCATGGCAATTACAGGTGCCTACCTGTCCTCATTCAGCCTCCAGGAAATCTAAATTTAAGTCACTATGACACCTTCAAGGCCTCAAATGAAATAGCTGTAGAGTTGGTGGGGCTATAAAATGAGTCATTTTAATAATTCTTCTATTTAAGGTGCCCAGATTCAAATTGCACTTAAAAGCATTTAGGTTTGTCTTCAACCTGAAGCTTGTCCAGTCTGATTCTCTTATCTACTCGGAGTCCAAACAACCATTACTTTTATGCTACAGATTTAAAAACAATCTGGTGCACAAGACAAAACCTTAACCCTCACCCACTAATTTTTTTCCTTATTATTATTAAAAAAATTATATTCATATAGACACGTATGTGCATTCTTGGTATGAAACTGAAGCCTCCAAAACCAAAACCAAATTTGCAAATCCTACAGCTGAACTTTAAAATGAAAAATGTACAAAGTTTCACTTCACTGTATTATTTTTTACATCTTTCTGGTTTAAACATAAAATTCCTCCTATGCACTTTAGTAGGAGGAATTAAGTGCCAAAATGCTCAAGTCATTTTAGGTTACACACATCTTCAAACAAATGTAAAACTGCACAAACTATAGTCGTGTGATTGGAACAGCAGGAGTTCAAAATGAAATGTGCTATGTGATATAGTTTCCTATCAAACACTTGCCTGTTTTTTCTACCAGAATTACAGAGATTTTCCATAAATTTTGACAGGAATGGGCTTCCATTAAATACAGACGCTCTTACACACTATTACAGATGAAGTAAAACTTAGTGCTGCTGCAGATAAGTTAAATACAAATGTTTCTCTATCCTTAAGGGTGTTCCTGGGCAGAAGTTCCGTGACCTCCTAGTTTCTTTCTCCACATTTCTAATATCATTATGTGGGATTAAAAATTAGCAAAAGTTTCCAGAGGAACTTCCGAGCTTTCACTGTTCCTGTTTGTGACAGAGATTCTTTGATGCTGAGAAACCCAAGCTGTCTGGTTTTTACACCAATATATAGGGGTGGGAGTTGGGTCTTATTTCTAGAAGAAATCTGTGAGTGATTTTCTTCATTCTTAGACCCATGCCAATAAGTGCCATAACTAGGACAGTAAACCGGACAGATTCCATGCAGCATTTTTGTTCAGACTTCAACTCCTGAGCAAAGAAAACTGCTGCTTTGTTTTCTAACTGTTGTAGAAATTATATGCCCTCAGAACAACAAAAAAATAATTAAAATGTATTTTATATATTCATTAATCATAGCATCAACTCTTCTAGTTTGAAGTACCAAATGAATTTATTTGTTATTTTACTAACAACATCCATGGAGAATTAATTTGAAGAAAATTATAACACTACATTTCATTGATTATGAGAGCATAAAGAAAGGCAAGCTAACAGTTGACACCAGTAACAAATGGCAACTATAGTTCAGTCCTTCTCCCTATCCCAAACAAAGCCAACACAGTTGAAGGCAATCCATCCTTTCTTCAAAAATGGTTGAGATTTGTTCTAACAACACAGACTCATTAAAAGCAAAAGGAAAGCTGTCACCAAGTGCATTGCCTAGCATGCTTAATTTTTATCCCTGCAGATGATGTAGGGGAGGAAGAGAATCTATCTTGATTCTATGATTCCAGAAGTACATGAGAAATAAATTTTGACTTGCAGATTGCACACATTTCATACAAAAATTACTGGCACACTATGTGAATGTGGCTCTCAGAAGCCATGCTAACAGTCCTTGTGCAGAGCAGAGATACACTCCAAGTGTATGGGTCTCATTCTCATTTAGAACAGTCATTTGCTGCTATACAAAGAAACTTAAAATATACATAAAATATTAACATCCCTTTACATTACCATAGGTATGTAAAATGGACTTTGCTGACACTGCTCAGCTCCAAAGCTTTATTGACAAAGTCAGCTTCTGGTTTGAAAACACATTAACTTGGTTGGTCCCTGACAATTTTAAAGAGCAATGATGAATCCAGATTTGGCTCTTAGCAGACATTTTTGCCAAGATGACAAGAGAAACATGAAAAATAAAGTGTTCAAGCACATGATTTGATGCAGCTTCATGTAGTGTGGTGGAATAGTCTAAGACAAGAAGCTAAATCAGAAAATTCTGTTATGAAAAAAAAACCAACTACCACAAACCAAATTAAATTGGTACATCAACATACAAGTTAAAATGTCTTCCAAAGAAGCTTGTGCAATCCTGGAGACAAAGTTTTTTCTTCTACACCATTCTTTTATGAATAAGTTCTCAGCTACTCAAAGTAATTACACAAAACCAAACATTTAACAATTGTACACAGTATGCAACTGATCCTAATTTCAGGCAAATACATCATCACTACAAAATACATATTTACTTTCCTTTCAGGTATATGATGAGTTTGCCAGAGAACAGTGACTCAAGATGTTAACAAACACGACATTAGATTCTAGTCAGCAGCATGGTCCATGGGTATCCTTCCACAAACCACAGCAATGGTTACAAGCTCTGTAGCTTGGTGCTAAACCAATGCTGGTGCAAACTTTGTAAATAGACATATTGAAAAACCATTTCTAAATGTTACTTAGCTGTTCTAAAGCTACTGAACACTACAGAATTAATTATATTATGCAGTTATCACAATCTTAAAACATACTCCACTACTCTACTTAAATTACCAATACAAAAATCTATAGTTTGCATATGAATTATGAATGTTTGGGGAACTATTATTTTATAGCTTACATAATTAGAATCATAAAGCAAAATAATGAACACAACTTTTGAATTTTTTTTTGAATGTCAGTATCTCAGGATATCAAGAAACTAATTTTTTATAGCCAAGGACATGATTAAGCTGCCGCATGCACATAGCAAGGAAAAAGACATTTAAACACAGCTCAATGCACTGCATCATGCAGTAATGCAACAAATGCTCATTGCTTTCGTCAACTGCACTGAGATTTAATATTCCAGAAACATGAATGATTGACAAAAATCTAACTGCACATCAAGAGAGTGGCGAAGAAAAGGTTAACAAAGTTCATCTGAGCTGCACTGAGCGAATCATGGAAAGGATTAAGCTGTCTGGTGAGAGCAGGGCTGGGCTGTGCTGCCTGCCCAGTGGCTGCCCAGCAAACACCATCCCACATCACATGGCCTCACATAGTAGTAAATTACAGTTGCTGAGCAACAGCAATACTGGCACAGATGGCTGACTGCAGTTGACATCTTTAGCTATGCAGATTAATTTATTATTTACTTGTGTTAAAAACTGTACAGGCCAGCTTTCTGGACTAATGAGAAAACACTCCAGCATATTGTAGAATATTGCTCAATTAAATTATTGGGACACTATTCCCCATACAGAGGGGTTTTGCCTCTATGTTTTGCCCCTTATGTAAAGAGAAAAAAAAATGAAAAAACCACAAGGCATCACTGCTATTTCTACATCTAATCCTTAAAGTAAAGCAGAACTGTAGGCACACAGCCTTCCTCTAAGACAGAAACAATGTGGGAGTTTGTTTAAGAATATTCCATGGAGAGAAACAGTATCCTGTACTTCCATAACCCTTCTACTTGAGGATCTTTACAATTTTCCCAAATGTCTGTGCAGAAGCTATGGCTAGGGGCAGAACTACAGGACCTATACTAGCTTAATTTCATCACAAAAATTGTGAATAATCCCCATTTGTATAGAAATTGCAGTGTTAGTAACACTGGAAGGTCCCAAGTACTCTTTGTACTACAGCAAATATTTCACACTTTTATGCCTTTAAAATGGCAACTAAACAAGTCTTGTTTGCATCTGTTCTCTGATCAATTTGAACCTAGACTAAAGTCCACCAGTTTTACACAACTCTTCCCACTTCATTTCAACACAGTTGAGAGCTGGTTTGAATAACTGCTTTGAAAAATGTTTAAAAGTCTTTGAATTTGCTGGAGTTTTTTTAAACTCATTTCTATACAACTTATGATGGCTATAACAGCTGATAAGTATATTTAGGTCTTTGATTTTTTTTTCTATTTTTTTCTGCTTTACTTATATAACCTTATATCCACCCCACCAAGTTCACATAGGGTGTACAAACTCAAAGCTATTTTCCCTGATATCAAAACATTTAAGACTTTATTGCATGTCACTACCCACAGTGATGGCAGTTTTATTCTCGTTTATGTATCATTTCCAGTCCAAGCTGTATTTTGGTTCCCATGTACTATTACAACACAGCAGGGTCTAGACTGCAAGACACAGGGAATACTTCAATCAACAGCTTCCTTTACTGTCCTGTAATCAACAAAGATTTAATAGAGTAATTTCTATTAATTTTATTATAAGTATAAGCAAAACTTACCTGAATTCACAAGAATTATATTCATCTTCCTTATTTTAAATTATTAGATATTGTTCTCCCTATACAACCTAATAATAATGAAAATAACAAAAATTAATGCCTTTCTGACTGTTTCAATTCTGTTTAGTTACTGATCCTACTTCATGCCCAAGTATGTTTAGGATTTTATGCAGGATTTTAACAAAAAAAAATTAATTTAAAAAAAATAAAGACTTGAGCTAAAATATTATATTTTTAAATCAAATCTTGTGATAAGATTGTAAATATAAAGAGAGGCAGAAAGAAAGCAAAAAAAAATCAAGGCAATAATATGTAGTACAATTGATATGGAAAATTTCTATCCTATCAAAAAAAAGTTTAAAAAATAGACATACCCTCCCCAACAAAAATTTACAATAACAACAAAAAGGAAAATATTTGAGACTCAGTTAAAAATTTTTCATGTTGAATTGAAAGATAAATGTGCAATCCAGCAAAAAATTCCACTTGATTAGAAACCATACACTACACTTTGAGCTATCCAGCTGTTTGGGGTTTCTGATTCCTCCTCTTGGAATTTTTATGCCTCCTCTTTTTTCCATTAGGAATAAGTCAGCTTTGGTATAGACACATTATTTGGAAAAAAACCTCAGAAACCATAAAATATTTTTAAGAATTCACTTTATCTCTGCCCAGAAGAACTTTTGGCAAGTAAAAAAATCCTGCATCAATACACAGCTTCCCATTATCTGAATGTACGATTTTCATTAAGTATCTATCTATAAAATTATACCTGGCCTCAAGATTAATTTCAAATGTTCTCTTTAAAGAACACCAGAACAATGGATGAAACATTATCTAATGTATATAAAATTCATGTAGAATAATCCCTCCTCAAAAAGCCCCTAGAGGACAGGTATCCACACATGCACAAATACACACCCCAGGTGGGCTCCAGGAGCAGAGCCCACACACAGCCAAGGGTCCAACATTAACAGCTCTCACACTCCATTTGATCATCAGCTTTACAGATGACCATCATAAGGAATATAATGACTTTGTTATTACCCTTTAAACCCTTGCTCAGTCTGCTTTGCCTGCATCTTCCAATAACTAGTTCACAGGGAATGAAAATTTACTCCAGCTGCTGAGCATATGCGCTAATTTAGATTTAACTATAGCAGTTTGTGATTTTTGCCTTTTTTCCTCAAGATGCCTATGTTCATTTTCAGAAAGCCTACTCCTACTTGAATGCTCTAATGGGCTGAATCTTTTTCTGGGAACTGCTGCTTTCTGTTGCTAATGGCTCATGGGAGTGGGTTTGGGAAAATAAAATGGTAAAAAAATTACAAAAATAAGTCACCACGTAGTAAAAAACACACTTCCTACAAGGTTCTGATGTACATGAAAGGCAAATGCAATAGAGTACCAGTCCTCAAACCTGCTTATATAATTTTTTCCATTACTTTATGCAACTGTTGCTAGGCAGTCATGTGCCATGGTGATGAGTGGAGTATGAATACCTAGACAGATTAAAGGAGACATATGTTACTGAACACTTATGTATGATGCCTTTTCTCTCCAGACTGCTGTACAAAAGCAAGACACCAACCATCCTTCTTCCCCAAGAGCACTGCAGTGTCAGATGGTTCAGAGAAACAGTTCAAGGGGTCTGACCCTGTGGCAATACAGGTATCACTTTCTGCTCTTAGTTACAGAATTCTCTCTAGTGAGTTAAAACAGACAGAGTGCATGTACTACTGAATTTTAAATAGAGGTTTAAATTAATAAAATGAATTAATTTTTTTATCTGCATTTTATAATGGTTTTACAATGTATGCAATCTACTTCCTAAGCCAGTTTTAAAGCCTATAAAATTCTTTTCAGGATCAGCTAGAAGTATAGAACACAGAAATTTAGAAATATCTACATTGGAAAAATGATTCACTTGATTAGTTTTGGAGACTGAGCTGCCATTTGAGAAACTTGTAAGGAGGGTGTCTTAGGAAAGCAATTCCAGAAGCTGCACAAAGGGAAAATTTTAGGGAACAAAAGTCAATTTTTTTTTCTGAATCAATGCCTTCCACTCCCCACATCCAATCTGAAATTATTGCTTCCCCATAAGTAATGTGTTTAACATAAGCAATGAAATCTGTAGCTATATAGAACATAGGAAAAGCACAATGTAGGACTCCAGAATCATGAAACATGACCAAAAAAATAGCAAGGAATGCTAAAGTAAAGTAGTAAAGCCAGTAGATGCATGGGTAAGACACAGAATTTCGGTCAATAATACTTAGGAGAAGTTAAAATACAAGAAGTGAAAAGAAAAAAATTGCACCATAAGCAAGAAAACTGACAGCCAAGTCACAAACCATAATCTTCCTGATAGCTGGGAAGAAGTGGGTGAAGTACTGTAAAAGGAATCAGGAACTTTTGTTAATAAGCTAAATACTTAAAGGAATCAGAAAGTAGAAGGAAAATTTGATAACTCAAGTGAGAATCTTGGCAGCTGAAATAAGTGATTTTTTTGTCTGCGCCAGAGCAGGTTCTATTAACTTTGATCCCAATGTTCAGTAATAAAGTCAGGTGTGATTTTTGTCACACTTCAATGGCAGACTGGAGCAGGACACCCACAATGAAGTTTCAGCAAGACAGCTGGTGGTGCAAAGCTGAGCAAATGAGAAAAGCCTGAGTGGGAGTCAGGAGATTGGAACTAATAGCTGAATAAATTAGATGTCCAATACCTTCATTTTCTGAAATGATTTTATCACTAAATAAATGCATATCCTGTGTTTATTTCAATGTCTAATATGAAATTCAAATTTGCTTTTACATATGTATGCAATCAGTTAGTCTTAAATGCAGCTGTATTTATTGTCTAAAAGTCCTGAATTTCACACTTACTGAGTACCCACTTCAAAAACTAGTAGCTATTCACAGAATTTCCAAATACTTGGAAATCTTCTTACATAAACTCTCTCTCAAAACCTGTTTCATTTGAACATGCCAAAGTTGTTGACCAATTCCATAGGATATCTGGAGCTTTCAAAGGAAGACAAACTTGGGGCTTCAAGAGACTCCAAGAGCACACTACAGACATGAACAACTCAGCACTCACAAATAAATGTAAGAAGTTCTGGCCTAAAAACACTGGCAGGATTTGAAGACAAAGGTTTGCAATAAAACTTCCTTGTTGACTTTAATATCAATATGTCACATTTCTCGCCTGTTATATATATATATATATTTTACACCAACAGTCCACAATGACCTTTCCTCATGTAGACCCTGAAATATTGACACTTGGTTAGTTGCAGATGCTCTGAAGTTGCTGCACATAGGTGTTCAGGTCACTCCTTTTCCAGTCCAGGCTTCAGTGCCAGCTAACTCAATTCTCAGTTTCCCTAAACTCAAATAAGACATTAACACTCCTAAACCAAGCAAAGTGCTACCAGTGGTTACTGCTATTATTCTTTCAGTCTTAAATTTGCAATTTTAACAAAAAAAAATCCAAAAATATCATATTTCTGGGTGCAAAAAGTCTGCTGTTTGTTACCAGGCAGCCACAAATAAACATGTGGTGGAAAGAAAACCAGCTGCTAACAATGGCCTTAAATCATTGTGATACTGAGTACACAGGTTGCCCAGAAAGGCTGTCAGGCCTTAAAGATATTCTTAAAGATATTCTTAAAGATATTCAACACTGGCTAAACCTGCTTTAGATGACACAACTTTGAGCAGAAGTTTAGACTACACCATATCCAGAGCACCTTTCCAGCTCCTGAAATTCTTGGATTTAATTTTAAATATACAGGTATTATTTATCAGGTTCAAAATACAGTAGTAGTCTGTACTTCTTCCTGTGTTCATCTCAGATCAGCTAAATTAATACCACAGCAAAAAAAAAAAAAAAAAAAGTTTTCCAAATATCCCTTCTGATTATCATTAGTTAACCTTTGGTGCCAGGTCCACTCTGTTTGAATTTCCATAAATTGATAAAAGTGTTGGTACTGAAAACAAACTCCAATTACTTTGCAAATTTAAAAGTAGCATATCAGGATGTACAAGAAGCTGAGCAAACAGTCACATAAAGCCTTATTCCCATGCAGAGCAATAAAGGATATGTATAAGCAATAAATCAAGCTACCACAAACATCAGGTTAAAATAAATTCATTTGAAGTCCTAATATTGCTTTCTATCCAATTTTTATGTTATAGAATTACAGCAAGAATGGTAATCAAGGTTAGAAATAGTCCACAGAGACCTTAACATCCCACAAGAATGAAATAACCCACGTAGCACCAAGTCAAACTCATGACTCAGGCTTTCAACTAACACAACTGAACACTGACACAGTTGTAAAGAAAATCCACTCCACATCCTTTCCTATGTCACACACTGGAGCTATGAAAACTGGTTTTTTTTAGCAAGTTCTTACAGTAGAAAATATTATTTATCTATAAATGTATTTGCACAGGAGTATCGTGGTCAGATTATAAACATAGACAGCAGCTGATTAAAAACAATCAAAATGAGACAAACGTCACACTGAGGTTTCTCCTCTTTTTATACGAGGAGATAACACATTTCTAAATCTATATGAGCAGAGAACCATTACCTTCGTTTTTTTTCTCCAGTTTCACCCTGTTTTACTCATAAGCAGTTATCTGAAACAGCATAAATTTTTTCCTGACCTTGTTAAATTATCATGATGATATATGTAGTACATCTGATGTTTCAACACAGCAAAGGCAAACTGAATTCTTAGTGAACATCAGTTTGAAAATTACTCACCTCTGTGATATGAGGATTAGGATTGAATCCACACAGGCTGCAGACTACAGTGTGACACTGGGTGCACGTGTTGTAGTTGGCCTTTTCAGGAGTGTGCAGCAGCAGCTCGGTGGTTGTACAAAGAGGGCAGAAGGTTTTCTTTGGGGCAGACTCAGCGGGTTGACTTGCACCAGCTTGCATTTGCTGTGGGGGCTTTTCAGGCCCTGGTTGCTGGCCAGGGTGTTTTGTAGGTCCTGCTGGTTGTGCTGGGGCTTTTGTGGGCCCTGCAGTCTGAGAAGGTGGTTTCGTGGGCCCTGCCTGGGGTGGCACTTGTTTTACAAGCCCCGTTTGCTGTGGAGGTGGCTTCCCAGATCCAGGCTGAGGTGGTTGTTTTGCAGGTCCTGTTTGCTGAGCAGATGGCTTTTCAGGTCCAGGTTGCTGAGAAGGCTGTTTTGGAGGCCCTGTCTGCTGGGGAGATGGCTTGACAGGACCTCCTTGCCGTGCAGGCTGCTGTGATGGTTGTTTGGCAGGTCCTGGCTGCTGCGGTGATGGTTTTGTGGGAGGTGCTGTTTGGGACGTCACTTTAGTGCTGTCTGGTTGCTGTGGGGATGGTTTTGTTGGGCCTGATGAAGGTTTTGCGGAAGTTTGCTGTTGAGTGGGTTTTGTTGGTTCTGATGGTTGTGGCTGGGATTTCTGTGGTCCTCGTGGCTGGGGTGGTTGTTTCGCTTGCTCTTGCTTAGCATCTGCTGGCTGGCCATGGCCTGGTTTCTGAACTTGCTTTGGTCCCCCAGGCTGCTGCTGCTGCGGCACTGGCTTGGAAGACTCAGTTTGTTGGACAGTAGGTCTGGCAGGTCCTTGTTGTTGAACAGCTGGCTTTGGAGACTGTGGTTGAGCTGGATGTTTCGCAGGACTCCTCTGCTCCTCAGGTTTCCCTTGCTCTTTTGGGGCAGCTTTTTGTTTCCTACTGACTTCTTCATGAGCTGTATCTGAATCCGATATCAAATCAAAAGGATTGAATTTGTTCACAACTGAAGTGACTGCACTCAATGGATTGGCTTCTGAGAGAAAACTGGGCATCATACTTGGCTTCTGATCTTCTTTGAAATCAGTCCTGGACTTTGATTCTCGTAGACTGAGAGTAGAAGGGCTCCGTCCAGGTGCCCGTTGTTCTGTCTTCAGCACATCTACTGTTCTGCTTTTACTTAAACCTGGTGGTCCTGGATCTGGAGGCTTACCTGGTTGTCTGGGATGGCGGCTTGTATCAAGTTCAGGATGTCTGCAAAGAAAAAATGTAATAAGATTAAAATAATGCATGGTACAATAAAAATGAGATAAAATAAGATGTATCAGTAGCCCTGGAAGTCCACTGGTAGCACTGTGAAGTTTCTCAGTGCTTAAGCATTTTCAAGACCAAGGCTTATAACAAGGTGCATGTAAAAAGTATTTAAATAATCACTATTCTCTAAAGGCTTATACAAGTATTCAGTCATAGATTGTTTTATTTTTTAGAAAATAATCTAATACAACAATATTTAACGAGATATCCTTTTTTTTTAGAATTCTCAAGAGATCAAAGCTAGAATTTCCTATTATATCTATATACAAATTATTAACTCTCCACCCTGCTCCTCGGGATATAAAAGACAGGGAGACAGAAGACTAGAAGAAAGAGAGGTGTCAAAATTAGCAGATCAAAGCACAGCCATACAAAAAAAAAAAAAAAGCACAATGCAATATGCATATGTACTTGTTTTCTGGATACTTGTACAAAATTTGGATCTATTTACAATTCAATATGCAGCAGTGATTTAAACCCCTAAAATTCATGTATGTTAAAGAATATTCTTCATAAAAGTATTCTTCTTTGTAAAGTATTTATTTTGGCACCCATCCACTCACAGACCAGATGAGTTCTCCACCAAATAAAACAGATTTCAGCTCACAGTTAGCCCTGAACCTTTTTTTTTCTTCTTTGCAAAGAGCTACCATACTCCTTCTCAACATCATCTGAACAATTCACACTGAGCAGTATTAAAAAGAACTCCACCACATTACATTAGAGAATTGGGAAAAATCCATGCAACAATATTTTGCTGTATGTTCATACAGGAGAAAATGAAACTAAGAATGCAGGAACCCAAATCAAGATCATGGCTTTATATATGGCACAGTATTTCACTTGTTGCTAAACTTGGCTGTAGCACAGGAAATAATATTGTTACTCAACAATATAATAATATTGTTGCATTGCTGCCAATGCTCAGGGATGTAATAAAATATTCTATTCAGTGCTACCACTGAGCTTCTGTTGGAAGATACGGGGTTCTGTTCTGTGTCATAGAAATGTTGCAAATATAAAATTTTCACTTTTTTACTTTGCGAGAACCAGTCAGCTGTGATCTTGTTTGCCAGACAGGACATTTTTTCTTGGGTATTCATGAGCAAAAGAAACAACCACTTATTAGATTTAACTGCATTCCTTGACTAATAAATAAATAAATGCACAATTTAAAGAGTTTTTTTTCAGAAGTCTGCAGAACCATCTACAGTAGCCACATTAAAATATGTATTTTGCATTGTTAAAATCACTACAAGTTTAGCAGTATTTCTGATTAGTCTTTAGTTTCCATTACGTGGCTAGCAATGGCAATACAAAAGGACAAAGCTAAGTGCTTGACTTTTCTGTGTAATTCTCACAATGCAGGATTTCTCATAATCTTGTATCTATCTTTTTCTGTTAATTAAAAATTTCCTCAAGCAATACTTGTTAAGGACAAACTATTCCCAGATTTCCACAATTCCATTTATCTTTTCCCATTCCTATAGGCTTATTGACCACAATATTTTGAAGCTTAGGACCCTAATGTGCAACTCACTGAAGTGAGCAGGTGTTTTTCCACTGGCATCAGTCAACGTTGACTAATTCATAAAGAGGATAGTTCAGAAAATCCCAAAGATAATCTAATTCTTTCAAATATTTGGCATTTTTGCTTATCAAAAGAGAAGTTTTATATTGTTGAGTTTTAATTTTTTTTTTGTTAGGGTTGGGATTAAATGTGTTAGATGGTATTTTTTGTTTGG
Source organism: Geospiza fortis (assembly GCF_000277835.1). NCBI lineage: Eukaryota > Metazoa > Chordata > Aves > Passeriformes > Thraupidae > Geospiza > Geospiza fortis. The sequence continues at coordinate 720,345 of NW_005054477.1, read as the reverse complement.
ACTTAGATGTTTATTAGTTTTTATTTATGTTACAGTTTTTCAAACTGAGTTTCACAGTATTTTACTCTAACAAACTAAAAAAAATGGAACCATATCTCTCTCTCTATAAGGTTTCTTAAGGATAAGCTCTTTAATTAAGAACTGACACTTAAATTATTTTTATTTTTAACTCAATAACTATCTGTGGCCTGCAATGCAGATTTTTTATCTAATTATACAATATTACTCAAACTTATGAAGAAGAAGGTGAAGAAGGACAAGCTTCTGCTCTGAAACCTTTATTTTGTTTTATAGATATCACTATATTCTAAAACTTTAAAGTTTTCTACTATGTGATATTATACACTTCTATTCAAACTACACACTCATAATCCTAGTTCTATTATTTAATTTTGGAAGTTTTCTCTACGGCCTCAGGTCAAATGTAGTGTTTTCTTGAGGGTCAGCGCCTGTCAGCCCAGATAGTCAAAAATTCCCAGTAACTAGGGTTCCAACATTATATTCTGATCAGCAACTAGGGAGGTCTACCTGCAGTTCTGTTTCTCGTTATTTAGATAAGCACTCTAGGTTTATCTGAAGAGGCACTGCTTACCATACAAAAACATTTCAACTAGCCTATTAGCAACTAGTCTATTTCAACTAGTCTATTAGCCTGGTACACATCCAGCATTCATGTTTGTAAATGTTCAAACTCTTGGAAGGCTTCATTCAACAATAAGAGTGAAAAGGGAGGGGGGAAGAAAAAAATAACAGTGCTATTGAAATTCAGGTCCAGAAATAGGGTACCACGCCAATGCCCAAACCTTACAACGTGAAGGTAGAACAGAAGTGGGGCGAGGGGGGAATCCCAAACAAAAACCAAAGCAAAAAAAACCCAACCATTTTTAAAAATTCAACTTGGAAATTAGCAAGAAAAGTAACTGGATTGGAGTGGAATTTTGCTCCAGCTTCCATTTTTATCAAATAATGTGTTCCATAAATTTCCACCTGATAAGATATCAGGTTTTGAAATGAGATCAAACCCCATGAATCTAGGAAATAAACTCAGGTGATTTTCTTCAAGGCTATAGGTATATTCTGAAGAGCTGACTTGTCTTGCCTTTGCACATACCAATGTTTCTAAGCAATGGAGACAGCGCGTGATTAACTAGTGGAAGAAAAAGCCTTGAAAGGACAAGCTTCTTGAGAAATGCTACTTCTGTCAAAAGCCAGGACTTGTTCCATTTAGATTGAGGTACCTGAGTTGAAGTCTTCTTTTCCATAACCATTTTACAACCAACTACAAACTGATATTGAAAAATTTTAATTGAACTGGAGAATCAGAAACCTCAAACTAAATCTCGACAAGAATTTGACAAGAATTTTCTAGCTTTCAAATCTTTTGAATCATGAAAAAGCCTTCAAACCAGACCCAACATACAAAATAATCTAGTTCTTCCTCACATAATGCTTTTCTTTGTGCTGCTATGTTTCCTCTCACTTTGGTCTTGACTCATGGAACTCATCTTTATTCATTTACATATTAGAGCTCAATCAAAGCTTACTTTGGAGTAAGCAGAGATTTAACAAAAGGACTATTGGTCCAGTTCTTCAATTCCATAACTACAAGCACCTGTTAAGAAGGCATGTCTTTTCCCCATTCATCAGTATTAATAGTTTCAAAGATAAATGCAGTAACAATGCAAGTCAAAGGTATCATATCTGCAGAAAATATATGTATGAATTTATGCATCCTCCAGTGGCTAAATTTTTTTTAAATATATATTTCTTCTAGAAAATATACCATAAATATGCTTCAGAAGTGCAACACTCAGCAAGACTTAGCATTTCTTATCAAAATGCTGCAAAATTTATTTTATTTATATCTATTGTGACCAACTTATTGAACTGGGGAAAAAAATGACCAAAAAACCCAAGCAGCTGTATTAGATGGTCATATATTCAGCTGGCCATCTAATCCTTTCAGATATAGTGTAATTCCTCAGGAAGTGAACACTGGCACAGTTACAGAGTCACTTGATGAAGCTAGAACAAATGGAACTTGCTTACAAATTGACGCTGCTTGTTTCAGATAAATTTCCCAACCATGAATTTTCTGAAGATAGAAAATTGAAATTGGATAGAAAGATTTCCACAGATCCTAAACATCTCACTGGAACCTTGAGAACGAAGCTTTCATTTTTTTTTTTAATAATAGGACAATTATTAGACAGTTCACTTTAGGTGCGCTAGATCTAAATGCTTATATTAAAATTCACAAGACTTAAAAGCTCAAAGCCTACAGAAGTTCTAGAATGTACAGCATTCATTTTAAGGTGGTAAAGGTGCAACTATGTTACGTGGCACATATATTACTTACTACTAAAGAGCCTGTATTTGCAAAAAAATATTACCTCAGGATATCAGCAATC
>NW_005054477.1:715922-717883 GCF_000277835.1 Geospiza fortis | reverse complement strand
TTAGAATAGAAAAAAATTATTATTTTCTAATGTTATAATGGAAATCACAAAGGAAAAATCTATTTAATATGTTAAAAACTAACTGACACTACAATAAAAACACTGCCAAAATGCAAAGCTATATTGACTGAAAGCCAGAATTCCTCTTTTGATCACACTCTATCACTTAACACTTGAACTGGAAAGAAATAAGGAAAAAAGAAAAAAACCAAAAAACTAGTTCCAGTTTTAGTCTGGAAGCAGGTGATCTGTAATCCTTAGGAGAGTCTTACTACAAGGGTTTTGCTTCTATCAGGTTCTTGATAATTACTGCAAACATTCGTGGTAGCTCTCAACAGCAAAGAAAGCAAACAGCAAGAGGAGCAAATAAAGCCACAAACCAAGAGACAAGACAAGTAGTAACTTCATTACAGTGAAGAGGCATGAAGATACTATGATGGGAACCGCTATAATAGTCAAAGCTGACATTCTGACGCAAGGTAAAATGCTGTAATTCACAAATTTAGAGTCCCCTTACTTTAAATAGAGGGTGGAAGTATGGTATGATAACAAGATCAAAGTAGCTTCTGATATAAATATGTTTGTGGGAAAGCATCCATTTATAAATGCAGATATATTCACATTGCAATGAGTTCAGCCTACTCTAATGACTTCCAAGAACATTTATCTTTATTTTTTCATGGTATTGTTCCAGTAAAAAGTAAGTTTCAAAGTACTTGTGTCTTTGTTCATAGACAATTATACAAAAGGGAATTTTGAGCTTAGTTTCATGGAACTAAAGAATATTTCTTTTTCTCATTAATGTTCCTCATTAACAACAGAAGCTGTGCAGAGATCTAAATTGAATGGAAAACTTTATTTTACACACAGTGCTAATGCCTGATCAATAGTTCAGCAAGACATGAAATAGGAAGATTTGACATCCAGTTTCAAAAAAAAAAATGGAGACCATCATCTCAGGTACAACCTCAGTGACTCCAATAATTGCCCAAGAATTAATTTAGTCCCACCCTCCTTGCCTCTCTTCTAGAATTCACTTATATAAACCTGACATTATATAAACTGAATATGCACGTATGATGGGGTGAGGTCAATGCACCGTGAAACACTCGAGGAGGCTCCTTTTAGCTTCCTCCTTCACGACAAACAACACACCCAGCCCCGGAGTCGGAGAGCAACAGAAGCGCCGGGCTCAGGTGCCGGGCCGGGCCAGGCGGGGGTTCAGCACCGAGGACAGCGACACGGGCCGGGCTAGGAGGGGTTCAGGACCGGGGACAGCGACACCGGCCGGGCCAGGAGGGGGTCCGGACCGGGGACAGCGAGATGGGGCCGGCAGGGCCGTGGTTCAGCACCACGGACAGCGGCAGCCCCGAGGAGCCGGGCGGGGAGCGGGCTTGTTGCACGCCGGGCTGTGAATTCGCTGAGGGGCAGGCAAAGAACGGGGAAGGAAATTACCCCCAGCCTTCGCAAAAGCACAGTGGGGTAAAGTCATGACTATCCAGAACGCTGAATACCGTGGCAAGCAATTTAATCTATTTAGCCTCTCCCCTTCTAACTAATAAATGGAGGGGAAAAAAAGGAAAAAGGAAAAAAAAGGGTGAAAAAATAGGCTGAAACAGACCTCCTCAATCCATGACTATTTAATGAAGCCAAATGATAGTTGTAGAGGTTCAGAATTGGCAGAGTAACGGCCAGCAAATGTATTATGCCCAAAAGCACTGGAAGATTCAACAAGATTCTCTCTCCAGACGCTTGCAGAACCCATCCGCTTCCCTGGCTCCTAGCAGAGCTGTGGGGCATCCAGCCCCGTAAAGCACACACCCGCACACAGAAAACCACAACGGTGTCTGCACATCTCTCCCCGCCCCGACACACAAACTGCCCGTGCTCCAGATTAGTGCAAGGCAGGAAAGGAGGGCGCAGCCCACGGAATCGGGGACCGCCGCTATTATCAGAGAACG
>NW_005054477.1:712535-715369 GCF_000277835.1 Geospiza fortis | reverse complement strand
GGGCGGCTCCCCCCGCGCTCCGGGCCCGCCCCGCGCCACGGCCTTTAAAGGCACCGCCGCCCCCGCCCCGCGCACCCGCCGCACCGTGAGGGACCGAGCGGGGAACCACGGCCATCCCTGCGGGCGCTGCTGCCTCCCGCTCGCCTTCCCTCTGCGGCCAAGGATGTGCAGTTAAAGCTTGAAGATGCCTCGTTCGCCCGAAGCAAAGTAAGAGGGACTGGAAAACGCGTCTGGAGGACACCCCCTCCGAGCAACCCCTTCAAAGTAGAGTCAATGAGGTCGGACTGCTCCGTGCCCTGAACAGCAGAGTTTTGAATTTCACTGTGGATAGACGTTTTACAGCTTCTCTCAGTCTGTGTTTCAGTACTGGACTACCATCGTGATGACTGTCTCCACCATATCAGTGTTATTCCGGGACCCATCAGCCCCAAATTGGACACTGTATTCCTAATGCAGTTTCACAACTGTGAAATATATTGAGGAGAATAACCTTCTCCAACCTTCCAGCCACACTTGAGGTAGCAGAGGTCAGTCTGCCTCTGGCATTCTTCATCACAACCACATACTGCTGGAATGCATTTCACCTGGATGTTTGCTGCAAAGCTGCTTTTCGGAAAACCTATCCCAATGCACGGAGTTACTCCTTCCCAGGTGCAGAACTCTCTGCTTACCATTCTTCAACTTCAAGACGTTCCTGCCAGCTCATTCTCCCACCTGGATGGAGCAGAGTGGCCCTGCTCTTTACTGTATCTACTCCTCTCCCAGCTGAGAGTTGCAATGTATTCCATGCCTTGCTCACATCAGTAGCAGAGACATCGCATACCATTAGTCAGAAAGATACAAACAGCAACACACCAGCAGTTGGACGTGATGCAAATAACCACAGCTGGTTTGAGCCCAATAGTTGTCTATTTTTCATCCACTGTACAGGTCTCACTAATTTGGCTATAAGGATATTATAGTTGATCATGCTGAAAGCCTGATGGAGTGATTTGCCTGAGCTTAAACACATGCTGTCTGTTTTTAATAACCTTCCCGTCTTTTGTCTGCTTGGACATGGCTTCTAAGGGGAATTACTCTGTAACTTTCCCAGGAAGGGCACTGGCCACATTTGTTGAACTGCCTGGTAGTTCTCTTGTGGATCTCCTTTTTGAAGATGGGTACAGTGCTTGCTTTTTCCTGGTAGTTAGGAAGCTTTCCCTGTGACTTTCTGAAGATGACTGACTTTGCAGTAGCATCAGATCCCTGATCACTTTTTGATCCATCCAATTTAGTGCCATAAACTTCTGCATGTCCAACTGGTTTAAGTACTCTCTCCTACAGCTCATGCTTTTCCTCAGAGACCTGGGAGACTACAGGACAAACCCAATCTATAAAAGCCACTAAGTGCCTTGGCCTTTCTATGTTTTGCCACTAGTTTTCCTACCTCATTGATCAGAGCCAAGTTTTTACCAAATCCTTTCTAGAGACCTTACTAAATTGTGGCCACATTTTGTGTACTCAAATGTGTTTGTTAAGCAACTAGATCTTCACAAATATGATTTGTTTTGGTGAGGAAGATGTGCCAGCACTTGGTACTCTTGCTTGTCTCCTCCTTTAGCTCCGTTAGTACTTTGCTTCAGACACAGCTGTAGGCAGATGAGCTCCCAAAATGACCTGCATAGAGATGCTGTACAAATATTTATAGTGCTCTTGTAGTGTAGCAATCAGAGATCATTTTTCCAGTACTGGTTCACAGTAAGTGATGAAACTAGTAGCAGCTGGGGCTTTCTACTTTTCTCCTGAGTGGCTACAAGGAACACATCAAGAGAACCGCTCAGCAGAGAACATGATAAAGCACAGAGGATAAACTGTCTTAGTGGAGAAGCATGACAGGAGTGTAAGTGGCTGCCTCTTCACATGGTGTTCTAGGTAAAGATATTAGAAAGGCCTTTGGAAGAGGATACACTCAATGCAGACACACCTGACAGAAGGTGGATTGCCTTGACTTGGGAAGAAAAGACAAAGTTCTGTTAAGGGGGTTAGAAAGAAACACATCCCAACATAATTTTGCACAAATGAACATCATATATGTAATTATGAATAGGTGTGCAAAGTGCTGCTGCATGGAAGAAGACAAGTACAAAACAAAAATATGGAAAAAGAGGGATTTAATCAGTGAAAACATTTGGTTTTCTGATAATTACTAGTATGAGCATTCATAATACTCTTAAATATTTTGTGGAGGGTGGTATTTCTGTCTTTCAGTTGGGTAGTCAGAAACTTTATAATGTTCCCAAATGAAAGTTTTAAACAATATGCATCAGCAGAACTCATGTTTCCCTGCTTTGAATTGTTTTATTGTGTGAATTTATTTATTCAAAGCCAAATGAGTGACTGGTTCTTCTGACTCAGACCCAGAAGTTGTCTTATGTTTAAAATCAGATGGTGTATTTATTTTAAACATATGACAACTTCTGGGTCTGAGTCAGAAGAACTAGTGGTTTTGACTAAATAAATTCACTCAATAAAACAATTAAAAGTGGAGAAACGAGTTCTGATGAGGCTTATTATTTAAAACTATATACACTGTTTCTGTTTCACTTTTAATCTGTCCTGAGATAGAAAATAGGAGGAAGAGACATTAAGGCCTAAAGAAGATGAGCACAAAAAGGAGGCAAAGGATGAGAAATGACCTTTAGTGGGAAGTTCATTTTTGGCTTCACCGGAGCCAAGGATTTCACCTTAAAAATTATGATTTCAAATGTCTTAGGAATTTTTGTGGAAACAGTCTCTTTTCACAGTTTTGTGACATTTACCTTTTCTTATGAAAGAGCATGAAATCAATAGTTATC
>NW_005054477.1:649063-712500 GCF_000277835.1 Geospiza fortis | reverse complement strand
ATAGTTTCCACATCTTTCTCCCTATGTACTTTACGGTCTGTCCAAAAGTGACAAGAACTCTCTCATTTTGGTGTTACCAATGAAACTCACAAACTAATGGGTCTAAAGATTCTCTTGTAGCAAGGAAAGAAAAGTTATCAAATTAATCAGCCCATTTGTCAAAAATTGTAATATCTAACTTGCAAGATATGGCTCACTGGTGCCAGTAGAAAAACCCTTATTAAAAATTGCTTAATCTGTAGCACAGAAAATTATGATTAAAACCTTTTCAGAGATAAAACAGTCCTTTTTAAAGTGCATGCAAATTAGAGTTCTTTCTGCAAATTTAGAGGCAGAGATAGAGAAACAAGTTACCTTTTCTTTGATACTAGGTAATATAAAAGGATAATCATGAATAGCAGCAAATCAAACTACCCTTTGAGGACCTGTTCACAGATTTTGTAGAATCTTAATTGTATCTGTTTGAATCCAAAATAGACCAGCACAATCACAAACATGTTTATATTTTACATTGAGGCCATATATGGCATCTTTTTCCCTGCAAAAAAAAAAAGCACCATATATTTGAAGTGATGTAACTTCATTCAGACTAAACACTGTGCTTTATCAGTAATGCAGTACTTTCAACAGGGCCTGACCAATTTGGTTTGCAAACTAGATACATCAAATCTTCAAAGGAGCCAGTCCAAGGTAGAGCTGAGTATGCAGAAGCAGCACAAGGACACTGGTTCATCTTTTGCCAGCGCTGAATCCAATCTGGGGCAAGGGAATCTCAGTTAAGAGTGTATCTGCAGCGCTAAAATGAGTGCTAGAAGTTAATTTACTGATTAACAACATTGAAGACATCCAATTTTTTCATCACCAGGCTACTTAGTATAGATGTGCTCTTTACATTTTACAGTTGAGAAAAAGCCATTTAGTGCATAGAAGTTGGAGAAGTAATGATAAGATCATCAGAAGAAAGGAAGAGGTCAGTAATACCTTGGCATGAACTAGCAAAATGGGAGACACTTTAATAATATTCCTGGCACTGTGCCCAGATAAAAGTGAAGAGGGTAGAGTTGTGTTAATTGTTAGTGATTACCAGAGGCTGTACTGATCACTACCACAGAATAAGACAGAGAAAGCTAGAAGAGAAGCTAGAATTTGCATAAACGTATTCATAAAACTTTACACATTCATATTTTTTTTATTTTTACTTGTACAAATACTTAGGTAAATGTTGCAGTGCCCCTATCACATTTATCTACCTCATTTCAGAGATACAGAGACTGTGGAGTTTAAAAGAACTGGCTAAGATGCATCCAGCAGTTAAGTCCATCTGCTATACAGAATGAGTAGTGCCTTGCAATGATAGCTCCCACCAGCAAAGCTTGTCTCACAAGTTCTAATTCTGTGTCAAGCCTACACTCATCTACATACCAACCAAAGTTTGGCTAAATACTGCACTGCAAATGTTCTTGAGAATCATGACTACTCTCCAGTCTCACCTGAATTACTACTCACCAAAACAACCAGTAAATAATGATAACAAGGTACCTTGCAAAGCATTGTGTGGTTTTGCTCTTCTATTCAAATATATATAACTATTCTCTTTCTGCATAGAATTCTCTATTCCATTACTTTGTAAATGCAGGTTGAGAAACTAGTGTAATAGTGATCTACCCTGTTTCAAAACTCTTTCAAAACTCACCTTTTTAAGGAGAAACAACCCACCTAACCCAAAACTGAATACAGCCTAAAAACTCCCAGGTATCATAAAACATCCTGGGCAGAATTATTTGTGGTACTCCAGAGCACCTGAGTGTCTGGGCTTTTGGGATACCATGCAGTCTGATATAACAGCATTACTGTTATAGCATCCTTTTTAAGATTAAATGAATCACTTCTGAGAAGCCTCTGCAGATATTTAGCCTCATTATCATCAGTCTAAGTGAAACAGGATTAGTACATGCACTTTACCCTACTGAGTAGCCAGTGCATGGACACCTGGCTAAGTTTTCCCAGTAATCTCACAACCACATTTTCTTACTTCAACAAAACAAAGTCTGGCACCTGAGTTCAGCACAGGAATGCTGATATGTTCACATTATAAGCATAGTATGGATTAGTCAGAATGTTAAACATAATTTGCAATCAGTATTTTTACTACACAAATAGTGATTTGCATTTTAGAGTGAAGAATGGGGAAAAAAAGCCGCTAATCTCAAAGGCTGTGTCCTAAACAACATGCAACAGCAATATTGTTGTTCTGTCCTGTTGTTCTCCTGTTGCTTTCTTTAATATGAGTTAATTCAGCTGCAGCAGTTGAGTCCAACTAATAGTGGTACCGATGCCACCACAAAGAGTTCAATTTTTATTTGTTTATATGGTGAAAGAGTCATATGTGTAAATATTACAATTCAAAAGCAAACTCAAGGAAGAACGTAGGGGAAGATTGGAGCTGTCATTAGCAAGTTCTGATAAATCACATTAAAATTAAGAATTGGGTTTGCACCAGCGAGCATAACAGTGAGACCCTCAGGATCTTTCCTTGGGATTTTAATTGATAACATGAGAGTATTGAAAGTTCTCATTCCCCCAGCAGTTATCTCCTTCATGCTGAGAGCACAGTAGGAAAAACTTCATAGCCTAAATAGAGGAAAGTCTTGCTAGTGAAGTGCATATTTAGATTATGTGTTCAGGTCCTGCCTATGCCACAGGGAACAGGTTCATTTTAAACATAATGTTACATATTTTTTCCTTCTAAATGAATCCAGGGGGTTGAGGGAAGGTGGGGGGGGTGGGGGGTAGAGGGGAGTGTATATAATGTCAAATGTAACTCTTTTGTATTACATGGATTTTAACTAAAACCCCTAAATATTGGCCAAGGTTACCAGTTCCAAGGATAAGATATTAAAGTTAAGCACCTGTGTCCTTCTTTAGGCGCTCACATGTAGAATGATAACATGAATGCAGAGCACACATTTCCAGTGGGCTCTGCCCATTGCTTACCACATATTGAGTGACATGCTGTAGACCATGTTAAATACACTAACTAGGTTTTCTGGCATTGGGTATCAACTGTCTCTGTGACAGAATTAGAGAGAAAAATGTAAAAAAATTATCTTCATTCTCTAGTCCTCAGAATGGGCTCTGAATAATGCTCATTTCAGGTAAAGTAAACAACAGTCTTTATCCCAGAAAGTATATTTCTTCAGAACTAAGAAAGTTTACCCTTCTCTTCAGATATGTACATAGAGGTTTTATACTCTTGGCATTAGAAATAGCTCCTTGTTCATAATGGCACCAAAACAGTCATATATCCCAAAGGCCTTGATGTTCATTTTAGTCCAAAACCAATTTTAGAATGGGTAAGAAGTAACCTTTGGAGGTCACCCGGACCAACCACTTTCTTAAAACAAGGCCAACATATATTAGGTTGTCCAGAGCAACTTTCAGTCAAATTCAGTCAAATCTCTCAGCCTCTCCTCAGAGGACAGTTACTCCAATTTCCTAACAGTGTGGGCAACCCTTCATTGGACTTATTCCAGTTTGTCAATCTCTTTCTTATGCAGAGGAACCCAAACCTGGCTGCCGCACTCCAGATGCAATATTACAAATGCTGAGTACAAAGGAATAGTCAGTTCCCTCAATTTTTTGGCTACAATACAGCCCAATATACTGTTGACCATCTAAAGTGAAGGTCTTTGCACAAATCCCTCCTGAATTTCAATGGGTTCATGTCTGCCCATTCCTCCAGTCTGTCTACATCTCCTTGGATGCCAGCCCTACCACAGAGCACATTGACCTCATCTGCCAGTTTGGAATCATGAGAAAAGTTGAGGGTCCTTCTCCTCCAGATCACTGGTAAACTTATTAAAGAGGATAAGGGCCATCCAACTGGCCAAAGCATGACCTACATGTTCTACACCTATATTGGATATTTTCATTCCCCACTTTCTTCTTCATTTGTCTAGAAACGGCTTACGACAGGACTCACTCCGTGATTTTTCCAGGAACAAAGGTGAGGTGGACCTGCCCTTTGTTTACTGGTATCATTTTTAGTTCTTTCTGAAGATAGATGGTTGTAGCATTTTCCTTTCCCCAGTCATCAGGGAACTCCCCCAGTCTCCACAACCTTTCAAGGACACCTAAGACTTACCTCATATGACATTGGCCAAATCTCTGAGTACTCACAGATGCATCCCTTGTATTCCTGTGGATCTGTATATATTGAGATTACTCAGATCACTGACTCTATCATCTTCCACTGTTTGACCTACCTAACACCATCTGTACCTACCCAAGCAATGTTTCTAAATTCCTCCTTAGCCTGCTTTACTCTTATAAATGTTCTTTTTGCACTGGACCCCAGCCAAGTCCTTGTTTAACCAAGACAGACTCCTGATATATATACTAATTTTTGTGTGTACTAGGATGGATCATTGCTTTATTTCAAGGAGACTGATCTTAAAGATCTAACTTTCATGAGCTCCTTTGCCCTTCAATACTGCTTCCCACCAGATTTTACTTCCCAATTCTCCGACTAAGCTGAAATATACATTCCTGAAATTCAGGGTCTGGGTTCTGTTTCTTGCCTTCCTCAGGAATCCCCTCAGGATCTTGAGTTCTGCAATTTCATTGTCACTGACCAAGCCTGCCTGTCACTGACTGTCACATCCCCAACAAGCTCTCTAGAGGCCATGAATGTCCAGGAAAACATCACCTTTCCTTGTCACACACACAAGATTCGTATTATGAAGTTGTACATGACAACCTCCAGAATTTTCTGGGGATGTGTCCTGCTGTGCTGCCCTTTTGGCAGGTGTCAGGGAGGCTTAAATATCCTATGAAAAACAAAGTCTGTAATACAAAGATGTTAGTCAACTGTTTAAGGAAGGCTGTCTACTCCTTCACTCACATTCAGAGTGTCTGAGTAACATGCTCTTGCCAAATGCCATGTTTACTGGCCTCTCCTCTGACCCTGACATGCAAGCGCTCAACTACACCATTGCCCATGCCGCAGAAGAGCTGCTCCTTTACATTAGCAGCAATTCCCTTTCTCTTTACCTTTGTCTTTCTTAAAAACATTCTTTCCATCAATCTCAGCACACCAGGCACATGAGGGACCCCACTAAGCCTCAGACATACCTGGGAGCTCATGAAATGCACATCTACTCCTGTCCAAGCTTGTCCTTTTCACCAGGAGGGTTGAGAATAAAACCTGGACTCCCATGCTGTTCAACATTGTCCCCAGAGTCTTTTGTTAGCCTCAGGGTCTTCCCTGGCAGTGTCATTGGTGCCCATGTGGATGAGCACCCAGGAATGCATAATACCTTTCTCTCATTTATCATAGGTCTCATACCACACAGGGCATCCTCCATAGTATCCATTACTTGAAAATGTAAATTACCATTGGTTATGTGATACTTATCACTGCCGTGGGCAACTTTCATTAGCTTCTTACAACTTCTGCAGCAGTACAATTCCACATGGTGTAATCTCAACTTTAGAAAAAAGAGCTTCTCTTATTAAACATCTAATGCCTTTGCAAACCAAAAAATATTTTTATAATTTGTTGCCTGTATGCCAAAGTTTTACTATAATGAAATAAACAACAATGAAACTCAGTATAATCCAAAGCCCACAAGTTTACTATATTCACTATACCTTTTAACTCTTACAATATCATTTTCTTAATACCACTTTCTTTAGATAATTAGGCACATTGAAGTGGCTTGTATCATGAGACAATATAGCAGTCTCTTTTTCCTCAACAAGTTGCTAAACCTAAAAGATGATCCACAGCTTAAGAAACCAAGACTTCCTGTTGTTAAAGAGATTTTTTTTTTATACCTGTAGGTAGCCACTAGAAGATAATCACTTCTAGTGATTAACTGTATACCACTGTGTAGGAGGCTTTCTTGTGTTATATGGGAGCAGTGACACATCTTACTCTAACAGTGGGAATTCATGGTTTTAAGAATTTAAAAACTCACATGCTCTAGTCATGACATGCAATAAAATATCTCATGATTTCTTGTGATTTGCAATTCACAGCTTCATCTGCTTGCTGTGTCTTTACTCAGGGAACAATTGAGTGTGCATATGTGTGTGTACTGATTACACAAGGTTTGCCTTGCTACTGGGTGGACTTCAAACAGGGAACCACAGCAGTTTTATCTCAAGTGGCATGGCAGGAAAACTCCCAAGGTCCACTGCTCTCAACAGCTTTTGCACTCTCTAAATAAGCATTTGGATTTTCAGAGACCTTACCATCATTTTCACCCAAGCAATTGGATTCTCGAGCAGGATTTAACTAAGTTAAAAGGATGCCTACATTTAAATACCCACAAACAAATTCCACATGTGAGCCAAGTGTTCAGACTCCCATTGCAGCTGGATGAGAGCCAGTCCATAAACCATTAAGGGGGACTCAGGTGAATAACAGATGGGATGCAATTGCATAAACATATTATATGCTACTTAAGACTCCAGCTGCCAGTGCAGGGAGAAAGAGATCTTTTATAAGATCTAAAATTTATTTTATAAATTCTCAGTCATATCTGCCAGACCTACCATAAGGCACATTAAATGGCATTACATAGCTACCTGTGGGCACATAACTTAAGAGAGCAGAGCATACCTCGTAAAGTTAGACAGCTTTGTGGGAAGCCACAGAGCCAGCTTTCTTGAAATTTAGATGTCCCCATGTCTTCAGCTGAATCTCAGCTTTAGTGTGTACTGAAAAGGTAAAGTTTATAAGCCTTTCCTAAGTGCTCTCTTCCCTCACAGTGCAAGCCCCTGGCTGACAAATCCAGTGCAAATAACACCTGCAGTTAAGATCAAGAACAGTTTCTAAGCCTCAAGGAAAAAATCTTTGTAACAGCTGGAGGCATGGAGGAAGAGGGGTATGAGAACTCTTTCAAATGCTATTTCTGAAAAATGATCAAGCCTTTTGTAGGCCTGAAGTATATTTTTACAGTTTTGGTGGAATGTTTGCACATTCACAGAATGACACGCCGGCTGAGGTTGGAAGGAACTTCTGCACAATCCCATTCAAGTCCTCTACTCAAGCAGGATCACATACAGCTGATTGCCCAGGAGCATGTATAAACAGATCTGAAAACATCTAAGGGTGGAGACTCCACTGCTTTTCTCTAATTCAATAAAATACTGCTAAAAAACTTGCTGTTTTGCAATAATTTAGCACTAAAGTTACACACATGTCTGTGATTTAATTTAGCTACAGGGTTTTCCAAAGCAGCACAACCAACATAAACAGTCACTTTTAGAGATTGTAGAACAGCAGTAAGTACACTATGAATGTAAATACCCAGCCCATTTCTCTTACCAGCTTTACTGTTAAATAAAATATAGTGACTAGCTGAAAAAATAACTCATAAAGAATTTTAAATTACTATCATAAACTCATTAAGCTTAAAATAAACCTCACCCATTTGGGCTTGGTTATTTTTTTCAATTGCATCCATTGATTTTAACATCCCAGATTAATTCTCACCAGCTGAAAGAGAATTTCCACTTTAACAGAGTTCATTTATATAGCACAGAGATACTCAGAGTTGTAGCAGATTTAATTAAGTTTCTTAACAATTCCTGAAGTCCTTTGGACTAATTCACACAAAGAAATTCTGAGGATATGATGACAGATGAATCTACAATTTCAGCTAAAACAAGCAAATATTCCCTCCCACATGGATCCTCTCCTTTCTTTCATCTCATCTTTCCTCTTCCCTTGCCCTGAAGTATCTTTAAGTCATCATTTTGTCTATCTATAATTCCCTTAACACCTGTACTAGATTTACAATAAAAAAAAAAAAAGTAAAAATAATCAGCTGTAACTCAGAAGGCACACAAAGAAAATCAAAGAGCAGCTGAGCACTCCCCACGGGTTCTGATGGGAGTGGTGGGGTATGACCTAACTGAGTTCTCCACTTTGCCCATTACCACAGTGTCTTTGATAGTCTTATGACTGTAGAGAGGAAAAAAACCCCTTTTTTTCCATTAAAGAATGGATTTATGCAAAGATTAAGAGGAAATATGCATCTACAGTGCTATGCTAAATAAATGGATGTTCTCTTTTCTCCTTTATATTCTTTCTGTTGGCCTAGAAAAGTGACTATGAAATCCAAGATGCATCTTTTTTAAGTATGATCTAGACACTTTTTAGGCCTTTCACTGGTTTACTTTCTGAGTTTGCCTGCAGCATAATATGGAAGAAGAGTTCTATAAATTCAAATGTTTTCCTCTGTTTTAAAGAGGTAACTCTCTCCCAATGTCATTTATAAACCAAAATTTCATAGACAAATTCTATTACAGAAATGTTTGCTATTGACTATGCTCCCTGGACCTAAAAATCCACAAAATAAAATTAAATTAAGAAAATATACAACACAGCCAAAATTCCCACTCATTGAAGATATCTCCTTCCAGAAACAACTCAAGAACAACAAATCAAAGCTCTTCAAAGGCCAAGATTTAATAACTCCAGACAGTCTCAGGTTTGAACTTTGAGTTGTTTCTATATTATCTTTCCATAATCATGACTCAGTTCCTCCCTAAGGACTAGCTCAATTTTAAAATTTTATTTTGTTTTTTCAAATCACTTCCCAGTTAAGTTCCTTCGTTAACTCCTCACCAGAAGTTCCTGACTCATTTATTTGCCTTTGGTAAATCTATGAAGTGCTGAATTATTCAGCTGGTAGAAACATTTTTTACCACTACTATGAGGATCACACAAATACCAGAAGACTACCACCTTGCCTTATTTGTTGCATTTAGGCCCTAAATTGCCTAGGGCATCATTTGAGAAGTTATTTATTTTCACAAAAAAAAAAAAAAAAATCAATAGCCCAGTTGCTGAAAATCAGTATTTTTGGACAAAACCCTGTAGGCATAAGTATAAAATTTCCCTTACAGTGTGAACAGGTTTATATACAACATTAAAACAAGAGTTTCTAAGTCCTGCTCAATTTTAAACTCTTACTGTTGTCACTTGGTTTCTATTGATCTCTATTTGAGAATTCTTATTTTATATCTACATTTAAGAATTTTTTTCTGTAAATTAGTTATAAGTAGCATAAAGATTCATGCCTTTAATAAATTTTTGTCACAATTGCATTTTTGACTCATATTTACTGCTTAAAAAATGATAAATGTCAAGTGCTGTACCTCTTCACCAGATATTGTTAAGACCTAGATATTTCTAGAATTAGTAAATGAGGATCACATTACTTTCCAAAAAGATCAAAATAACTTACTTGAAACTATTTTAGGACCATTTTTCCTACATGCATGAAAGTTTAGCAATGCAAAACAGTAGCATTTAGCAATATGACTAATTTGATTGTTCCCTTCTCTGTACGCTTGCACAGAGTATTACACAACAGTTAAGACTGCAATAGTTGGATTGAAGTTGTTATTTTTCTGCAGTTTTTACTCCCATATTTGATAATTGTTCCTTCTTTCTCCTTTCCCTTCCTCAAGTAGGCATTTGAAATACAATTATTTCACTGTTTGTGAACATCTCTAGGAAGCACCACTCTCTCCATAATGTGGAGTTGCTGTTTTGCTGTTTATAGGTCGTATTCATGATGTTCTAAAGCTCCTCACAGAACTCCTCATACCGCTGATGGAGAACACAGCCAGAAAAGGGTAATCCACACAAGAATCAGAAATTTTAGCGTAAGTTTTGCAGTTTAGTATCTGTTTCTAAAATACTAAGAAAATAAACTAGATTATCTCTCCTGTTGGGACAAGGGAGAAAGCCATGCAAGTGTTGTTTAATTAGAACTTATCTACTATTAACCTATTTTATAAAAAAATAATTATGATAAAAGATTATGTTATATAAGACTACATTTCCATTTAACATATGATTTTATGAAAATAAAAAATTATTTGTGTGGCTTATCTGTTTTCCAGCATGTGATTTTTATGCATCGATAGAGACTTTTGGTATTTTTCAAGAAATAAGCATCTCCTAATAATATTCAAATTTTTACCACTTAGGTAGAAGTACCTTTATTGTCACAATTCCAAAATGTTGAGATCAACAGTACTATCATTCTTGAATTCCACTGAGGAGATATAAAACAAAAAGTGAGTTAGTTGCTGCTAGTAACTATTCAACCAGTGATGTCCTTTTTGTTTTTCTAAAAAATTGTAGCTGGTACTTAAATTCACAATTCAGTACGGAAAATCAGCTCAACACGGAAAATTATAACTAATAAAAGAGTTGCTTACCTTGAACTTCAGCTTTCCTTATAATCTTGATTTCTTTTTGTTTGTTTTGATATCTAGTGGCTCCAGAAAGCAGCAGGATGAGAATTGCCTGTGTCCCTGTGAATGTCCAGAGCAAAGAGGTTAGTCTGTGATATATTAGTCTCTCTAATCTCCTCATATCCTCCCTGGCGCAGCTGAGTATTTCGTGTAGCCCTTAATACTGAACACAGACTGCAAAATCAGTGATTCCAACTCATCATAGCAGGAGAGTAATTCAGTTTCACATACTGTTTTATAACATAGCCATCTTATATAAGATTTAGTTTATCCAAGATATTTTTATTTAAAAACCTATTACTTTCAAGGCAGGAATGTGTCAGTGGTATTCCTTACTTCATTATGCTTTTTTTTCCCAAATAGTCCTTTTTAATTTAGAAAACTGTCAGTAATATAATTAATAAAATTATAGGCTGCAGCAGTGAACAAGCTAGATACAAAGCACAGCCAATCCTGATCCAAAACCCATTTGCCACGTGCCCTACTCTCACACACACAAACCCAACTCTGGACAGCTGCCAGTTCACACTTACTTTTCCTGTCTGAGCTGGGGTCTTATCACTGATAACCACCATTCCTCAAGCAAACTAATAGGCAAGGTGGGATTTCTCATTTAGTTAGCAACATAATTTTGCTGACTGTTTTTTATCAGTATTGTATTTTTTTTTAAGATTTAATGGCAATACAACTAGTAAAATCTGTTTTATTCACAATAACTCTTCCAATTTACTTGCTGATTTCTGCAAATTCTTAAATGTATCAAAGGGGTAAAAATTTTTAATATTCACAGTCTAGTATTTCTAATCCATTTCATTTTTCCCTTTAATTCTGAGTTGGTTGAATTGAAAAGAAAAAAACTAAAGCATGACTGGAATGAGCTGACCCAGCATGATTTCTGCCAGTAGACCAAAGCACATTACATCACACAAGGATTATAGATTAAGATTACTTTGCTTATTCTGTGAATGTCTATGAAGAGCTCAGTTTTTTTTCTTTACTGTAACTTCAACATGTAACTTTGGGTGGGCTCATTCAGCATCTCTTCACATGTGCAGTTTCATCTGCGCATTTGCTATGTCATGTTTTTAGTTGAATGAAAATTAGCGTGACAGCTGTTTGTTTATTTCTACCAGCTGCCCTTGAGCACATCCATAACAGACATGACCTGTTCTAGATGGGTCTTAAGAAGCTGCTTTAGACAGGAAAACAGACAGTACTGCAATGAAAGTCCCCAAGATAAGACTCAAATCAGGTAACTTCTGTTTCCACTGTGACACAAAACTGTCCACATGACCAGTCCCTAATCCTTTGGACACAGCTATGCTATTGCTTAAATACCTTTAAAGTCTCACCCTGCTTTATACTATGCTTCAGTATACCTGTAGAAAATAAAAACTTGCACTGCAGATATGTGCAAGTAAACTATCCATTTATATATTAAAAATCTCATTTAAATATTTTGAAAATTCCTATAAAAATCTGTTCTATTTTCCCTGATCTCATAATAGCATGGTTGAAGCTTATCTTAGATCACTATGACGTTGGAGTTCATATTACAATGTTGGACTTCTACTTTTGGTTTGCTGGAACTCCTGTAGTGACCTGTGTATTCCACTGACACGTGCAAAATGAATTATGCTAAAATTTATGTATACTGGGCAAGGGAAATGTCCTTGCTGTCTGCAAGCAACAGTTCTCCCAAATCATGACACTGCATCCATTATCAATGTCATGTTTTAACACAGTTCAGCAGCTGAGTAATGGTTTGAAGAAAGTTTCTGATTGTCCATCATTATTCATGCCAGGTAATTGATTAGTTGTCTCCATTGACCGAAGCTATCAACTGTGGATTGAAAAGCTGAAACTTCAGGTGGCATGTTTTCAGTTCAACAGTCTCCTGGCCAGTTTCTAAGCTTTCTGTGGAAACTAGTAGCTTTGAATTGGTTTTCAGGATCTGCTGATTGCCTGTCACTGGAGTTTGTGTAAGGGGTTTATGCATTTTCCTTGACTCTGGATCAATAGTAGAGTTCAGTGTGAGGGAGCTGCCACCTTGGCGCTTCCTGATTTGCTGTGGTAGCAATCGACTCTGTCACACTGCCATTTTCTTAAAGACTCTTTTCACTGTAACAGCTGTAAGAGATCCCTAAGGCAAATTGGAAAAGAAACTCACAAAATAAGAAATCAAGAAGTGAAAAATTAAGTTTCTGTCTTCAGCTCAGAACTTTTGTGTAAAATTTTCAATACCCATGTGCTTCTACTGTACAAGATCAGTAGAAAGGTGCCATTAAGGAATGTTAATTGTGCAAACACAAAATATCTTCAAACTTCTGAAGATTTTGTGTAAGCAAAATATTTCAGAATCACCATATAGTCTGTGTAATTTTGTCCAAGAACCTTAACTTCAAAATTAACATATCTGCTCATTAAAATATGGAAAAAGCAGGACTAAACAGAAAATGCTGAATTCTGCTACTATGAGGCTTACTGTGACATAGAGTACACCATATTTAGAGCTGCATCCTCACTTTTTAGACTATTTCCATTAGTTCTAAAAGGCCACTTTCTTCCCCCACACCTTATACACCTTTATTTCCCTTTAAAAATATAACAACTATAACTAACTATAACTATAACTATAACTAACTATAGCTATAACTATAAATAATATTTTTAGAAGGAATTGCTTGATTTATTTTCTATGCTATACACACCTGTGTGGGATGAACAGCAGAAGTGCAAACAGATCAGGGGCCAGGGAAGGAGAACTCCAGCCACCACAGCAGGGCTTCCTGGCAGCCCAGGAAAGGAATAATGCCAGAGCAGATATCCACACCGCAGCCCATGGAGGACCCAACAATAGAGCCAGTGAATATTCCCTGAAGGAAGGATCTACACTGGAATAGGCTCCTGACAAGAATTTGGCTGGTGCTGTCATTATTGCTCCCATACTGAATACCTTTTCCTGAATGACCTATGGGGTTACCAGGCTGTTCATTTTATAATTATAAACAATTTATATACCTATATATATGTATAAAATTATACATTTCTTCTCTAATATCAATGATGAAAGCAAACAGGAAAGTCTGTCAGGTATCTGGTATCTGATTACAAGTTTTCTGTTACTGGTAGAAATATGAGCAGAAATTCTCTGTATGCAAATGTTGTTCTACATTATCTCCATTTTTGTCTTAACCTTTCTGCAAAGTTATGTCTCTGGATACAGATGGAGGGAGAATACAGGGTTAGAGGCAACTGCTACTTTCCTGCCTCAACATTTAAAAAAATCCTTTCCAATCCAAGGTAATTATTGCTCCACCTTCACAAGAAACAGTGATTATCCTTGCACTTGAACTAAAGAAAATCTCAGTAACCACCTTCATTTCCATCTCGTTTATGTTCCCTCAGATGACATTTTCCTACTCTTCTGTGCTAGAGTGATTTTGCAAGGAGATGTTTTTATTATTCCTCAAATATAGGGGGTCATTTGGCAGAAACAGCCTTCTAGAATAGCCTTTAGAGTTTTAAAGTTAACTGTGATTAAATTGTTTTTTACTTCTGCAGAAAACTGCAGAAAACAGATATAAGGTCTCTTTTGCAGACCTCTGAGGAACAGGGACTATTGTTTCTCTTAGTTATATGCATAAAAGCTAAGATCTCTTTCCACTAATGTGTATCTCTCCTGACCAATGCTTCTGCTTTTTCGTGATGTTCCAAATAGCATATTAAAAAAAATAGGATTCATTGATAATCTCTCCTAAAGATATCTCAGTTAAGAATATAGCTTAACATTTAAAGTGTGGTATCTCCTTGCCAACATATGAAGCAATAAAGGTGATTGAAACATTTCAGAATTTTGATTATCAGAACACGTGAAATAAAATTTCACACTTCAACCACCTTAATGTCTTTAAGGGTCATATAGTTTTAATGTAAATATCCATTTCCCATTTTTATTCTTAATTTAGCAAGACTGACCAACATATATTCATTGAAGCTATAAAACATAGAGAATAAAATTATTACCCTGTTGAAATTAGTGTTTTTTCCATCATTAACTTATGAGCATGCAGTATTTTTTCTATTGCCTCCTCATTTTAATCTTCCTTCTGCTCATTTAGGGTAGGAAGCATGTAATTATATAAGCATAATATACATGTGATTAATCTAAATTTTGAAGAACTTTTGGAAAAAAAAGTATTGTAGTTTATACCTTTCTAATTGGTTATTTCTATATTTCAAGCATCCATTCAGCCTATAGACATGAATTTTGGAAATAATTCTGAATTATAAAGACGTTGCATCACACTGCAACAAGTATTTATTTTTAAACATCCATCTGTAGTCTTATTCTTACAATATGTCTCAATACTTGAACTTAAAATCAGAAAAATGCTGACAAATATCTCTGTAAATTTGAATGGTGCATACCCTGTATCACCAAATGCTTCCTAATTAATGGCAAAAATAGGAAACACAGATGCTGTGTGTGCTAGCAAAATAAGGCTGATTAAACACATTCATTTCTCGTGTGCTGAACCTCTTAACAGTTAATTGGATTGACATCTTCCCCAAAGAGACACACCAGCAGGTGGCTTTTGAATTCCATAGAAGTCTACAACTGCAAATCATTGATCAGTGAAAGATCCCACTGACTACCTTTGGTCCTGCATCAAGACTTGCACTGTCTGAACACGACCATGATTTGTGAGCCCTGGTACAGAGCCCAGCAGCCACGAACTATCCCCCTGCACTGCTCTGTGGAAGGAGTTATGATTTATAGAGTGATTAAACAGCAGATAATCCTAGTACAGAAGAAAGTATTATTTTTTCCCTCTGAAACACACAGGGATCTGTTCAGCAACCTTATAACCTCAGCCCTAAATGAAATCACACAATTTTCAGGAATTAGTTATGGGGTAACTTCTACCATAGATTCCAAAACATTGATGCCATGGGACTGCACCAGAAGAAATGAAGCTCGAATTGTGAGGCACATTTATGCTCAGCCACAATCCTATTTCCTGCCCTCAAGCTTGAAGGTGGAACTTTGCCTTTTATATCTATTATAAATCATGTTTCCTTCCATTGCCTGCAAGCTTGCTAGACATTTCCACAGGCATAAACAAAAGCAAGCCAAAACAACTGCTTATGCTGTTAGTACAAATGCTTTTCCTTATTTCAAACATTTTAACTCCTAATTAACAAACTCTTTTAAAAAAGATTCCATTCTCTCTTCCCAAATAAAAAATATATTTATGACTTATTGTGATATAGCTTTGATGGAAGTTTTCCTTTAGTGGAAAAAAAAATAGTCTGTGAATGCAGTTTATTATCTTGTTCCTAATACTTTAGGCAAGTTCTTTTACCTGTGACTGTCAAATTCAATATGCCTTCTGTAAAAGTATACCCTGAGTAATCTCAGTCAGCATTGGCTCTTGCACAGCTCTCCTAATTTTACTATACTATTGAAAGCAAGAAATTAAAGGTTTTGTTTGTCCCAAACTGTGGTAAAATACCCTGAATATTCCTAGACAGGATTCAGAGACTTTTCTGTCAAGTTCTGGTGAAAGATAATACTTTCTCCAGCTGTGGAGATAGAATTTTCCCAAACTCATTACTGTTAATTGTCTTGTGACTAGAAAAGTAATGCTATTTCTAGGGCTGTGTGGTCATCTGTGAGAACAGCAGGTTCAGTTCCATAACACTGATGAGAGAAATAATGACAAATGTTAAAAAAGAGTCCCTGAGACCTCTACCATTTAGAAAAGAGCATAGATTTGACTGGGTGTCAAAAGTTCACTGTATTCATAAGATATTTTTGTCTGCCTTATTGTTGTTATGACCCTTTCTCTATACGCTTTGCCAAGTTTTTCAACCTTTCCTCCAACTGAACTGTAATTACTGGAAATATTGCTTATAGTTATACAGATTTCTAAAAAGGACACCAAATGTACTACTGTTTTCATAAGAACATCAATCTGCTATATAATTAACACTGTGTGGAAGAGGGAAAATGAAGTCTTCAGGGAGCATCAGGAGCAGCAAATAGTATTTTAAAAGCGCATTTAAGTTTCCTTTTCCAAACTTCACTCGAAGGTCAGAAGTATTTAACTTCAATAATCTAATGATACAAATGTAAAATGTAGACAGAAGGAAAAAAACAATAAAGAAGAGCACTTTTTTTTTTTACGATAATAAAGTTTTTCTTGCAGGTACTTTACAGCTGTAATTAATTATTTACCTTGTCCTTTACAGTGCAGGACAAACAACCTCTTGCAATTTTCATTATCTAAAGAAATTACTGAGATTACAGTCACCTTGTGCCAGGGTTTCTCCTCTGATATTGCCATGCTGTTCCCTTGAGCTGTGTTCCATCGCAGGGCACAGAAGTGCTAACTGCTGACAGAGGTCACCATGGCTGCATTGCACAGAGAGTTCATGCAGTTTTTACTGCAACACAGCTATTCACATAACCATTTCTTTATTTAGTTTTATGGAGTTAAGGCATTGCATATGGTAAAAGGACAGTTATGCAAAGTTTCTTGAGAAAATTCTTTAAATACTATTGCTGCTTATGCACAGGCAGACAAATGCCTTAAGTATTCAGAGGAAAGTCCATAAAAACAGCTGTCAGCATCAGTGAAAGAAAAATTAGTATGGCAGACAAAGGAAATTTCACACTACTCACAGCCCAAACAATTAATACCATCTTAAAAAAAATCTAGTATAGGAGTTGACGTCTTCCTACATGTATTCCTATTCTTTATGGTAATTCACAGAACAAGAACGACATCCAACACTGTTCTTATTGTTGAGAATTAGTTAAAAAATATTTTTAATCATTTTAATAATGCAAAGTGTGGAGGGAGGGAGGAAAAGGCCAGGTCTTCAGAAAGAGATGCAAAGTATTATGAGACTTTGCACAGAGAAAATGATATGGTATGCGAAGAACAGAAGTCAAAACCAGCAAATTACAGTACTGTGTTTGAAATCACTTGCCTTTGGGTTGAAAACATTGCCTTTGCTTTTTGGTCTGCAATGTGCCTTTTAGGTCTAGTTTCCATGTATATAATACTGCAGAATAAAAGTTTGCAGTGGTAATGATTTATTGCTTCTAGTAAGAAGCAGTCAAGGGTTCAGAAAAGGCCAGAGCTAAGCTAAACTTAATGCTAAGGCCTTGGCAGGACAAGACAGAATTTTTGAGAAAGGTTTGAGGTTTTGTCTCTTGTTTGCTTTGTCCTTTCCTTTTTCTTTTCCAGGCAGGCACATGGAAGAGGATGGGTAAAGTGAACAAGAGAATCAAAGGAATGACCCTTTGCATGTGTTTCGCTGGTCATGACTAGGTATTTATTTTATCCATAAATTGCCAGGGGTCACAGCTGTTACACTATGAGCATCTGTACATATCAATAGGCAAGAATTACATTTTCTAAGATGTAGCAAGCTAGATGCCAATCTACTAGTGATTCCAGCATGCTTCTCAGGCTAGCCCCTAGAGAACAGGGAAAAAAAAGGGTTGTGGAAAGGAGAAAGCGTGGGAATGTATCAAAGATTTTTCATTTAACCTGTGATTAAAAAGAGAAGATGACCACCATGGTAAAGGACACAGAAAAATATTACAGTTGTCATCTTTTAGGTTACTAACAGAAGAACTTTCTTGCAGATCGTTAGTTTTTACCTCTCTGTACACAAAACCACATGTACATTTCCTTTTACAGGTCTCCCACATGTTTCACTCTCAAGAGGAGAGAAAGCAAGCAAACACTCCCAAGTTTACCTTTCATATATCAAATTACTTTACCATTCCAGAACCTTTTTGCTCCTGTAAATGTTCATACTAAAAAAGAGAGGTGTTTATCTTCATATATTGATGTAAAAACATATGAGAAAGAATGAGTTTACTGGTCTAGATTAACATAAATTTTCTACTGATAAGAAACCGAATTTTCATTTTCCTTAGAAGCTGGGTGCATCTTACCTATCTGGGCATCAGTTAAATACCTGAGATAGTCCCACACTGGTGAAAATTGGATAATATTGAGATATTTGGGTTTGTGGAAAACTGAAAAGCAAGAAAAGTACAGTAAAGAGCAGAACAAGCTTGGGGAAGGCTTACAAGTAGATCTTTTTGAGAACTGGTCATGAGGTTAATCTTTTTAATATGCTATCTGATGTCCTTGGCACAAAGTGGAAGAGTGGGTTAATGAGATTGTCTGATTAAAAAGAATTGGAGTCATCATCTGTACAGAAAAGAATTGAAAATTCTCTTCCATATAGGAAAAATTGGATGACCTTGAGGACGGTAATAATAGAAATGAAGTGAAATTCAATAGCTTGTGAACTTAAGGCTAAACAACAGGAATTGTTGCCACAATGCAGAGGGTGAGTCTGAAACAGGAGAGGAAAAGAACATGGGTAAATATATCAGTTACAGGATGACTAGAAATCATTGATGCGAGACAGTTCTGAAAAGCAGCAAAGACAATTTAAAACTGTTTCAGGCTTTGTATTTGCAGTAAAGAAAGAAAATTTTTTATGTCACTATGAAAGACCTTAAGGTCTTACTCCCATCTGCAGTGCTAGTTATATCAAGTATGGTAGCTCTGGTTCAAGAGAAAATAACTTGAAATAAACCTGATAAAAAATTCAACCAGGAGCACCACAAAGCCCGTTTTAGGAGTTGGTAATAAATGAGTGCAGTCAGTCCTTTAAACCCTGGTAAAGTGGAGGCTGAAAAGGGGATATGATTGTATGCACTTGTATCAGAAAAACAAGTACATTGAAGGCAAGAATCTACAGGACAGTGCTGACACAGGAACAAATGATATGCAGTCCTTCAAATCACAAGCCTTGCCAGCAAAACTCTCCAGCATGGGCTACTTTCTTCAGGGGTCCACAGGTCCTGCCAGGAGATTGCCTCCAGTGTGGTCTTCCCACAAGGACACAGCATCCTCGGCCCCACCTGCTCTGATGTGGGGTCCTCCATGGGCTACAGGAAGGAGGCACAGCTGTCTCACCACATCTTCTCCATGGGCTACAGGGAAATCTCTCTGGAATCTCTGGTAGGAGCGCCCCCTGCCCTTCCTTCTGCTGGCTCTTGTGCCTGCAGGGCTGCAGCCCACATACTCTCACTACCCTCTCCAGCTGCAATTTCTCCTGCACAGGAACTTTTCCCCACGGCCACCATCGCAGAGGGCTCAGCCCTGGCCAGCAGTGGGTCTGACTTGGAACTGGGTGTCTCTGGCTCTGTCAAACACAGGGGAAGCTTCTGGCAGCTTCTCACAAAAGCCACCCCTGTAACTCCTGTCTACAAAAACCTTGCCATGCACAACAAACACAGACCTAATATTAACACTTTTATTTTCAAATGCTGAGATCTAATGCTTATGAAGCATAAAAATTAACATTTTTTGACCTGTATATACAATACTTAAAAGTTGATACATTTTCATGGAAATATCCATAGCATGACTTTCTGCTTGAACAGGAACAACAGTTTATGTCATGACACTCAAAGTAGGTATGCCACACATTAAATTGCATAAAGACTGACCAGCCAGCTTTAGAGAGAGCTTTCACTGGAGCAGACTACATACATACATATCAAACAGCAAGATATGCCGCACCTTCCAATTTGCACAGGAATAACTACTGTCTAGGAGGTGTATTTAATCATCTGTGACAAACAGTACATTTTGCATTAATAATTAAACTGACATTTAAGTGTTCACAGTTAGCTTTTAAGTTAATCTTCTCTGAGACCTATCCATGTATCTCTGTTGTAATTATAGCACATTTACTTCATTTAATTGATGCTTTTAATCTAAAAGGTTATGTTTTAAAACACTTTCTCCCAAAACACATTGTAGGAATGAATTATTGGCAGGACAGCAAAATTGTTCTGAGGACCATAAATCAACAGAATATTAGAGATACTGGGCACTGATATTTATTTTAAAACAAAGTTTCAGAAAAAAGTTACCTTTGATCATGTGTCTAAGTGTTCTAATAGGAGATCTGTTTTCAAAAGGTACATGAGTGGAGGGACTGCAGACAACTATTAAGGAAAAACAGCATTTCAAGGAAAAAAATAAATTGCCAGGTATTTATTTTACTCAAATAGAATTGGACCTAACTGCAACCAAAACCAACTGTAAAAACATTTTAATGTTATTTCAATCTTACTTAGCTTAGATGATGAGGCATAGAAGATTGATTTTCATCATGCTTTTTATAAGTTCTGTTCAAATTCAGTGGGATATAATTCCCAAACCAAGACCCAGAAAAACAAATTTTGGAAATGTTGTAACAACAAATAGTAATTCACAGAAGTACAGGCTGATAAGGTTGGAAGTGACCTCTGGCATCATTTAGTCCAATCTCTGCTTTTGCAAGGTCAGCTAGAGCTGACCAGGACCATACCAGTTTGTTAACATCTCCAGGGTAGAGAACTTCACAATTCAAGGCAACTTCTTCCAGCCTTTGGTCACCCTTACAGTAAAAAGTTGTTTCCTGATGTTCATATGGAGCCTTCAGCATCTCTCTGCCCATTGCCTCTTATCCTGTCCCTGGACACCAGTGAAAGGAATGTGACTCCATCTTTGTACTCTCCTTTCAAGCATTTCTATACATTAGTAAGATCCCCTGAGCCTTTTGGTTATGTACAATTCCAGCTCAGCTTTTTCCATAGAAGGAATGCTCTTAACCATATTTGTGACCCTTCACTGAACTCTGTCCAGTATGTCCCAGTGTCTCTTGTACTGGGGAGCCCAGAACTGGACACACCTGACCAGCTGTGAAGCAATGAACAAAGGGGAAGGATCACCCCCCTCAGCCTGGGGGCAATGCTTCATTAGACACTTTTTCTGACAGGGTATATGCTGGTTTATTTTCAACTAGATGTCCACCAGGACCCCCATATCCATTTTCTTCAAAGCTGTCCCCTCTGATTGGCCCCAGCAAGCACCAGCCTAAAGTGGTTGTTCCTCCCCAGGTGCAGAACTTTGCCCTTCCCATTTTGAAGTGCATGATTGATTCTATTAATGCACCTGGGCTGTGTGCTGGCTTGATTCTGTATGAGATCAATTAAGGGTAAAGGTATGACTGTCTCTCTGACCAGAGGAAGGGACAAACTCCATTTCCTCTGCTAGAATAAAGAATAGGGTACTTATACTGCCAGCACTGAGATGAAGAGTTTCAAAATCAAATATTATATTAATAAACAGAGGAAGATTGTAGAGATTAAAAGGCCTTTCACATGCAGAGGAAGAGGTAGATGAATCTCACTCCTCACTAAGCTTGGCTGAATTTGTAACGTCAATTCAGTGGTGAGATTGTTTATTTCCCCCTGGGCATTTTAAACATTTTACAATTAAGATGAATACTTACTGAATCAGATAATAAAATGTGAATTTAAAAAAGTAATTCTGTTTTGTCTGTCTAAAATGTTCTATCCTCTAAATTATATTAATGCTACACATTTTTTTCTCTACAAATATTTGTCAGTGCTCATAAGCAGCCTGTCCTGTTGCTCACCAGACTAGCAGATCTGTATACTTTTCACTTTTAAACACATTCTAGATATTTCTATCTTCTTCACTCGATAGTTTAAGTAATAACAGGATACTGAAGTACAAAATGCCTTACTAGATGTTTAATTAAGATTTTTAAAAGAGCATAAAGCTTTATGAAAGAAACATAGGAAAAGAAAAGAACCATTTTTCAGAGTATTGAACACTATTACATTATTGTAACTAAACAAAATATTTAGAACAATTAAGTTATAGCTAAGTATAGTTTTGATTGTTTTTTCTGAAAAGCAATCAGATAGTTAAATGAGAACTTGAGTGAACAGGTAGGAAGATTTTGACAGCTAAGGTTTAGAAAGAAAATTGAAGAAAATGAATGAACATTCTATATTTAACTCTGCTGTCAAAGCCAGACACTTATAAACTCACAATTCAGGCACAATAAGTCATGAGATTCTTGGAAGAAAAAAAAAAAAAAAAGAGAGAACTCATGAACTCATTAATTTCATTAATTTTAAGGCATCTTATAGATTGAATTATTTTTATTTCCTATCTGATATGAATGTGTAAGAATGATGATCTTGGGTTTTCTCCACAACCTGAAGGGCAAAGGACTAGATAAAATATTGAGAACTAATAGCATTATGAATCTCTTTACATGAAATATTTTATTAAAAACCTTCATTCCCATGAACAAACTAAGAATTTGATCTAATTTCTCCCAAGATACAGAACTTAAAATGAAATATCAAAAAAGCATGAGAATCAAGATCAAATTAAAAACAACTAATTAAAAACAACCAAACACTTGACTTCTTTTTGCACCCCATCAGTATTAGAGTATTTAAAGGTTCTACTGAAATGTTACGAAAAATTTGCAGAAATTTTTTTGGTTTTGCTATTTATGTCACATGAATAAAAGGGGTTTTTTTTGGAAAAATGAAACTGTTTTCATGCAATCTGACAAAAGGCTTATAGACAGTTTTTATTACACTTCAGTGGGCTTCAGACAAAAGGTGCAAGGCTACTTCTTGTAAAACTGCAGTATTCAAAGAGTCTGCAAAAACTGTGCTAAAAAAAACCAACCAACCAACCAACCATAAACAAAAACAAACAAACAAACAAACAAAAAACCAAACAAAAAAAAAAAAACCAGGCTCTTTTACTATGCTCTTAGCATTCTGTCTTCTGATTTATTTTTTCTTAATAACCTAATTATTTAAGGTTCTGAATTCCTTTCTGGAAATAAAAAACCTGGAGTCAAATATGACTTTTTTGGTCTTCTCTAGGAAGAAGAAAGCCCATTCTCAGATGGATATTTTTCTGTTTCTTCTCTGTGAGGATTGCATTTTATTAATTAAATGAGACTGCAATGGAGAAAATTTATTTATTGAATAACATAATTATTTGGAAACAAGATAAGATTGACATTTAAAAAATAAATATGCAGAATTCTACTATATGGAACTCAAATGGCCTTTTCTTGCTAATTGTGATGGTAATTTCATATTTTTGCTATATGATTGTTCAGAATAACCTCTGTGTACACAAGTGCCAAAGAAAGTGGTTTACATGCAGATCATTGACAAGTGAAGGAAATTGCTATAAAATCAGGAGGTATTTTTCAACTATCTTGGAGAAGACCCTGTGGCCAATGCTGCTCTCTTCTGAAATCATTACCAGTAATTTATTACTCTGAAAAGCAAATGTGCTCTCCTGGAGTCATAGGTTGTCCTTTCACTATCTGTTTCTTGGCAGAACCACTCATAAATAAAGGAGTAGGCTGCACACACTATGGGGGTCAGGCACTAGCCTGACTTCTACAGGTGAATTACAAAAGACCTGAGATTTTAGAACTGCTTGAATTTAGATATTTCAGTAACTTATTTGCTAACATACAATTATTTAGATATTTTTCTTCAGGAGAAATATGAACAATATAAAAACACATTATTAACTAAATTGACTTTATATACTAGTCAAGCTTAAAATGAAAATAAGAGCTTTTATTTTAGCAAAGTTATGCCAACTTCTTTATTGCCCTTACCCAGCTGGACACGGTGCTACAAAGTGTAACAGAAGAAAATATGCCCTGTGATTTAATCCTAGTATCCAGCATCTTGGTTTAGAATATATTTATGACTTCATTTATTTATAAACTTCAAGATTTCTTGAAGTTTGCTATCAGCTGTTGAAGCCAAGATAACTACCTAGGTTCATCCTATCCCCAGGCAATGCTTTTCAGAAACAAACTCAAGGTTAGAGGACCCATCCACCTCCTTTGATGAGACTGCCTAGGAGGAGTCTGGGCTTCCTCTCTTTGTCCAAATCTGTGTTTTCCCTTTCTCTCCCATGTTTTTACACCTCATCTGAGGAGGTGCTGCCATACCAAACAAATGCAGACACTCCTATTCATCTTTCCTAAATCTCTCCATTCACAAGCTTAATTTGTTTTTGCTCAGAATATCCTCCTAAATGAAATGATTTTCCAGCTAGTCCTGGTCTTTTCAGGAGCATTTGCTACATTGTAAATATGTATTGTTGAAAATCAATCACTCTACATTTAATTTTATCAAACTTGCAATCTCTGGTGAGTTCGCTGTAGAAACCACAACTAATTATGTTAATTTTCAAGGTACAAAGGAGGGGAAAAGTCAGAAGACGTGGAAAGCTAAGAATGGCATGAAAGACCCCATCCATAGTTCCTTTCTGTACCCATTATCCATTATTGGATAGCTGTGAGGGATTTTATTTAGGAGAGGCTACCAGTCAGCTCAAAAAAAAAGCAAAAGGAATGAGACACTGTGAGAAGATGAAAAGGCTACAAAACAAAGCTGATTTGTAAAGTCTAAATAAGGAGGGAAAGTGAGTTTGCAGTAAACCACATGTGGCAGGAGCTGTTCAATCATTGCTGCAGGAGGTTTTCAGAACAGTGAAGTTGCTTTATTGTTCAGGTTTGGGCTATAACTATAGTGCTTTTTTTGGTTGTTTTGTTGGATTCTTTGTTGTTTGATTTCTTTTTCTTTAAGTTTGGTTTGGTTGATCTTTTGTTTGGTTGTTTTTTTGGGGCTTTATATGTTTGGGTTGGGGTTTTTTTTGGTCTTTTTTATTTTTCCCTGGAAGCAACATCTGGGAGTTCTGATGGAAAGGAAAAGGGAAAATACCTGGTTCCTATAATTCCATCAACAGTAGAGTTAATTTTCCCTATTTTCCATATTATACCTTATATTATTTCATACATAATCCTTTTTAAACTTAAATTAGATATTCATAATATGACAAATGTATTGATACACGGCACTGCAATTCTTTAGTGTTAAATAATTTGTGCTAAGTAGGACTTGTTAATTTTAGTGTGCTTCTACAATATTAGAAAATTAATTAGTCATTTCTCCTTTGAAAATATTGAGTTAATACTACCAGGAATTATCAACTTTTAAGAAAATTAGAGGATATTTTTAAGTACATAGTGCTAATTTAGAACATCTACCAGTGAAGCTTCTCAAAGGCCTTACGAGCACCACTAAATTTAGAATCTCAGAATCCTTACAGATTACAGAAATATAATTATTCCTGATTTAAAACAAATTAAAACAAAGAGATTAATTGCCAGACCAAAGTCTCAGGCTGGCATGGGGAAATTTAGGTCTCTTTTTTCTCCCTCTTCTTTGTCTTGGCTCTTGACTGCCTTAAAAGTATGCAGTTCCCATATTCACATTTCTTATCTGCCCAAAAAAATTAAATGCTCCCAATTAGTGACGAGAAATGATCTAAGAATTTTCTAAATTGCCCATCAGTAGAATATAAAAGCTTCACAGAAAATGAAACATGCATAACTAAGAAAATAAATGAACTTTACTGTTTTCAGCACTTCTTCCTAGTATGCTCGTGTCTTGATTTCAGATTTTGTTTTCAGTAATTTTAATCTACATGACAAAACAGACATCAGAGCATAAGAGTACAAAGAAAAAATCCTGGTATTGTTACCAATCTTCATCTGATTTGTCCTCCCAAATACGGGCAATTGTGATAGCTGTTCTCATTAAAAATACCCTTAAAGATGGTGAATGATTATTTATGATATGGTATATTTAATGTCTTAGCTGATTGTTTAATGTGTAAACCTGTGTTCTTAAAATTTACTGAATTTTGGAACTATTGGAACCACAGCAATTGCATGGACAATTAAAGATTGTTATGCAACTGATTCAGGAATCAGGAAAAAAATGAATTAATAAAAAGTTAGATGCAAATCAAATATTATTTTATGTACATTATGACCCATTATAATTAGGATTAAGAAGTTTTTTGCAAATTCTCTGTGCTTTAGAATGAGGTATTACAGCTCTTGGGCATTCTAATGTATTTTAGTAGCAGTTTTTAAATTCTTACTTGGCTTTATTCATATAGTCATACATAATCAACCTTTTGCACTCACTCAGCTCTTCTTGAGAATGATACACTTTGAAATTTTCTTTAAAATATTTTATATTATATTATTTTGAAGAAATATTTCTTTACTTGCACCAGATACTCCTGCTTTTCTGCAATGGTGTAAGTATTCACAGGAAGAGGTATGTGTTCATACCAGTGAATCCTTAGTTCAGTTTTGGAAATAAACTGAGTTAATTTGGAACTACAGAATCTCAAGCTTGTTGTGGGGTGACAAAGGCCTGACTGGGTATTTTTTTACTGACAGTCTATGGCTGAATTGTTGTCTTTTCTTGCCAATTCATATTTAATCAGAATTTTTTTTCTTCCTGGTAGTTTCCCACGGGAGAAGACGAAGAGTGGGAACTCAATTATTCAAAAGTCTTCAGATCCCTAAGGACTAGATCCTGAGTGAAGATGTAAAGATTTGTTGACCCAAATCTTCCAATTCTGGATAAGAAGAGGTCAGGAAGACTTTCCAAAAAGACTTCAAGGTTTCTACACAGGATCTGAAAGATTTGCATGCTCAGACATTCCCACTAGAGTAACAAAAAATATAACATACTGAACTTTCTTTTAAGGGAGAAGAGAACTCTGACTTCACAAAAAGAAAAAAAAAATCATGGCTGTATGTTTTAATACATGTTAGTAGAATTTATTAATTAATCCAGGTTGTACAGGCAATATTTCCCAAACTTTTTTGATACCTGAGACAGATGATTTTCTTTGTTAGAATGGATGGCATGAGACAGATCTCCCTGAGCAGCTTCTGCCCAGTACAGCTCTGAGCAGCTGCTGGACTTGTCATGCATGATATTCCACTCCCCAGGCTCCCTCATTCTTTCCAGGCTATTTAGAGTGGTTTCAGGGCAGAATGCACTGGCTATCACACTATACCTGCAGGGAATTTTTACCATAAGGCGTCAGAAATATAAATGGGAAAACAAGTTGAAAAAGTCCGTAATTTTTTACTTTATTCACAAACACAGAGAGAAATCCTGGCCAGAGTGAAGAGGAAAGGAAAATATCTTTTGATCTCTATTCTCAACTTCAGTGATTTTTCTTACACAAAATGAGAGAAAGAAATATAGCTCAGGGCTTAGAAGCTCTGAAGTTAAAAAAAATTGTCATGTTTTTTCATATCTTTTGAATTTCAGGTCTCACGTAGGAAAACTACCATATCCAGTCCTGCCAATGGATTGTAATCAAAGAATACCTATGTATTTACATCCTAGAGATTATCAGGTAGGATTGTAGGGTCTGCTCTACAAAATCCTCTGGACTTTGAAGAAGTTTTTTCTTAGGATGGGAAGCCTTCAAAATATAGCCTGACATTTAGATTTAAAGTTCAGTGTAAAGCAATTGTGAAAATTTTTTTTCTGCATCATTTAATCCAGGAATATATGTTATTTTACATTTTTGTAGTGCGAACACATTGTACTGTTTGAAGATGGTGAAGGACATGAGTAAACTGAGTGGAGAATTTTTTGCCATCTCATTCCTCTTCAGACAGATCTTTGGCAATGAGTTTTTGGCTGTTTCTTGTCAAGGCACTGACAAAGCGATTCGGAACATAAATTGGCGGCAGTTGTTTAGTTAAATTATACTAAATATATTGATTTATGCTTCTATCTGGGATTCTTGGGACTTTCTAGACCTTCTTTTCAAAGCCCATCTTTACAGTATGTGTTTTTTAGAAAAGTCAAATATATTGTCTTGGGCACCTAAATGGAGTGAAAAATTAAACAGATTATATTTTGGTCTCTTAAAGCCAATACAATTTACAAAGAAGCTGGATTTTCCCTACGGATGTTGGAATTCAAGAGGGCAATTTGAGAAATGACCTAATGTATAGCTACATACATGGGCAGTGTGAGTACCACTCATTTTAAAATCAGTTTCTCTTGACTTACAAGCATGATTATTAACTAAATTCCACAGATATTACTTTGACTGTAGCTGTGGCAATGTACCTCAAAATATTCCATGGTTAGGTTGAGATTAAAGCTTTGATTGAGGCAAAATAAAACCAAGCACAGGTCTCAAACAACTTCTATTTTACTTGAGAGTGATTAATTTATGCCAGTTTTTTTAACTTCCTACCTTCTTTTCCAATGTTTCTAGAGCTTCTCTTAAGGCATTTATATTTTGATCTTTCATTCATCTTCATGGACTACTCTCATGGACATATTTCAATCCTTCCATATTCCATGTTCACATGGGACATACCTTCAGCCTTGAGAGTAAGCATGTCTTTCCAAATGTTTGCTAGGTCAAGGCTTTAGGCATATTTGAACAGTCAGTGTAAACTGTATTATGTTTTTTCTGGAAAAGAAAACAAGAGAACTTTTCTGGGCAAAGTTATGAATGCCCCATTCCAGGAAGTGTTCAAAGTCAGGTTGGATGATGCTTGGAGCAATTGAGTTTAGTGGAAAGGGAGTTGGAACTAGATGACCTTAAAGTCACTCCCAACCCAAATCATTCAATGATTCTTTAAATCTCTGATTTCCAGGATTACTGTTCTGGCCCCCTGAGGTCAACTGCATATGGTGAGGCCTGACCCTCTTCCTTCCTTTGACACCCACAACTCCTCTGTCCAAGGAGGCTTTGCTTGAGCAATGATGAAGAATGGGAAGAGGCCTCTCCTTCCTCCCTTGCTTGAAGGAAGTGTCCCAGGAGTGCCCATGTTCACATTAAATGAAAGATTAAATGAAAGTCCCACAATGGAAGCTGCTCTGCAGCACATGGGAGAAGGGATTTTTTTTCTTCCAAAACTCCAGTATCACCTTGTCCAAGATTTAATAGCATTGCAATCATAGCTAATACTGCACTGATAACTTACATGGGCATGCTTGGAACATTTTAAGAAGCACATAAATAATTTGTGCATTTAATTCCTGTGTAAGTTCATGTGTCATTTTCATCTAAATCCATTACAACTGGTTGCCTAGATGGCTTCTTGCTAAGTAGTCACTGGTGCATGATTTCTAATCTTCCTGTGTTGTTTTTCATCAGTTTTGCACAATTATTTTTTGTCACTTTGTTATGGTGCTTGGCTTCCATATTGCCTTTCTCCTCTCAGCACTTTGTATGCTAAATTTGGATGCTAATTTTTCTGCAGATATAATGTTATTTGCATTTCTCTCTGGTTTAATCTAAGCAATCCAGTGAAAATACTACTGAAAATGTTCCACCAGTATCTCCAGCAGTATCTCAGAGAGAGCAAAGAAAAAAACCAAGAAAATATTATTTCAGTTATTAGCAAGAACCACTGTAAACATATTATTTTTTATCAATATATGAATATTTCCTACACAGTTTTTTCTTCACTTCGATGCATAATATTATCTAACAATTTTTGACTACAGTCTCTCTAGAACCACAGACTCCTTGTTGTAAATAAAAAGTATTCAGAATGTAATTTTTATGATATAAAGATCAATAAATATTTTAATACGTATTGCCTTTTATAAAAAATTACCCTTAAAATTCATTTATTTAGATAACAGCTAACTTAAATATGAACGACAGACAGAAAACTCTTAATATTTAAGTTTTTGAGTTTCCAAGTGTCTCATTGTTTTGACCTTGGAATCAACATTTAACTTTTCTATGACTTCACAACATCATCTGTGTAATGAAGATAATACTCATCAGGCTGGAGCAAAAAGCATTAAAAGCTACTAAAATGCTTGTTCTAAAGACTTGTTAAATTAATGAATGCATTTCCATCTATTTTAATGACATTTCTATCAAGCTGTTAATTCAGAGGATTACATTTTCATTAAATTTTACAAGAAAAAAATATTAATACATGAAAAACTTCTGCTTGATCCACAGTTCCTCATAACATTTATATTCTAAACAATGCATCCATGTGGTAATGCCTCACAAATAAGTGATACTGCTCAGAAATAGGACTATACCCACATTGCTTCCTCCTTTTAGCATGGAAACTGAAAATATTATCTACAGAATAAATGAATTAAAAGTTATAAATTACAGGTTATTTTTTAATGTTGAAAGTACATTAACTTCTCTGGGTATCCACATGTTAAAGAGAAAGTGTATTGACATTGCCCTCTTGGCATTTAATTTCATCAATTATTAAAAAGAAAATCTCTATGTTCTCAACTCACTACATGTTTTGCTTTAGTGATCCATTTCACATGTCAAAAAATACTAAAAATAAAAATTGAAATCAAGACGTGCAGCTCACCACTAGTGATCAAGTAGAAGTCAGGTTCAACTATCTAAGTGTCTTAAGGGCAACTAAAAACATTAGGCAATTGGTATGTTGGATAATAAAAATAATCTTCAGTGTGATATTCAATGTTGTGTCTCAGGACATGAGACAGGGACGAGTCCGTTTGAAATATAAATGTGTTTCATATATCAGAGAGCAAACCAGATGGGACAGGGAAAAGAATGGTTATTAATTTTAAAATTCACATTTCTTCTCTATTTACTGAATTAGTTTGTTTGAAATAAGTCATCATCTTGTAGAAAATGAAATAAAAATGAGTCAGAAGAGGCACAGGTATGAGGCTGAAGCACTGACCAAACCTCTAATCAGACTGAATGATGCCTAAATTTCTTTTGGCTTATTATTTAAAACTTTCACATCCTTTTCTCTTTCCAAATGACAACTGATTTTGTTTTTAATCAAGCTGTAAGGAATAAAAAAAAATCACAGAGTCCAAACTAACACTTGCCTTTACAGCTGAAAAAAACCTCAACAAACAACATATTAACATCATTTTCTTAAGAATCTTTTTCTGTAAGGTACCTTACTTAAATTTCTCTCAAAAATTGACTGTTATAAAATCATGGCTTAAGACAAGCAGCAGAAGGAAATTGCTGTTTTGTAAGCTGACTGCTCAGCTTGTTGATTCTGCATATTGAGGAACTGTGAGCAATGATGTCTCTTAACATAAAAAGGACTTTGTAAGAAGATATTTTCAACAGAAAAATGAATCTCTTGTTAAGCTTTCACATATTTCACCATTTGGTACTGAGTCACTGAAGCATCTGGCATGAATTTCAGCACCTTTGAACCATTTATGCACTGCTAATGTTGATA
This sequence comes from Geospiza fortis, assembly GCF_000277835.1. Taxonomy (NCBI): domain Eukaryota; kingdom Metazoa; phylum Chordata; class Aves; order Passeriformes; family Thraupidae; genus Geospiza; species Geospiza fortis. Next base: position 681,171 of record NW_005054477.1, on the reverse strand, counting down.
CACACTTCTTTGTTTATGGAAAAGAAGATATGAATACATTCATTACTGCTTATGATGGAGTAGAAGGAGTGGAGCTATCAGAAGTAAATAAAAAGATTTAAAATTTAAAAAAGCAAACCAAGAGCAACAGGCAAAATGAATGCAAGTGGTACATTCATTTTTGGGAACACAGCATCTGAAATCTTTGCCAAGGTGATGATACATCACTTTTTAGATGGGATGAAGTTGAGGCAGCCAAGAGAAGCCTGAAGGAATTACTGTAGCAATATATTTTCACCTAATTGTTAATTTCCAAATGACATTGTTTTGAAAATAATGGCTTTGAATCAAAGTTCAATGCATTGTTTGGGCTTAGCATAGCCAAAGAACAGAGAGAATATTCTCATTACTAAAAGCTACCCTGCTTCCACAGGGAAGTTAAATTCTCAGCTGAATTTTCACAAGCTAAAAGCATCATGAGCATTTGGGAAGACATGATTATCACAATTAATGACAAAGCAACATTTTGTCTACAGCTCCTCCACCCCCATAAGATCTCTCACCCCGTCTCCAAAACAATCTAAGTACCATCAGCTGTAGCTGTGAAGAAGAACATATACCTACTAAAAATGTAAATTATTTATAAGAAATAAAAACTCCATTCAAAATCTAAATCCACAAGATCACCAATAAATAATTTGTAGAAAACAATGATCTTCCTATGTTATTTTACAGTTATTTTCAATAGGAGCATACTTGCAGATGTACAAGACAAAAGGGAATTTGGTGGTGCTTGATAATGATAGCATAGATCCGATTTTTATATGCTTTTCTCTGTTTAGTTCACCAGAGTACTGGTGTAAATGAAACCAGAATCAAAACATTTTTTTGGCACTCACAACTCTCTGAGGAAGATCTTTTCCACATGCAAAGGCCTCAGCTTTAACTTGTCTACTTAGAAAAGTTAGATGGCTGAACAATCAGAGTCCTTGAGCAGCTCTGAATTTCTCTATAGTCAAGTTTATTCAGTAAATCTTCTACAAGTCACACCAATTTTTACCTGCTTTCCTATTATTCTAGTTCTTGAATCTTCTTTTTTCTAATCAGAAAAACACTGGAGTCATAATCAAAGTGTTTTAATGACCTGGGAAAAAATGAAATAAGAAGAAGTAGAATCTGGCACATATCAGACCAGTGTAATTGTCTTCTATAACAGTAGCAGGCCTTGCAGTTGGGGGGGGAAGAAGTAGATGTTCTATTTTGAGTCCATTAAAGCTCATAAAGTAGGAAGGAAAACAGCACAAATAAAAGTGCTACAGTTGAATGTAAGACTAATTAGATAGCATGGCTGCAGAAAGTTATATGCAATGCATTGGCAAATAATGAAAACAAAATCAAGCTATACTGCATATATACCTGTCTTGAGATTATGGAAAAAACTTGTTAACTTTTATTGTTTTCTTATTATAATTTAGATTACTTTGGTCTGGGGGAGACTATGAATATACTGCAGGAAAATACTGAAGCGTAACTTTATTACAGTGAAAAGTTAAAAAAAGTCTTGATAGTTATGGAATTCTGTAGGTAAATAATACAATTTACTTATTTGAGCAAGCCTATCCAGTTAATAAAGCAAAGGCTGAAGAATAACCAGGCAGGCAGCAGACCAAGATTTGAGGTTACAGTGGATCAGAAGTTGCACATGTCAACAACACAATTTTGATAAGTCAAAGATTTTAGTACCACCTAAATAAGAAAAACATGTAGAGTATTTTCCACGTTTCAACGCAGATGGATTATCCCTGATGTCTTTTTTTATTCCAAAGTGGAGGAAATATGGACTGTGTAAAAATTAAAAAAGAGAACGTCTTTGGAAGTTGTTGAATACTCTAACTGTGAAATGTTATCTCATTATGGTTTTTCTGTGCTAAGTCCAGCCACCCAGGAAGATCCTAAGTAAATATTTGTGTTTAGCAGTAATTTCTCCAGAAGAGAATAAATGTTTTAGTGAAGGAAAGACAAAAGATGATACAGTATGGCAGGTAAACTTGTCACAAGCATTACTAAGTGAACAGCATTACTGAGTAAAGTACAGAGCACTTCTGTGATTCTGAGTTCTTATTGGACATCCCATCTCAGGAACAACTTCAAAGGTGTTAAATCATATATATTTTAGTCACTTAAATACTGATCTATGCTAACAAAATCAACATAGTAAACCAATTTTTAGATTAGGCAGATTGAAAGAATTAAATTTGGATGAGTAAATCAATATTTTGAAAGGCTTTTACATTATCAAAGAAAAAATAGCACCTTATTAAACAAATCTGCCCACTAGAAAAGGAATGGGAATATCTCATTTTCACAGAAAAAAACCAGCCTCCAGTCTCTCTGTCTTCTCTAAGTTTAGGAGAGAAGACAGCTCTCTGGCACTGCTGCAGGAGAGATTATGCAGCTTCACCCTTGTATCTGTATCTGCCCTGAGAAAAATACAGGATCATGGTAAAGAACTTACATATTGCTGGAATCAGCAACTGTGATCAGCTGGAAAGTAGCCATGAAGAACACAATCTATCAAAAGTCTGCTGCTATCCCTGAGGCTTTTATGACCCATATAAATGTACTTAGGTGCATTAAAAATTAAGGAATCATAATATTATATTGTTTCTTTGAACTGATGACAAAGATATACTAAGAGGAACTATAATGAGTGCTTGAATAATAAGTAAATAAACAATGTCACAGTAGGAACAAGTAGTTTGTGATGCAAATGTTATTGTTATGTTTTATGGCTTTTGTTCCTTTATGCTTTAATATTTTTGGGAGGAAAAAAACCAATCACATTTTAAAAAGTTAGACTTCAAGCAGCATGTAAATTGCATCCTGAAAGATGTTCGTATCGAAGCACTTAATCTTTCAGAGAAATCCCCAGCCATCTGTTTCCCTTAGGTTCAGAGAGATGGCTGAAAAGAAGTAGAGAATACACCTCAGATTAATTTGCAGTGCTCCCATTTTCAGTCAGACCCTAACACACAGCCCAAAGGCTTATGACTGTTTTCCTACCCTAGACAACAAGCCCCTAAATCAGAAAACAGTGAAATTCCCTCTAAGAAAAACCAAGCCACAAAGTCTGTGTTCACAGATTCAGAACACTAGATGAGAATGTTTGTTCTCTCAACACATATCTTTTATGCAGCACATTTTTCCTCCACTCTCACTTATCTCTTCCTTGAAGACTGCAAGAGAGTACTCAGTGAATGTCTAAAACAAAACTTAGCATCATGATTATCTTAACTAGAAGTCATTTTATAAAATTTTCCTAAAGCAGCACCACAGTTTCTGTAGCTCTGGCTCCTGTGAAATTTCAGACTTTATTTTCTTCTTCTTTTAGAGTGAAGCCACATAGCTCATGGGAGTATTCTGTGAGAAAGCCTAGATTTTCCCCCAAATAAGCAGGTAAATCTAAGAAATAGAGCACTGTACATGGGCCTAGGCTATCTGTATATTCCACTGAGGATTGTATACAGCCATATTTTTGTACAAATATTTCTCAAATAGTTTTTTCTTAAATTGAAAAAAAATTTCAGATGAATAGATAAAAGAATTGTAGTCTGTTAGATCTGAATCATGCTTCCAAGCAGGTTTGAGTCACCTACAATTCAAATATTAATGCTGTCAGCACCTAAATCCATTAAAACAAAAAAGATAAAAAGACAATATAAATATATATATAACCTTACAGGCAGGAAGAAATGCTAGGTGTTCTTTTACTGTCTTATTTAATATTTTTATAGTCAAACATACATTACTCAAAGTTATTTTGATGACAGAGGGCTTTTACAGAAGTGTCTAACTTCACCTCAAGTCTGATTTTACGCTTACCTTCTATGAATAACTATTTTACTATTTTTTAAACGATTTGATTTATTTTTGTTGAACTATTCTTATAATATTCCATTCATTAGAAGCAGATAAATACATTATTAAAATGGAAGGATCAGTATGATCATCTAGTTTGGTTTTTTTTGTGCCTCCCAAACCAACAAAACTTTTTTGATTTGCAAATTGAACACAGAAGAATCTATTTAATGTGCAACAAATGTTTTAGAGGACAAATGTTTTTACCTAATTATAAAAATAACCGTGATAGTGATCTCAAATTGCTTAATGGTTCTTATATTTAGAAGATAAATGTTTAAATGACACTTAAATGAAAGATAGAAATTCTCAAATGCCTTATGAAATAGCTTTGACCTTTATGTTAATCTGCCACTCAAGTCACTATCAACCTGAGCTGAATCAGAAATGCCTCCTACTCTGGTGGCTAAACAAAGGCTTCTGTGAAATTAATAAAAGTATTTACCTATTTCTTCCCAGAAAGGAGTCTTAATTTTGCTTTGTTTTATTTTTATGTTACTATGACAAGTACCCTTTTCTGAAGCAAACAGAAGGAAATGGAGATTTAAGTAGGGCAAGCTCAGAGGATAAGATCCTGTAGTTCCACACGGCTTCTCACAACCTAAAGCAATGCTTAGCTGCCTAGAGTTGCACTATCATTACCAGGTTATACTTATTCTCTCCACATAGCTTCATTTTGAAATTTATAAAATGTACCTCCATACTCTTTTAGTGCTTAATTTGAACAGGAAAACAATTTTATATGACCTGAAAGAAGACTGCAAAGATTTATGAACTATATTATATATTTATTAACTATATTAACTATTCGCTACAAACATTATCTTTCATAGATTTTGAGTACTGTATAATTTGTATAAGACTTTACATCCATGCAAATATGCCTTGAGGTAATAATCAGGACTAAAAATGTTCTTATGAGAATCCTTCATTCCCTGAAAATAATAATTTCTGAGAGGAAAGAAGCTACTCAAGGTTGTGTTAAATGCAGAAAATGAATCACTTTCTATTTCAATACAATTTTAAATTATGGAATAGCATTATTTGTAAATTGTTCTGTCAAAGAGAGCTCAATCATAAAATATTGTAAAAGATAAAGATAAAATTAACATTTATTATAGCATATTTAATAGGAATTTCACAGTTTACAAACTCTCTATATTCAGTGGAGAATACAAATATTCTCAGGAATGTGATTTATCTCATCTCCTGAAGCTGCTGTCTAAAATAGGTTGGATGAATCATGCCCTAGATGTTTGTTTTTCTTAGCCATTTCTGAAGGGCTCTGGGTTACTGGCTCAAAGGTAGCCAGATGACATTATACTGTGAGCTGTGTCTTTTTCAGCAAGTGTACCCTGCAAAAAGGAATAATCTTTCTGGTCCACAAGTGTTAAAGCAAATCATCAGCATATAATTCTTAAAAGGAGATACACTGCCCATAAAGTAGTTGAAGAGGCAGAAAAAAAGTAGCTCACCACTTTGCTGTTGAGATATGTTTGAAAATAATACTGGCAATAATACTGGAAATAATGGCATAATATGTATCTATTTTTTACCTCTGTTGAAATGTTCTCCATAAATTACATCATTAAAGAATCTAATTGCTAAATGTGTAACCCTGATATGCACCTACAGTTCTGAGATGTGACCTACCCACTGTAGCAGTGGTGGGACTTGCAGGTTGGCTAGTATGAGTTTAAGTCCTTTTGAAAAAGATTATGTTGTGGCATTCACATTTTCTGGAAAACCCCTTTTGCCCAGGATTTCTCTTGTGGGAAACTGAGAAGCCTCAGAGAAAAAGGGAAAACAATAATTATCTGATTTGCTTCTCCTGTGTTTTGCTCCTTTGGAATGTGTTTGGAGATTGTTTACCAACAGATAGCTTCATTGGATTCTGGTGTGAGTCGTTTTCACTCATTGGCCAATCAGGGCCAAGCTGTGTCAGGACTCTGGAGAGAGTCAGGAGTTTTCCTTATTATCTTTTTAGCCTTCTGTAAGTATCCTTTCTGTATTCTTTAGTATAGTTTAGTACAGTATCCTTTAATATAATATAGTATCATAAAATAATAAATTAGCCTTCTGAGAACATGGAGTCAGATTCATCATTCCTGCCTTCATCTGGGGGGAACACAAATACAATATGATTGTAACCATGTTGCTTTTGATTTCTGGCATTCACCCTCTATGGTTTTGCATGAAATGTCATTAAAAGCATTGAAACGATATTTCAAAAAACCTGCAAAGTCAGATCTTTACTTGTTGCTACTACATAATGGATCAGGACTCTGAAAACTGACATAGAAATTGCTGAAATGTTGCTTGATTAAAAACTTAGAAGCAAGTTACATATTGATTACATATATGTAAATGGTAAAAGTGGTAAAAGTTATAAAATCATATTAGAAAAGCATAAAAGCATCTAATTAAAGGTAGTATGGCAAGGACTCATCAGAGCTAAACTGTTTGCAGTGATCAAACATACAAGAGATCAGTGGCTAAAAAACTGCACTTGTAGATTTATTCCTGATGCTGTGGAGATGATACTAGATTGAGCCATACAGACAAAACATAAGGAGGTTCCAGCTTTATAAACAAACAAGTGAAGAAACAAACAAATAAGCAAACAGCAAAAGCTGGAATCTGCTTCATCATTAAAACTTAAAATACTACAAGCTGTGAAGGAGCCAATAAATCTGACAGCATACCAAGCAAAACCATTCAAGAAAAATATTAAAATGCATGAGGATGCCTCTAAAATCTACAAAATAAAGATCAATCCAGAAACTTCAGGAGATCATGATGCATTTTATGTCTTCCTATACAAAAGTTAAAGTTCTTATTATATTTTTATTTATGCACCCAGGTATTTTATTTTTTCCATCTTCCCCTGAAAATTCAAAATTAATATGTTTTTAAGAAGTTTACTTCATCTCTACAGGGTTGACAGGACTTTGTTATTGAGCATTCCTACCTTCTACAGATAATATTTATTATTTCCTGATATCTCTCTAGATGAAGCTGTTTACTCCACTTGTTTGGAAGTGGCTATTTTCTGCTCTCTTACTTAAAAGCTTTATGTAGAGTTAACTGCTTTAATTTAACGTCAAAGGTTTCCCAAATTGAAACCTACAGCTCCTAAATTAGGGAAAATTCACTTAAAAACCCACATAACACCATCAGAATTTACACTTCTTTAAACTGTGGAACATAAAGGTCTCCTCTTCTAGGTTGTGTTAACCAGTAATCCACTTCCTTCTGCCACAAGCTGGAGGCAAAAAACTCATCTTGATATCAGATTCTTGCTTCTTTATTTACCCAGTGCAAAAAATTACAATACTCTGATACATCAGTAGGCATAATATCCATGTGGTATGGCCATGCAGCAGCTAAAAATCAAAACAGGCTTCATTGATACACAAGTCAAACACAAAATACCAGTTATTGTGATAATCAATAATGTTATTGTCATATTATGCAGTTTTTGTAGCTAATCATTATTTTTAAAAACTAAAAATTGATCTAAACCAGTATCCTCTTATGTACTGCTGAGGATATTTTTCTCTTAGCTAATACCAGCAACAGTGTCACATATCAAAAGTGTACTTGCTCTGATTCAATTATTTTAATAAGGTAACTTATTTATTTATATGTGAAGTCCCAATTTACATATTTTTTTACTTATCCTCATATTGAATAATTGGAAAATTCTAATAAAATTCTATTTCTGACCAATCTGATAAGCAGACCTTGTAAGGGAATTTCATTTTCTACCAGAATCAACTCCCACCCAATGCTGCCTCAGGTTGGTTAACAACTATTTAGTAGGAAATGAGAGCAATTACATCCAGGGATTGCTGTGCCCTGCAGCATTAGCAGCCTTTCACTCCAATCAGTATCTCAGATTTTACATCCTCATTATGAGAGAATTTCTGATATGATTTGTTTCACTAACCCCATTGTAGAAATCATTTGACTAACCAAATCTCAGTCTGACCATGGGAGGTCTACTGTAGATTTCTGAGCATAAACTCAGAACAATTGCTTATAACCATCCTTTCTCAAAGTAATTTTACTCTGAGCAAATTTGTTTAATGCTGATAGGTACAGACTGTCTACCAGCCCCAAAAATGGGACATTTTCCATGACAGTCAGGTCCACTCAGCTGAGTAAAAACATTTCCAAATGTAGGTGTTCTTCCTTTTTTTTTGTGTGTGTGCTAAGACTTTTTGTATATACTTTTAATTTTTGTTAGCTTCATTTTTAACTGGAAGTCATTAAGAAGGTGATAGTGCTGATATTGGCAAGATTTTCCTATATATTGGACATATTGTACCTGCCTAAATCTACCTTCTGTTTCAAATTAATAAAAAATTAACTGTATTGTCTATGTCTCTTTTTTGTTGTTTGCTTGGTTTTTTTTTTTTTATTTTTACCCCTGTGGTATGTTTTATAAAATGGGAGAAATTTCAGACAGTGAGAGTACAGGAATAGGTAGTTTGTAGTTCTAGTGCCACTTTGGTTGGAATTAACCCACACACCCTGTTGAGAAACTCATGCATTATACCAGTGGGATAACTAAGAAATAAATATGCAAATTAGAAGGATGACTTGGATACAAGATCTAAAAAAACCCTGGGAGTATGGTGGCATTTATTTATTTTTTTAGCTGTGTGGGATAGAATGCGTCTTGCATACTTAAATGCATCTGCTAGGAAAAGTCATGCATCTGGATAATATTTCGTGAGGCCTTTTAAGTCTGCCACTAAAGGAAAATTCTATGCAGATCAGGGCCCTGTTTTTAAATCAGTCTTCCCATTCTTTTTTTTTTTTATTCAAACTTAGGAGAAAGTCATCGTGGGACTCATGCTTGGAAAGAATCATGAATTAAAAGTTACAAATCTGATTCTGTGTACCAGTCTGTGCTCACCTGCCTGTCCCCACCAGGTGACCTTCAACATGTAGCTGCTGTCTGTCTTGTCCCACAAACCATCAAGTTAAGAAACCTCTTGAAGTACAGAGTAAAGACTACCAACAGTACAATATTTACCTGTTATCCAGCTGCAAGAATCTGTAGTACTGTTTTCATCAGTTAAGAGGCAGAAATACACTTCTACTTAAAAACACACATGGCATTGTGTGCTTTGTAATGTAAAACCCAATTATTTCTCTGTGATTTACACAGTCTCATCAGACTAATGTGTGGTGCTGGGTGTCGGGATCGTTATCTGGTCAAAGTGACCCCGAGAAAACTTCGAAAGTCTCTTTTCTCAACCTGGTGCTTGAAGAAGGAGTTAGGGCTTTTCATTTATCGGTCTCAAGGTTGTTTATTGTATCTTATCTATAAAAAATTTTCTCTTGCCCTGCTGAGGTCTGTCCAGCAGGACAGTTCCAGGCACTCTGCTTGCTCCTGGGGCAGTGTTATGTCTTTATACTAAAAACTATGTGTACAATATTTACAATTACTTTCCAATACCTATCACCTATGTTACACAGTGAGCTTCTACTCTAAACCAATCTGTAAGTGCCAACATCACAGCAGAAGATGGAGGCCAAGAAGAAGAAGGAGAAAGGCTGGGCACGCCTAGCTCCCTCTATTTTGCCTCCTGAACCCCCATACCAGAAACCCCAAAATCTACTTTTCCACCCTGTGATAACTTCACTGTTATTCTACCTAAACTGTTGTGGCTTGCTGATCTTCACATAAGGTTGGTAATTTGCTCCATGGGTCATAATCAAACCCACAGGTGCTTTGGGCTCTGTGCCAGGGCTTCTGAGCCCCCTGGCAGGGGTCTTGGCCATCCTGGACAGCCAGAGGGATGTTCTGGGTTCTCACACTGGGGCTGACTCCACAGCATTTCTTTAAGGAACTACTTGCATACATGCTGTTCAAATGTATGCCGTCGGCATCCAAAAGTTCAGCCAGACAAGAGTTGATGGGGTGGGACTGACGTGCTGTGAGAGCACTGGGGGGTGGATGGGACTCTGGTGCTGCTCTTGCACCAGCCAGAAGCCACAGGATAGGGCTGGTTTGGCTGCAGGCTGGTTCCAGGAGTCCCCAGACCAGCAAAACAGGCTCAGGGGCAATCAGAAAAGTGGCAGCTGCAGGGACAGACACAAAACTGAGAGACCATGGATGGTCCAGACAGGGCAGGGACCTTGTGATGGGCCCTGGCAGCACGGCAGCACGGGTGTGAAACACTTCACTGTCTGTGGCCTGGGGCAGGATGCAGCTCAGCATAAATCAAGCTTGCAGGAGGCTCAGCTGTGGGTATTGATGAGCTGGAAGTGAGAAATAGGAGATGTGGCCCCAGGAAAAGCTGGCAGGGTTAAGAGGAAAATTGGTAGGGTCAAAATTACACACAGGAACCAAAACTGAGGAAAACAGCCTGTTGCCAAGATAATAGGTTTGCCACTCAAAGAGGAACTGAAAATAAACAATATTGAAGTAATTAATATGTAAGTGAAGAAAAATGGAACAGCAAAAGACAGTGTTAAAGTAAGATAAAAAGGGGAATATTGATGCAACTGCAACAAGTTATTTACTATCAGACAGAAAAGCTGCTTTACAATGCAGGGATGATCTGATAAATGCACACCACTGGTTGTTTTTCACATGAGTCACTTTCCCAAAGCTCTTTTCCCCCCATTCCAATGCCAGCTGCGGCCGTGCAGGGATGCTCCCGTGCATCCCTAGGACAGGACGTGGCGGGCTGTGCCACCCGCCTGTGCCTAGCACCACCTAGTGAGCCCCGGCCGGCCGCTCCTCCTTCGAGAATGAAAGCACTAAAAGGGAGATTCCCGAACTTTCAGCCCGCAGAAATATTTGGGGAACAGTGCAGATTGCTCTGACATTTGAATTTAGACGCAGGAGGAAGATCTGTTCCAGCTGACTTTTGAGGATGCAGATCTTCCCTTCTTTCAAACACACACCTTGTCTCGGATAAGGAGCAGGGCAGCTCTGTGTGTTTTAACAGCAGGGTGGTTATCAAGATGTTCCTTAGATGTTAAAAAAAAATCTGTCTTAGCTCTAATAAGCTAGCTTGAGTACCTCAATTTTACTAATATTATTGTTAAACTGGATTAGTGATTTAGTCTGCTATTATTATGATTTTTCTTTTATTCCTTAGATATACATCTATATTCTTCTTTCCAACCAAGATGAAAACTAATTTATAAAATACTTACAGAAGCCAGCATTTTCCTGGGAAACACAAATTGTTTTGTCCCTTAAAAAGTTGCTGCAAAGACCAGAATCAAAAAAACTATATTATTGTAATAATATCAGTACAATTACCATGCACTTCAATCTTCAGTACTTTAGGAGATTAGGTGCATTTGAGGCACATTTCACTTGGATACAAAGTGAACTTAGAGAACACTTCATTATTAGTCAACTACAAATGAGAAAACAACTTTCAGGTCTTTCAACTATTTGCTCTGGACATCTAATACCCTATTGAATAATAAAAGGTAGAGTCAGGAAGAGGAAAGGTGAAGTCCAGCAGGCACCCGGAGACAGAATGCAGCGATTCTTTCATGAGGTCCATTAACTGAAGGACAATCACAGGAGGAGTATTGGTCTTATTAAGGCTCTACTTTTCTATGTTGCTTTCTGATAATAAACTTGATACATTTCCATCACTTTCTTTCTTCTATTCCCTCCTGCCCTCTTTGAAACATTGTACATTCAGTAAAAAGTGTGGAGACTTTAGGGGCATGCAGAGTTTTGTATTTTCTTTGAAAATCAGTTGTCTTTCTAGCTGGGTTTATGTACTATGCTCACACTACCAATCTGTCTCCAGCACGTTCATTCAGGGAAGAGTGGTGCAACAAAAAAATATATAAAAGAAAAAAAGTCAAGGAGAAAATTCAGGTTTACAAATGTTTAAAGTACTGGTCAGTACTAAGAGATAAGTAATATTCTAGAGGTAAAATTTAATGATTTTTGGATACATGAGTATAAGATAAGTATAAATTACATGGTATTAATGAAGAATTTACTGTTTGCTTAGAGAAAATAAGGCTAATTTTGAGAGACATTTCTCTCTCAAAAAATGCTCCAGTCACCCCTTAAATACCTACTCATTAGCTGTTTAACATAGTCTGACTCCATAAATTCAGGTGAAGAAAATTTAAATAGGAAACTTGTCCCCAAGGAGATAAAATGAAGCGTGCAATGGACTTGAGGGAAGCCAGGGCCTCATTTAAAGCTACCAGACATAGGTTTATCCAACATATATATATATATATATTTATATATATATATATACACACACACACACAGACATAGATATAGATGATATAGACATAGATGTAATTTTAACTTTCTCTTCATGCAGGCATCATTCTTCCATTTTTTCTTTGTGAATTCCTATGTTTCCCCTGAAGGAAAATATTAATGCCTTCCACCAGGCCTGTCCCTCATGTAGCTTTCTCCACAAAAGAAACCAAACAACCAAACAAAAAAAAAAACCCAAACAAACAAGCAGAAAAAATAAAGAAAGATAATTCAGCTCTGCCTAAGAGGAATGCTTCTTCCAGTTAAGAACAAATTACCTGCTAAGAACCTCGAGGCCATCTGGAATTGTAATGAATTTTGGTACTGAACCGTAAATTACAATATTTACCAGTGCTTTTCAATTTTCTTCTGTTTGTGGACACTTCAGGGTTTTGTGTTTTGTTTTTTTTTGTTTGTTTGTTTGTTTGTTTTGGTTTTTTTTGTTTTGTTTTTTTTTGTTTTTGTTTTTGTTTTTGTTTTTGTTTTTTTGTTTTGTTTTGTTTTTTGGTTTTTGGTTTTTTTTTTGGGGTTTTTTTTTAAGTGCAGTTGTAGCCCACACATCATTAAACAAGGTTAAATTATTAAGAGGATTATTAATCAGGTACTAGATACCAGAATTTAGTCAACAAGACGACTAAAATCTGTATGACTGGATGAAAAGTAGAATTTCCAGTCTTTGGTTGGGTTTTTTTTCTTTGTTTTTTTGCTTTCTTTTAAATATAGTTTCAGTTTGAAATGACCTGTTACCCTCCCCACCCCCCCCGCCCCAGAGACAAAGGAATTTGAAAAAAATACTGCATCCTATGTTTCTAAAGGTATACTTAATTTTTATAGCTTCCAGTGTTCCTTTACAGGAATGAGCTCCTGAGAATCTGTCACCTTCATGAATCTTGCCAACAAGAAAGGTAATTTCAAGAGGCATTGAACAAATCTAAACCCAAACTTTGAAGTTGACTTTGATTTATATATCTGAGTTAAATACCTAATGTTCCTTAATCAGTGCCTGGAGGGAATTAAATACCGCAAAATAGAATTCATTATCATTTCCTTAGTAAGTAACATGAAGCCTAAAACAGGGAAATCTGTGAAGGGTGGAGCAAAGACAGTCCCTTTGTGGTGGTGTGGCAACTAAATGAGGATTAGAGGGGGATTCCTATGTTGGATCAGAATCAGCTATAGCTACTCTGACCCTTGGGAGTCAATATCATCACTTTTCAAAATGAGGAGCAAGAATTTTTGTTTAAAGTTTAAGGAGTTTAACCTAGAACTTATAACAACTTGCACAGGACTTTAAGCACTAAAAATGTTTTTTTTTTTTCATAACTGTTTGTATACATTTTAATTAATTCTTGGAGAAGAGACTAGAATTTTTTTAGTTACCTGCTCCTGACCTAAAAGTCTACGAGAAAAAGCAGATCTGTTCTTTCCCTGAAGCAGAGGTATTAGATTCTGGGTACATAAACCCAACCCCTAAGGAATACTAAGTTTGCTGATAACACTAAATTACAAGAAGCTGTCAGAGCAAGGAGGGCCTGCAGAGATACCCTGACAAATTAGAGAGATGGACAATCACCAACCAAGTGAGGTTTAACAAGGGCAAGGACCAGGTTCTGCAGCTGAGGTGGGGATGTGTGTACAGACAAGGGAACAAGAGGCTGGAGAGCAGCTGCAGAAAGGGACCTGGGGATCCTGGCCAGTGCCTGTGGTGGGATAGAATGTAAGAAAATAAATTCACTGCAGAAGGTAATCTCACCCCTGAGGAGCTGCAGCTATACTAATTACCGAAGATTAGGAACAGGCCTGCCCTTAGCAGGCCACAGCTGTGTCCAATAAGCATGAGCACTATAAAAGAGTGGGTAGCTGGCTGAGAAAAGAGTTGTAGTTTTTTGGTTGTGCTATGGGGAGGGAGGAGTTAGTGCTATGAGGAGCTGCCCATGAGAAATTATCAAGAAGCTATGGGACCTTTGCATTAAGATGACAGCAAGTGGCAAGTTTAACGTGAGCCAGCAGTGCCCTGGCAGCCAGGAGGGGCATCCCTGTCCTGGGGGCATCAGGCACAGTACTGGTAGCTGGGCAAGGGAGGGGATTGTCCCTCTCTGCTCTGCACTGGGGTGGCCTCACCTTGAGGGCTGGGGCAGTTTTGAGCCACAATATAAAAAAGAGATTGAGCTATTAGAGAGTGTCCAAAGGAGGCCATGAGGATGATGAAGGGCCTGGAGGTGACTTCTTATGAGGATTGGCTCAGGTCACTTGGTTTTCTCAGCCTGGCCTGACTGAGGTCAGACTTAATTGTGGTCTTCACCTTCCTCGTGAAGGGAAGAGGAGGGGCAGACACTGATTTCTTCACTTTGGTGCCCAGTGACAAGACTTGAGGAAATGGCCTAAAGCTGAGTCAGGGGAGGTTTATGTTGCATATCAGGAAATTTTTTTACACCCAAAGGATGGTTGAGCCTGAAAGAGGCTCTCCAGGCCAGTGGTCACAGCACCAAGCCTGAAAAAGTTCAAGAAGCTTTTGGTGTGATTGGGATGTCCTGCACAGGGCCAGGTGTTGGACAGGACTCCATGATTCTGACAGGTCCCTTCCAACTCAGCATATTCTATGATTCTAAGACTTCACCACACAGGTGGAAAGCTTTTCGTTAGAACTGGCTGCTGGTAGGACAGGAGTTGCTGAGAGTAGAGGGAATCTGTTTTCCTCCCTTCAAGCTGGAGCTTTTGAATTAAGAAACGGATAGCAAACATCATCTATATAATTATTTGAATAGAAGTTCTGTTTAGAGCTTAATACAGTCATCACATAAAGGGAACTTTGAGGACAATTCACGTATTGATCTGCTTAGCAGACAAAGAAGCATCCAGTTTAGAGATCTTGAACAAGACAAAAAAATTGTTGAGCTGGTCATGCTTACCAAAAAGGCACAATTTTTAACTACATACAGAAGAAAAACTGTGAATACCTGTAGAGATTTAGTAGAGAAAAGTAGGTTAAATTCACATTATTTAACTTGTAAATATTGAAAATTTCCCTGTAGGGTGGCTGGAAAGTTTAGTATATTATGTTCTTTGAAGGACCAATATTTTTAAAATAGAATTTTAAAATGTCTTGGGTTGGAAAGGACCTTAAAGACCTGGCATGATTTCTAAAGGCTTGACCTTGTAAGATGTTACACTTCCTGTTGTCTGAGCAATACCACTTAAAATGTTGTATGACTGCCTCCATGACAATAATGCATTCTAAAAAAAACCTTTATCTTGAAGAATAAAATGAGTGCCTGGAGCTTCCAAGAGCTGGACTTAAAAAAGGACAAGAGAACATCTAGCTAAAGTAAATATGGCACAGAAATATAATTCCTGTGTTGCAACATAAGACCTGCAAAATAAAGACAGATGGGTGAATGGCCCAACCCACTCAGTCATCCCTCCCTATGTGCTGTCCTGAGAATAAATAAAAGGACAAGTGCTACCATATCACTTCCTCATTCCTGATGATATTGTATTTATCAAGTGCACTTTATATGTAGATGTGGGTGTTTTCTACATATGTTAGGGACAAGAAAAATGAATGAGTAATAGGCCAACCAAGCAGCACTATGCTGGTTAAAAGCATCACCATTTCAAAATATGCTCATGGGAGCTGAAATTCAACATCATATAAACAAATACAGCTATGTTCTACAGCCATATCTCAGCTTGGTTCTGAGGCTGGGTTTCAAGGTGTGGCTTGTGTTAGATAAAATGTTACTGGCAAGAGAGATACACTGCATACATAGAATTAAAACATAAAGAATAATAATGAACAGGAATAACAAGAATATAACTTAACTAATAACTGATATAATTTAAACTAATTTTTAATGGTCTAATCCTCCAAGTTATCTAATTGAAACCGCAATTAATATTAACAATGCACTTGAAATCATTACAGAACACATATTCCTATAACCCAGAATCCTTTTTCTCTCACATTACGATCCAATGCCCCTCCTGTCTTAAGCCTGACAGTTGTAGCTTTGTTCGAGCAGAAATTGGGGTGATAGCTTTGCAGAGTTTTCAGCCTTTGTTTGTCATTTATGATGAATTGAACTAGGAATCAAACTGAGTCAAATAGAACAGAGAATTTGCACTGGAAGGGATGTGCAATGTTCATCCAGTCCAGCTGTCCAATTACTTCAGGCTGACCAAAAGCTAAAGAATACTAGTAAGGGCATTGCCTCTTGAACACAGAAAGACTTGAGGCATTTCTCACCTCTCCAGGAACCTTGTCCCAGTGTTTGACCACCTTTCCATAAGAAATGCTTCCTAATTTTAATTCTGAAACCCACATCCTCTCCCTGTTGATGTTCACAGTGGATAAGAGTTTCTTCCTCATTCCTCTCGGGGTTCACTTAGAGTTATATTTAAATATTTTTGTATTGTAATTTTCCTCTTCATCACTTATTCCCTTGAAATCAGAAAGTTTTCTCCCCCAGGCCCCAGCTGATATCAGGGACTGTATCTTGCAAGGTAGTTCCTCTCCAGCTTTGCCAGACCTTCACCATTCTTGGTGTTCACAAAGTTTCAGCTCGTACAAATATGAAGAAATAGTTACTTTGCCACTAGCTGAATAAAAAACTCAGCTGAAACGAAGAAAAAGACAGACATGTTCTGACATCCTGCAATACACATTATTTCAACTCTGTTGCTGGTTATAGAAAAAATCATATTTCCTGGGTAACACAGCATTTTTGACAAATCCTGACAATTGACTTTCCTGAAAATTTTCATGATCAGCATTTTATTTTCTCATCAAGATAAAATATCTGATTAGGACTTTAATATGAAATGCAGTCTTCAAGTTGAGAAGATTTTCTTTCTCGCTCAAGAGGCACATTTCCACTGTTTTATCTCCAGCCCTCAGCTGGAGGTCACTGGGTGAAATAATGTGGATGTGTAAAATCTAGTGAGTGTGGATGCTGAGTGCCAATAATGAATATCCAAGATTGAAAATCAATGTGATGGAAATACACAAAATTGCTGTCTTCAAACTGAAAATGCTTTTCAGTTTTTAAGCTCTTTGAGAGGAGTTTCTAATCAGCAGCAAGGGAGAAGATGTGCTTTCTTATAAGTGAACAAGAATATAAGGTCCATTCACCTTGGGACTGAACCAAATTCTCCTACCACATGTCAGAGCCTAAAGATAGCTCAGATTTTCTGTGGCTGACTCAGATAATCTGGTAGATTAGCCCAGACAGTGCTTTATGTATTGTCTTAAACTCTATTCATCATGCTGGACATGAATATGTTCATATTTACTGATTTTTCAATCAGTATACTCATCCTGAATAATGGATAACATATCAACACCGAAACAAATGAGCTGCATGGATCTTATTTCTTCAAATTTCTCCTTCCACTGTATTTATAGTAAGGAAGTTATTAGGAACTGAATATTTGTACTTTTCACTGAGTTGTCTCTTACCTTCTTGAATAAAAAAGTGCATTTTAATTCTATCTGAGTATTAATATCACTGCTATTGAAGCTTCAAAGACAAAGTAAAGATATCCAGTGAATCCGATGGGATGCTGGGGAGATGGCAGCTCCCTGGGCTGGGAGACTGGGATCTCAGGGGCTCCCAGGTCAGCAGAACCCAGCTGACAGAGCCCGATGCCTCAGACTGGGTATGCACAGGCTCTGACATCAGGCTCCTCCCTGGGGATGCAGATTTTCTGGAACATCAGCTGGTAAGTAGGGGTCAAGATCCAGGCTCTGAGACACAGGGCCATGCACTCCCATGGCTGTGGCACTGCAGGGCCTGAAATTTGGTGGGAAGCAAAAAGTAGATGGTGTGTTGGCCTGAGAAACACCCAGACTGTCTCTCTCTCATGAGCCATCCCTCTTTACAGTCTCCACACTAGCATTTTCCACACAAGTTTTAAGGGAGGTAGTGAGAGAAGCCAGTAAAACTCCCAGATGTTTGAAACATCTGTTGAAGGCTCTCTGGCAGAGCTCCACTGCTGAGGTGAGCCCCCTGAGCAAAGCAAAGCTCTGCAGAGGTGGCATTTGGTCACTGATGTTTGCAGCTCACCTAAATGTGCTCCAAGGCTGCTGAGCTCTGAACAGCCCCTTTTACTGACATCACTACACTGCTCAAATGAACTTAAAACAACTAATATGTCCATATATATCCAAATATCTGCACTTGCAGAACTCCAGCCAGACCATGGCAATAATTCTCATCCTGAAACTGGAATTGTTACAAGTAGCTGTTCATAAATAATGTTCTAACTGGACACAGACCACGAGGCATATCTTTCTTTTGCCCATTTTTTTGCCAAATGGGCTGTGACTATTTGTAGATATAGAGTACACATTTCACACACGCACTAACACACAATAAAGTAGGATAATTGCACAACTTACCTGCTAGCAGAATGAGAATGTAAACACAGTGAGGAGGAGAATTAGCTTGAGTCATACAAAACTAGCATTGAAAGATTATTTGCATTAGCCAACATACTTTTCCTCTCCATTTCTAAGAATGTATTAGTAAACTCTTTTTTTTTTTGTTCGTGATCAAATCCTGTACCCTCAGTATCTAATAAATTTAATGAGGCAATTATTTGGCAAGTAAAGGTAACTCAAAAACTTATACATTAAGAGTAGTCTAATAAATAGTCACCCAAACAGATAATGCCTTGGAGAAATTAACCCCAATATATTACACTTAGGAAAACTCTAAGACAGCTTCAAAGATAAAGTTTTGAAATTGGATCTCAAATGTGCGAATGTAAAGTGATCTTATATTCTAGGAGCACATTAAGAACATGGTAAGAATAATAAGATATTGTACCAGGGTTAGTCAAAAGCTTTGGAAAAGAGTTTCAAGCAGCAATTAAAGTAAAAATGGAAGATTAATGTGTTCAAAGGGTGCTGCCTCTGTTCATAGCTAAAAATAATTCCTAAAAAATCATTCAATTATTTCTGTGATTGTCTTCCAGTCTATCAAACTAAATATCACTGGGGTTAATGATTTTAGCTACTGAATACCAACAAACATATTCACTATTTTGGGACAATAAAATAAGTAGGAGAGAAATGGTGTAAAATATGCACTATAAATCTGGTTGCCTTAACTTACAGTCTTGGAGATGCAAGAGCCCAAGGAAGTCAATTCAGGCTGAAAATGTTGTCCTTAAGTCATGTAGGACTTTTTTTTTAATGACTTAAAAACAGATGGCCAGCCTCAACTCAAAATTTATTTTCTGAGTTTGATTCAACCCCACAGTACAAATTGTAAGTCATGTTTCCTGATTAATTTTCAATATTTTTCAAAGGAAGAATGAGCTTTGATCTGCTTTCAGGGTATTTACATCTTTGTATGGTTGCTCTTAGAAAAAATGTAAATTGATGCTGTGCAGGACAGGCTATGGTAATTATGATTATTGTAATTGGCTACAAAATATGAAAAGAGGAAAGTGGGAGCAGGAATTAAAAACTAGAGCAAGATGGAGAATCTCAGCTTCTAATGCTGTAGATACAGAATGTGCACTTGGCTTGCAAAAATTTCCAGATGCTTGTCAAAGTGAAAACAGGAAACAGAAAGTCTGGGAGATCTTAAAGATAGATGTAAAAAGACTGAAATTTGAAGATTAAAAGGATTAAAACTATGAGATCCTGACATTTTTGGCTATTATGTCCAAAGTTCCTGAACCGAACAGGAGAGACATATATTCTATAAATAAAAGTAAGAGTTTCCAGAACCTCTGAAGACTAATTTGACTCAGGCCTGAAAATCCAATCAAAATGCAAGGAGCAGCTTCTCTTTACTCAAGTCATTATTCATACAGACAGATTTCCAGATTAGAGAAGATTATTAAATCATGCTGCCTTACACAGCTTCACAGACTAAATCACAAACTTTCAAGTACAAAAATAAAGCCAGGCTTTAAACCAGTATGCTTTAAGAGCAGTTTAAAAGTCCTTTATAATTGAACTAAACAAGTATATTTCCTGCATCAAGGAAAAGAGGGGAAACTATTCTCGCCCTTTTATTTAAAAAAAAGCTTTGGGTTCTAGATTGGGAACTTTGTAAACTTCCATCTTCCATGTAACTGCTGGAGAGAAAAGTGTTCACCACCAACTGTGCTGGAGTAAATAAGCTAATTCAGCTGCCTTTACTCAAGGGGGGACTGAGGCTCTTCTCATGGACAGCATTTTTTAAAGTAATCTAATCACTAACAGTTTGAGAAGAAGTAGATAAACTGAAAATGGGCACACTTTGCTAAGCCTATTTTCTTTTTTCCAATTTCCCTAATGTGAATTAGTTATGAAAATTGAAATATCAGAAAGCCTAGATTGACTATTTTTTGTGTATTTAGACAACTTTGGCACATGGAGTTTGGTTTTTGGTTGGGTGATGGATATGTGGGGAGTAGAAAAGTTGTATGCACAGCTCAAGCCATAAAAAAATAAAGTGAAAAGAATGAAAATCCTTTTGGTTGATATGAATTCTGCAATTCAGGAGACACAGTAAAATTAAATGACATTCATTGTCAATCCAAAATTTTTTGGTTTTTTGGTTAGATAGACTTACAGGGAATTTTATTTCTTTTACAAAAAAATGTTACTTAACTAACTTCCAATATGAGAATAGGAGGTAGAATGCTAAAATATATAAAGATCCACACTATGTTTTCTCACCAAGAATATTAAGCAGGTTTGCCAGATTTTCTCAAATGTACCTTTGGGCTTCAAAAAGCTTTGTTAATTTATATGTTGTGGATATGATTTGCTTGATCTCCACCCAATATTCCTTGGGTGTAGTCAATAACTTAGAATATTGCTATTGAATTTGATAGTGCTTATGGGGGAGGAAGCAGAACCCTCTTGCACTTCTTTGAAAGTGGAGTCTGTTAGAGAAGACCCTAAATCAAAGGGTCTGACACATCCTGCCATGCATGTGAAATAATCCTCTGCCAGAGTGCATTAGTGGAGTGATGAATTATGTACCAGTGCCTTCACTACAGCTAGCATTAGAGTGTAATTCTTATTCTAGTTTTCTATATTTTTTGTTACTTCAGGAACAAAACCCCTGCTTTTCCCTCCTTCACAAAACTCCACGAAGCCAAACAAATAAGATGATTTTATATCTGAGTCTAGTATTTTTTATTTTTTATTTATTTCAGGAGTTCTCATTTCAATCCTAGATTGGTGTTTTGATTTTAGATACTAAAAAAAATTTAATTGTAGCTGTTACCTGCACTGAAAGCATCAATTAGTGAGAATAGTATAGGGAAATGTGTGATGGCAGTCAAAGTGCCTTTATTTTAAAAATAATTTCAGATGCACACACTTGTATGTCAGCTGGTTTCCATCTCTAAAAACCCTGGGGTTTCACTCTGAGGTAATTGCGAAACAATTCCATCAAATAGATTTCACAAAAGGCACCTTAATGGGAAGGCCAGTGAATATATTTATTACAGGTCTTTGTTCTATGGCAGGACTTGAAGGCTGAAGCTGAGGGCAGGATCCCATTTAGACTATCCACTGTATAGAAAGGGAAAGTGCTGTCCTGAAGAGCTAATGAAACAAATTATGAAAGAAGACAGAAATGTCTGGAGCCACATGGAAAATTGGTAGCAGACTAACAGATTTTTCTTCCTCTCCCTGTCAGATTTTTTATAGTCTCATGGACAGAAGATGATATAGTCATAAAGATGATGTCAGGGGCCTGACTTTGGCACTTACAGGGTCTGTGGTTTTCATGATGGAAACAGAAACCCCTTGAAATAACCCCATGGTCTGGGCAAAGCATTTACACCTCACACAGACACACACTGACAGTCTCAACATCGAGCAGTTCTGTCACATCAAAATATAAAAAATGGATGCAAATGTGTGCAGAAACACTTTACTATAAATTGGAGCTCCAGCTCCCATCACCCTAGTGACACAATAATGTATCTTTCTCTCTGCTGTTATTCCACAGACACCCATCTTGTAGACATGTGAAAAAGGAAATATTGTCCCTATTGCTGCTGAGTCACTCTCACTTGCCTATGTATGTAATGAATCTCAATAATGGGACATGAGGGCAGCTCCACAGGGGAGCAAAACGTGCTACAGGGGATAACTGAAGGTGGGTTTGTGGAAATAATGCTCCTGGGCATCTTTCTGAAGGGAATATTTCAACTCTGACATACCTAGAAAAGGGGAGCTTACCAGACCAAAAGAAAAGTCGTTCATCTGGTTGGGTTCCATGGAGAGAAATGCAGCAGCAAATTAGGGCTAAATAAGTCTGATCCAAACCATGGGACACACCTGCCTTTCAAGTGTGGAAAAGGGAAGGACTGAGAGCAAACCAGCAAACCCATCCTTCTGAATTAGGCATTGCTGGAGAATACGCCCCAGGAGACAGCACTGTGTTTCTGAGTGAGGCTGGGTGACCTGGCTACCCTTTGAAGTCTTTCATTTTTGCCAGAAATATATTATATGGATGTTTGTGACACCTTTAACAAAAACAGGGAAAGGGCAGGCTTGGATGACTGGTTTTAATTTTGGCATAGAGCAGTGAGCTGGTTGTTTCTGTCAGGTGGTACCAAGTCTGGGTGAAAGGCCTTGCTGTGGCTTGGTTTTTTTGCCCTTCAAAAAGACTCTTTTTTCAGTGACTCTTAAGCTATATTAGAGTTTGGACATGCAGAAGAAATTATTAAACAAGATGTAAATAGAAAAGGTATCTGTATATCCTGCTTTTGCTACTCTCACTGAGAATAATATTGTGTTTTAAAAATCAGCTGGACAGGTTTATAAGCTCCCCACAAAATGAAGAATTTTCAATATCTTTCTTTATTTCCAAACATGAAGAGTGAAACACCAGACATTTCTTTAAAGAGTGGCTTGAGTTCAAGTTAACCAGAATAACTTGAAAATCTCAAAGTGAAAAACTTATTAATTTTAACATTTCCCGAACGTCATTGCTTTCAGATAATTGGATGTGACAATAGCCCAGTGGGCAAACAGAACCACTTTGCAATATACATTTGGCACAAAACTAAAAAAAAAAATCAAAGCATAACTATATTCTTGTGGGAGCTCACTAAAATGATCCTGGATTCTGGACTGCATTCACAACTCTGTCCTGCATTTGACTTTAACACTGTCATTTTTAAATTTAGAGCAATGAGGGAAATACTCAGCTGAACTCTGTTTCCAATGTTGCAGTGACCATCCATCTAGTGGAATTTTTCCCAGGTGATCTTGCCAACTTTTTTGGCTAAGCTGCATTAATATGTAAATTGGGAAATACGTAGCCATAGGAAATGAAATATGGGGAGATGTGAATGTGTCTTTTTTTCTTTTTTTTGTTAAGCAAACTGTTTATTAATGTAGGTATAAAGCCTGAGAATGTTAAAATAGCCCATGTGTTTTCTTCTGACAGTCTTGGATTGGATGAATGACATTCACAACCAGGGCATTTTAACTGCTGGACATAAACTTCATGGACTTTGTTGTTTGCAGTACAGCTTTTTTAACAAAGAAAAATATCACACAGGATGTAACCTGGATGCTGTACCTGTCAGAGGTACACTGGATAGGAAATAAACAGCCAGGGGAGGGTTAATCTATTAAGAGAATTAACCTGTATTAAAAGAACTTGCTTAGAATTAGTATTAATGATATGGGGGGACTTAGAAAATTTTCCTTTACATTTTATCTCTTTACTTAAATGATATTCACATCCCAGCTATTGTTTCCTACTACTATGTGAACAGCTTATGAGCAATGGAGGACAGTGCCTTGCTGCATTGTAATAACTGAAAAAATACTGACTACCACCTCCAATAATTCTAAATTCATAGCTTGGTAATAATTCTGTTTCTGCATTTTTCTATATCTTTGTAGCACATTTTGGATTTTTGACTTACTTTCCCATACTTAATCCTTCGTTTTCAAGATAAATTTTTAATCATATGTCTTGAATTTATAAGGCAACAGAAGAAGTTTTGCCCAAACCTGTATACAGTGATGTTTCAGATCTATTCTTTGCTCAGGACATCAGACTCCCTCTCTTTTCAGACGCCAGATGTTGCAGAGCTCACACCCCTGTAGGTTGCCTGTGTAGCCAGACAGGGACTAACAACAGGACAATACATAATAGGTGCACCACAGAGAGTTGTAAATCAACATTACCAGCGGTTCCAACCAGAGGCGACAAGCACAAGTGTCCTGAGCCTACCCATATGCATTATAGACTTAATGTTGACTTTTGGAGTTAGGACAGCCAAAGATCTGTCTGCACAACACTTCCACCTGAATTTGGCATCCACTGATCAGGTAGTTATATAAAACAAGATTATCACATCAAATTGATTTTATAAGCCTTGGCTTTCTTCCAGTCATTGAGTCATAGAATAGTTTGGGTTGGAACAGACCTCTAAGATCATTGAGTCCAACCATTAACACAGCACTGCCAAGCCCACCACTGAGCCATATCCCCAGCCAAGCCCACCACTTCCACATCTGCTACTCATCTTTTAAATACTTCCACAAATTACAACCTTGGGCAGCCTGGTCCAATACTTGACAACATATTAGGTGAGGAAATTTTTTTTCTGACATTCAGTCTGAACCCCAGCCTGTTGCAACTTGAGGCCATTTCCTTTTATTTTATTGCTTGGGATCAAGGCTGGCCCCCACCTGGCTACAATCTCCTTTCAGGTAGTTGTAGAGAGCAAAAAGGTCCCTCTGGCCCTCCTTTTCTTCAGACTAAACAGTATGATTTATTAAATATGTTGAAGACATAAAAGCATGTTTCTTCTTAATCACATTTGTATGTAAACATGCAAAAGACAGATAAAAAAGTCATTAAGGGAAGAAAAAATCTCACATCTAGCTCTAGTGAAAGAAATCAAAGTTAAATAATAATTCAGAGGACAACCTGGAAAAGCAGCTATTTTAAACAGACAGAAGTTCATAATGTTTTCTCTGTGGTTCATTTTTTGAATCTTGTGTGTTTGGTATTGCTTTTCACATCTTACCTAATCAAGAAATACTGAATAGTGCAGTGTATTGTATTGTGCAGTGTCAATACCTGAAGGATTAAGTAAGGGCTTTTCTTCAAATTTAAATGAGCAGACAGTGAAATTAATATGAATTATTCAGCAGTTAGAAACGTAGGACTGACCTCCTACTATCAGAAGAAAGGTAGATAACTTATAAAATTATATAGTATGTGCTTCTAATGGGTTTATCTGAGCATGTCACTACTTGTGTTGCTGCTTGAAGGAAAATCTGCCATAAACCTCTGTCCATGGAGTTAGACTAAACAGCATATTCTGGATCCTAATATCTCACCTGTGTTTGGAAGTCTCAACCATAACTTTGCCAATGTAAAAGGAAATAGCATCCTTGGGGGTGCTTCAAGGTTAGCTGAAATTATTGAAAGAAGAACCACCAGCTTCATGAGATTTCATTTCAAGTGACTGGGTTCAAAGAGCATATTGGACTCAATAGTTATAATTATAAATCATCACAATATGACATTTAGTCATTGTGCAATTCATTGTCAATCCTATAATTATATGGTGATCAAGGCTAACCCATGTCCATTTATCCAGTGCTGTTTTTCATTTTCAAATTCAAGACCATCTGTACTTTATACCAAAAAATCCAGTTAACCCAGGAGCACCTTGCAGCCCTGTAAAATATGAAACCTCAAAGTTGGGTAAAAATGCATCTAAGTACTCCCAGCAAAGCTTGTGTTTGCTCTCAGTCATCCAAGTGACACAAAATTGTGTTTGAAATACAGTGTTCTATCCCACCACCAAGGTTAATGTGTACACTCATGCCTCACCTGATTTCTACCAGATTTCTGATGTGACTGCCTCTACATACTAAATGATAGGTCCTTTGCATTTCCCAGACATTCCAATCAATCACTTCCAGCTCTGCAGCTCACCTTTCTTTTGCAAGCCTGGTCATTCTCTCTTAGCTGTGCTGTGTCTTTATTAATCACGCCAGCTATCAACTCCTTAGGTAAAAATAACATTGACAACTGTAGCAAAAAAATTATTACAGAGAACCAAGAGAGAAAAATCCATCTTAGAAAGATTGTAAGCTAATTATTAGTGGTCATTATATACAGGTGTCATTATTTAATGATTTAGGAACAGAGCCTGGTTCTTTTGCACAATCTCTTTCTGCTACTCCCACACACTTCAGCCTTTATTACTTTTTTTCTACTTTCTAGAGTGCAAAATCACCCATAATTCCTTTATTACTTTTTTTTTGTTTTCCCTTACCCATACTGTTTGTCTTTAGTGGAGAGGAAGGATTACTGAATGTTTTAAAAAAGCACATTGAAATCACTGCAGCTATTTCCTGGTCCCTGGTTAAAAATTTGTTTATAATTTGCTCAGAGTGGCTCCAAACCAGTTCCTACCTCTGCCAAGTTCAGAGAAATCATGAGTGTTTATCTGTATTGATTTTGATCTGGCACTACTGCTTGAATGGAGAAAAGTTCTTGCCTGTGAACAAAATCATGTAGAAAGTAGTTTAAAGATATGTTCTGAATTCTAATCATACTTGAATACAGCCTTTCACAAACAAGTCACAACCAAGTGAAATACTCTACTTAAGAAAATCTAGAGAGAATATAGCTGGATTGCACAGCATAAACTGGAAATAAAAGCATCACTGAATATATGGAATATTGTGGACATGGAGAATGTTGGAACAAAAACAGTCTATCAGTTCCTATTTAGATAAACTGTATTTAACAGTCTGGATCAGTAGATGCAAGGCAGGCAATCAGAAATTTCTGTGCCTCAGTCCTGATTCTGACTCTTGGCAGGTAAATTGCCTGTGACTGAGATAATGGCCACTAATTCAAAAAAGCTGTTTCCTCACCCCTGGGGTAAGTCTGTTATGTATAGAGACGAGAAATTAACGTGTATTTTATGTGAGGAGTGGTTTGACTATAAAAATATTCTGTATGTAATGCTTAATATGGAAGAACTCACAAGCAGATTTGAAGAAAGATCCTATGTATAAACAAACATTTGGTGTCTAAGAAATCTAAACTTCTGAATATATGACAAAAGGTATTTCTGGGGTTTGGCAAGATCTATAAATGGAGTACTGAGAGGAAAAAACCAGTGATGAGTCAGGAAAAAGTTGCGAGAGAAAAGAAAATGTATGAAAGAGACTGCATTAATGACATGGGATTAAAAACCCAGGAAGTTATTAGGAACATAGGATTGCAGATCTTTTATATTTCAGAACAGCTTTCTTTATAATTTATATGATATGAAAGCTTCTCAGATGCTTTTGATAGTTGGGTCATAGTATTTGATAGTATTGGGTCAGGCTGGGATGGAGTTAATTTTCCCCACAGTATCTCTCCTACTGCTGTGCTTTGCATTGGTAGCCAGAAAAGTGTTGGTAACACATCAGTGTTGAGCTACTGCTGAGCGAGGTGGGCACAGCTTCAGTGCCACCCCTCAGCATTCCCCCCTCTCCAGTGCCCATGGGGTGGGCAAGATCTTGGAGGGGACACAGCCAGGACAGCTGAGCCCAGCTGACCAAAGGGTCAGTCCACACCTGATGTGGTGGAGGAGCAGGCTGTGGAGGACCTTGGGTTGGAGCAGGATGTCCCTGGAAGCAGTGACCCTGTGGAAAAGCCAAGCTGGCTCAGGCTCCAGCTGGACCTGAGAACCTACACAGAGAGGAGCCCACACTGGAGCAGGTTTGCTGGCAGGACTTGTGACCCCACAGAGAACTCAGCCTGGAGCAGTTTGTGTGGAACTGCAGCCCATGGGAAGGGACAATGTTGGAGAAGTTGGTGGAGGATGTCCCCGGTGGGAGGGACGCCACGCTGGAGCAGAGGAAGAGTGTGGGCAGACCTTCCCTGGGGAGGAAGGAGAGGCAGAGACAACACGTGATGAACTGACCACAGCTCCCATTCTCCCCGCACTGCTGGGGAGGACAAAGTGGAACAAATGGGAGTGAAGTAAAGCCTTGGGGAGAAGGTTCCGGTAAGGCGTTTTTAAGATTTTTTATTATTTTTTCTATTTTCCTATTACAATTTGATAAATAATAAATTCAGTTAGTCTCCCCAAGTCAAATCTGTTTTGTCTTTGACCATAATTGCTGAGTGATCTCCCCCTGCCCTGACCTCAACCCACAAGCCTTTTGTCATACTTTTTGTCCTGCTGAGGAGGGGAGTGGCAGAATGGCTTTGGTGGGCACTTGGCATCAAGCCAGGGTCAAACCACCATGACAGGGCATGTGGGGTCATGACCAAGGTCACCCTGGAGTCAGTTTAGAGGCAACAGTTGGTTGGGGAGGGTTATTTCTCCATTAGGTGTGATTTTTTGCATTTCTTAGCCAAAAAGAGTCTCATCAGTTCCCAGGTAATTTCACTCTCCATTTCTACTGCACCAATCATATTGACATGGTTCTACACTGACAAATAACTGCAATGAAACATGAATTTTTAGATAGTATTTCAGAATATTCACAGAAAGTACATTTTGAATTAATAGGCAATAGCATTTATTTTAGAGATGTGATTCCTGAAGTTACATTATAATATACAATCAAAGAAAATTAAATCAGGTATTTGAGTATTATAAAGTACTAAGAAATCATGGATTTATCCTTAAATAATTAATTGTTTGAAATACAGAAACATTTAAATGTTTGTTACCTGTGTTTTCTTCATGCGTTCTAAAAAAGTCTTTGAATTCCACATTTTCACATTGTTTCAGCTTTAAGATCCAAATCTTCATTTTCAAAAGCATATTAAAAAGTTACAGTTTAAAATGACTTAGTTCCATGATCTTCCATTGTAAAATGGCAGATGGTGGTCCTTGGAACACTTATTAGAGGGTCTCTATGTTTGTCACAAACAAAAAAATCAAGATATATTCTGTAAGTAATTTGCTGGAATTTATTTTCATTTATTTTTAGAAACAGACTAAAAGGTTCTCAAGACTGTTCTTACTGCTAAACTGAGTATGAGAAATGGACTCTAATTCCCTCATGACTTATGAATTATTGGAGACTCTCTCCCCATAGCAACATTAATACATCTCAATTTGTGTTGCTACCTACCATCCATGTAGCCAGGTCTGTAGCTTTTATAAAAAATTACAAAGCTTATTCCCCACCCTTGTAACTCACTTGTAATGAAAACTGAAGAAAACTAGATGATTACAGAGTATCCCCAATTCACTACTTTAGATAAAATCTATCATTATTCTGCTTCAAAATGGTGTTTTCTTTGTAGTAATATTTTTACCAATGCTATCCATTGCCTTCCTTGAAAAAAAATTTTAAAGCCAAGGACTGTTAGGAAAAAAAAGGAGCCATTAAGATATAAGGACAAAAGTTTTCCAAAGCATTTCTAAAGGAAGTAAAAATACAGTTAGAAAACTTTTAGCCTCATCCCTTTTTATTCTTGCACCTCATTAAATCTACAAGGTACCCAAATCCTCTGTCCTCCCTTCCTAAACACAAGATGTGTGCTACCAACCAACTTGGAAGATGGGTTTCAAATACTCAACTTTTCTAATGCAAAAGGTTTCATTAAGGAAGCTTTCCAGTTTGGCTAAGCATGAGACTCTCAGGCAATCACACTCCTGAGGACATAGACTGCTCCACTTGGGACTGAAGTCACTTCACTGTGGTGGCTCCAGTGAGCCAAATGGTCCCTGCTTGGCTCCCCACACACCCCACGCACACAGCCAGACCAGTTTCCTTACTGGCTCAGCCCCAGGGTTCCCAGAACAGAGTCTCAGATGAGAAATCTATTCTCAAATATCTATGCTCAATAAAGAAATCTATTTACAGTGCTGTAACACAGAAACAACTCACGCTGGTGCCTCCAAGGAGGGACCCCAAACAAAGGACTCCCAGTGTTTTTATATCCTTGCAGTTCAAGCAAGTCAAGGACAGCAGCGCCATGGAAAGGGCCCTGGGGTCCTGGTAGATGGCAAGTTAGACATGAGTCAGCAGTGCCCTGGAAGCCAGGAAGGCCAACCCTGGGGCCATCAAGAACAGAACTGCCAGCCAAGCGAGGGAGGGGATTGTCCTGCTCTCTCTGCGCTGGGGTGGCCTCACCTCAAGTCCTGGGGGCAGTTTTGGGCACCATATTAAAAACTGTTAGAGCCTGTGCAAGGAAGGCCATGAGGATGGTGAAGGATGTAAAGGTGAAGCCATACGAGGAGTGGCTGAGGTGACTTAGGTTGTTCAGCCTGCAGGAGACTGAAAGGAGAACTCATTGCAGCTTCCTTGAGAGGTGAAGCAGAGGGGCAGGCACTGACCTCTTCTCTCTGGTGAACAGTGACAGAACCCAAGGAAATGGCCTGAAGGTGTGTCAGGGCAGGTTTATTTTGGATTTTAGGAAAAGATTTTTCACCCAGAGGGTGGTTGGGTGCCAGAAAAGGCTTCTCAGAGAAGTGCTCACAGCATCAGCCTGACAGAGTTCAAGCGTTTGGACAATGCTCTCAGGCACAGGGTGTGAATCTTGGGGCGTCCTGTGCAGGGCCAGAAGCTGGACTTAATGATCCCTGTGGGTCCTTTACAACTCAGGACATGAAGTAATTCTATAGTATGAACAATGTCAGCTTCTTTGTGTCAAGCTGCCTGGCAGTGTGGGAATAACTGAATGCCAGACTATAACTGCTGTAAATAAAGTAAGCAGCAGGGCAATTTTACTGTGTTTTTAAATACAGGGCAATTTTACTGTGTTTTTAATTTGGTTGATGAATCTTCTTCCTTCTTTTAATTCTCCAACTTTATTAAGCAAGCCCTAATTTTAATTGTACTTCTGTTTTCCTGCTAATCTTTACTTTTAATTTTGAAAGAAATAAGCAAAGCTAAAATACATTGTTATCCTGCTGGAATGCAATTTTCTGTTGCTACGGGCAACAAAGCTCTGTTTACCTAATGGGTTGTTTTGCTACAAAGGGGAAAAAATATCCCCTGGGGAGCAATAGAGATTGTGCCTTCTACTGTCACAATTTAGGACTAACAGAGGCAGAGAAGCTTCCAGAGGTTTATGAGCTTCAGTTATCAGAAGGGGTTAATTTGCCTCCATTCTCTTTCCATCTTCCATTTCCTCACAATGAGCATATACAAGTTTCTCCTTGTACTGCAGCATGTTTTATCACAATGCTGAGTTGTCACTGAAGGCTTTCCTGACTGGTGTATTTCCTATTATACTGTTTCTCTAAGAAGGTTATTAATGAGAACAGAGGATGGCACAATATTAAATCATTATAACAGTGGGAATGAGACACAGACACATTGTCTTCCCATTGTCTTGAAAATGTGCTGGGTAGAAAGAGGCCAAAAATAACTTGAAATGTCCCATGACAATGTGCTGAGCAGAATGAGCAACAAGAAATCATGCATTACACTTCATACTGCTCTTAAAGCCAGCAGTGACAGTGCTGTAAGAGGTGACACACTGACCATTGGCTGTGGTTATGTGACTGAGGGTGACTTACAGCAGCTTAGCAACTTATCTCTTCATAGCTCTGCTACCTTTCTGGCCCTTTTTACATGCTTTTCACTCTCTCACTTACGAAACAGGATGTGTTTAGGCTCTCTGACAGCTGCACAAACCAGCCTATTTTGTCCCACAAGTAGAAGGAATCAGGAGAAAGAACTGAGTCAGACCTGCAATTTCAGCTGACAATGGGCAGCAGCCTCAACCATTGAGATTTCCTTTGCTTGGCTATCAGCAAAATCACAGCTACTATCAAAAATTACATTTGTTTTATCTTTTACCACCATTGAAATAGCAGCAGAGCTATATCTACAGAGGGGTTTCCTGATATTCTGGTTACCCAGTATGTAAATCTGGGCAAATCTTCACAGTACCTTGGGTTTCTAGCTCCATTCTGCAGTCAGTAGTTGCAGGTTTCCAGCTATGCAGCTTGAGTG
>NW_005054477.1:624609-649053 GCF_000277835.1 Geospiza fortis | reverse complement strand
GCAGGAATGAAAATATATAGAAGCAGAAGTTACCTGACATGCCTGAGGGCTCTTTCAAACCAGGCAATTAGGACACACTGTCCCATACCTTAATGCAGAAGCATGGAAGTCTGGAGTTTTATTTGATCTACAGTATATGTAACACAGTGAAATAGGCTGGGGTTTCTACAAACTGCTATATCACTTTATTTTTAAAATTTGCTTTTTTAGTATAGAAAAGTGATTTTTTTTTTCATATTACTGTGCTTTCAATAAATTTTGACTCCTTTTTGAAGGATTCTTACTTTTTAACACCACTACTCCTTTACTCTGATTTCCTCGATACATTGTTTTCTGAAGACTATGAAAACTATCATCTGTTTATTTTTCACAGTAGTTGCATGATAGAATTCTCATAATTTTAATTGTATTTATAATTGTTCATACTTCTCACACAGAGTTAATGATTAGCTGGCTAGTACAGAGAACAGAATGAAGGAAATCAATATTAAATCAGAGGAGTAAAATAACCTGAGTAGCTCACAAAACCTGCAAAGGAAAGCAAACACTCAGATGACATGATGATTAATGCAGTTTAATAGCACAGAAAGAAGGCATGGCTTATAGTTCCTTGCCTCACACTCCAATTTGCAGTGTTAGAATGCTGTGGCTTTGCCTTCTGTAACTGGAGCACACTGATGCTGCAGAGGATGGTGTTCTCAGTGCTAGTCTGAAAAAAAATGCTTAGCAATTGATACTGAGCTGAAAACCAACAGCTCCTCTAACCTCCTCTAACCTCATAAAAGGAAAATTAATTCCTGCCCTGTGTGCGTCCTCAGACCAGACCAGCTCCTAAAATACATCCAGGCAGTTGTGATTATGTTGATGCTATACTTGACCTCACACTCAAGAAACTGAAAACACAAATAATCCAGGTTTGCACAAGAAAAATAGCTTTTCTTTGTTTTACTCCCCAGTATCAGAAAAAAGGACTGCATTTAGTACCCCTACCAGCAGGCTGCAGGAAAGCTGAATCATCTTCATATTTTCCCAGTATTAAAAGAATTCACAAACTAGGTGTATGTAGAAAAAAAGTAGACTGGGATATATAATCAATAAAAAATGTCCTCCTGTTCTATAACCGAAATTACAGCAATTCACACTTACACACAACTCACTGTCCTAAAACACAAAAATATGCTCTCAAAATAAAATTAGAACTATTTAAAAATCTTTAAGATGCTCGAGTGTTAGCAGTGTCAGAGTGCATGAAAAGAGGTTATTTTTGAAAAGTTTATCATATTTTCATGATGGAAGAAAGTAATTAGAGAAGGGTAAAAGTTTTCAACAAAATCAATATGCGCGACCAAGCCCTTCCCATAGGACTTGGTCTCACTTGTGACAAATTTTGAATCACAGGTTTCAAGCTACTTTTTATCAACTTTGTGACTATTTTAGCAACTTTTGTGACTATTGATAAAGCAAGAAAAATCACAGACTTTCAGATTTTCAAGACTACCTCTTAGAGCTTATCACTACTGCTTAAAATATAGTGCTGTAGAGATGGATGCTCCAGTAATGGAAGTGTATTCTTCTTACAGAAAATTGCACTCCTTGATTTTCAAGACTGGATTGAGAAGGGCCTCTTTTGAGAAGGAAACAGTATTGTTTAATTGCTTTGATCTTTTAAAACTTAGACAAAGTAATGCTTTTTTTTTTTTCCTGTTAAACGTAACATTATATATGGGCCTCTACAGTGGTAAAACAGAAGAGTGTCCATAAATATTCCAGCAATATCAGACTGTGTTAGCCATTTACACCAAATAAGAACTATCAGGAATGGTGTGGTGGCTTGTGTTTGTTCTTTTCCAAAACATGAGTTTTATTATCTCTTCTTATCTCAGAAGTATCAAAATGACTTAGCCTAGATCTGCTCACTTTCAGGGAGTCTGAAGTGTGTGCAGTCAGGATACTGCTGCCCACTGCCAAGTGCTGCAGATACAGATTTTGACTTTCCAAGGGCTCTTTGCCAACACAGAGAGGAGCTGTATTTTCCTCTTAGTCCTACCTCACAGTCCTACCAACTCCATGTATTTTATGGACAGAGGAACATTTTTTATATAGGTCCTCACTGTATAGCACGATTCTTCAGGATGTGACACTTTTATTCTAAGGCTTTTGCATAGAAGGAATTTTGAGTTATTTTCCTTCATGCATTAAATATGAGACTTGTGATTCTTGCTTCACGAAAATCTGAGACATTCAGAGAAGTTTTGACAATTCAGCTATGTAATGTCTGCTCCTTATGTTTCTGTGAGTGCTTCTTACACCTTTAGCACTGAGGATGACTCACCACCCCGAACACAGCTGGAGTGAGAAAACCGGTTACAGCCAGGGGACAAAAAACAGAATTAAGAATCAGCTTTTCACCCTGCCCAGCTGCAGGGCTGTTCTGTGCTCACATGGAATGCACAGCTCCTTGACAGGGCTTGTAATGTGGCATGTGGCTGTGGTGGACATAACAGATGGTGGCACGCTGTCACATTAAAGCCGCTGAGCTGTGTAACAAGGTCTGTGGCAGGGACTGGAGTGCAGACGTTGCCTCTCCAGAAGTTTGGTCAGTGATGTTGGA
Source organism: Geospiza fortis (assembly GCF_000277835.1). Taxonomy (NCBI): domain Eukaryota; kingdom Metazoa; phylum Chordata; class Aves; order Passeriformes; family Thraupidae; genus Geospiza; species Geospiza fortis. Next base: position 646,442 of record NW_005054477.1, on the reverse strand, counting down.
GGTCAGCTCTGATATGGAGCAGCTGTGTAAACTTGCTGGTTTATTTGTAAAAGAGGTCTATTGGCCCTTTCCTTAGGAACTGAATTTAAGTTCAGAACCTGTCCTCGTCCTTGCCTGAGTGTTACTGTCATATTTTCTAAAAAATTCCTTTGCCAGGATTTCTGCTCCTGGGAAGCTGAGAAGCCTCAGAGAAAAAGGAAAACAATACTATCTCATTGGCTTCTCCCTGTTTTGCTGCTTTGGAATGTGGTTTGGAGATTGTTTATCTAACATGTGAATTGTTTTTACTTAATGACCAATCATCATCCGGCTGTGTCGGGACTCTGGAAGAGGTCACGAGTTTTTCATGAGTATCTTGTTAAACCTCCTGTAAGTATCCTTTTTCTATTCTTTAGTATAGTTTTAGTATAGCATTCTTTAATATAATATCATATCATATCATATCATATCATATCATATCATATCATATCATATCATATCATATCATATCATATCATATCATATCATATCATATCATATCATATCATATCATATCATATCATATCATATCATATCATATCATATCATATCATATCATATCATATCATATCATATCATATCATATCATATCATATCATATCATATCATAAAATAATAAATTAGCCTTCTAAGAGCATCGAGTCAGATTCATCTTTCCTTCCTGCCATAGGGGACCCTGAAAATACCACACCTGACTTATACTTCAAACATGCCTTGGGTTTGGTGAGCTTGACCCTGGTCCTCAGAGCTGACTTCCCAGTCAAATCTTGGACTTGCTGGATTGCCATGGACTTCTCTGGTCACCTGGACTCTGGGCTGAGCACAGCTGCCATGCCCAGCCTGTGCCACCCACCCCACTGAGGTGCAGTGGGACTGCTCATGCTTGGTGAGGCCAATGCCCTGTGGACAAAGGTGGCATGTCCCCATCCCTTGCTGCTGCCTGTCAGTCTGTTCCTGTCCACATGATGCTCAAAGCTGCTAGAAAAAAACATAGGAAAAAGAAAAAAAAAAAAAAAGAAAAAGGAAAATATTATAAAATTAAATCCTGAACCATCTGTATTGGAGATAAAAGGGACATGAAAAAAGGTCTGAAATATCACAGCTCAATACTATTTAATTAAGGTGGCAAATAACTGCATCAAAATTTGAAATAGTGTCCCATGCTGACTTAGCTAATGCTCAGAGGTCATGGAGCATGCTTGAGATAAAGTGATATTCTTTCTGGAAAATGTCTCCAAATTATCAGGAACAGCTAAAAATGTTATTTATATATATTTAAGCTTTTCATTAATTTTTTTTTTCAGTAAGAGTGACTTTGACTTTTCCTCTGTATCTTTAAAGTATTAATGACATATCAGAAGTCTTGCAATGAAGTGATAAAATGAATACTTTGAAGCTTTCCCAAATCAACACTGACTTAGAAGGTGAACACTGAATTTCTCTTCCAAATCTGATCCAACATTTCTCCCCACAAAAAATCAGAAGGAAGATTAAGATGAGCAGTGCCCATATGCAAATATTAAATTTTCCTCAATAACGAGCACTCATATTTTATGTATTCATTTGTGCTATTTTTAATGTAAAATTTAGCATTTGTATATAAAAGTCATGACTTGCATAATTGATTTTGTTATGTCTATTTGTCCCATCTTGAACTTGATTCTGAGGATGAGAATCTGTTTGTCAAGATCAAAGAGAAGACTTTTCCTCTCCTCTGACTATAGAAAAAAATGATGAAAAATTAATCTCTGGATGTCAGATGGTTAATTCTAGATTCTCCACAGACTCTTTGAATTATTCTCATAGCTTTTGTGTTAACATTTATATTTTATTTCTGCTGTTATTATTTTCCTACTATTATTATTAGCAATTGAAAGCAACTCACAGTGGAAAAAAATGCAGTCACATCAATCTGAAAAATCAGTGGTTTAAAATCTGTTCTGAAAGGCACTTCAGCAGAGATAGACAGTTGCACTAGATCATGTATTGTACACAAACAAACTAAAATATTAATTAATAATAGTAAATCCAACAAATAATTCTACAGAAAATAAATATCATTTTATATTTGTAGCTTTAATTTGATCCTTTCATGCATAACCACTCTTTAAAATGTGGGAAAAAAAAAGAAATCATAGCTCTTCCAATAGGATTCTTCCCTTATTCAGGGCACCAAATGAACAATAAGTTATTCAATATATTGAATATACTATTGCTTTATTATTTGAACACATGTCAAAGAGCAAAATTTTTCATTTCTTTGTTAGTCAGGTATCTGAGTGCATAATTAATGCTAAATGATTCATTTCACTAAGACCTGCCCCCAAAGGTAGATGGATTGTTGCACCAGTCAGGAAATCCCCATCAATTGCATTTTTATGATTCTAAGAAAATGTCCCAAACACTGAGGAATTGATAAGCTGGCAAGTACACCTAGTTCAAGGGTCAGATAAGGCATCTGTAAAGCACAGAATAGCTTTCCCTATTTTACTAGATGCCAACCTGCTCTTCTTCATCACTCACCGAGGGAAATAACTATCTCATAGCAAAAGGGACCAATCTGCTCATTAGTATAATAAGGACTGTCAGCACAGCTTCTTAACTTGTCTTTTCTCATCATTATTTTTTATTTTTGTCTACCTTGACCTGGATTGAGAAGCTTCAAAAACCTGTTCGGCAAAAATCATCTGACCCAGTTAAGTTCATCCAGGCACAGAAATAAGTGAACTGAGAAATAAGTTTGTCACTATGATCAGTGGTGCAGAGATTTCCAATTCCAGGATTAAGTGTGCCTCTCTGCAGTCTGTATGGAGGGAATAGACTCTGTCTGTCTGACAAGGAGCTTGGCATTTTCAGGAACTCAGACTGAAATGGATTCCCTTCTAATTGTTGGGAGAGATGGCAATGAATATTTATGCTTTTTTTGCAGCATTACTGGAGGATTTGGAAAGAAATTCTCTTTTCTCTGACCCAAAGATCTGCTAGGACAAGAGCCCTGAACAGAGCATTATACACAAAAAATGTGTACCTCTATGCCTTAGACAGGGTACATTTTATTTCAATTCTTATTTTTTTCTCTCTGTAACAGATGGATTTAACTTTTTGCCTTCCCACAAGAGTACCTTCATTTGGATACTTGAATTTGGACAGCTTCCAGGCCTGAGATTCAGATACTCATCCCTTTGAATGGTAAAGAGACAAAGGAGGAAGAGGCATGGTAAAGGCAGCATCTTTTCATGATCCACAGGCTCTTTGAGAGATGATCAGAGGGAGGTCAGATGTTCTGCAGAGCATGCGTGCCAGAGTTCCTCCTCCTCATGGCCTTACACATGGAGTGGAAGAGCTTTTCTTCATTCAGGGCATCTGTGGTCTTCATACCAAGTGACATCCTTGCAAATGGATCTCAGCATTCCCCCTCATGAATAATGACTCTACACAGCTGTGCCTCAGCAGCTGCACGCTGTGCATCACTGCACACCTGTAGCCCCTAGCCAGGTTTGGAATGGATATCCTGCCTTCCACCTTAATTCTGAGCAAAAACAGCAACACAACTCTGCTGCTTTTCACTAGTTCATTACCAAGCTTCCAGGATGCTTGCTAGCTTTTGGTGTTCAATAGCAGATGTAAAATAAATTTTTAAAAGACTGCCAGGACATGGATCATGGTGGAGCTTCCTTCAGTAGCTTCCAAGATATTTTGAAAAAAATGGAATGAAGTATAGACTAACCCAATATTTTACATCCAATTTATGACTTTCAATGTACAGGGTGTTGGGTTTTTTTTAATTAAAAAGAAAATTAAATCACCATTAATCAAAGACTCCTCCACACAGAAGATACAACCTAATGTATGTTTTCCACAGATTAATTAAAACTACTGACAGTTCTGTTCATTGGTTTGCTTTTTGTTTAATGGTAGATAAGAGTAATACATATTTTGGAGTTATCCATAAGAAGGAATGTCTTTTTTCAGGCACACGGTAGAAATTTATTAGGACTCCTATCTACAAATGTATATATATATATTCAAGCGTTTTATATCACCGTATATAAAACTTTATTTATACATTTATTTATATATTTATACATATTAAAATATGTCTCTGTAGATATAACATTTTCTTGAATAATCTTCCTCAAATGGTTACTAATACATAATGTCTCCATTGCAATACTAATAGTGGGAAAAAGAAATAAAGCCTAATAAAAACAAGTGCTGCACAGTGCAATTGCTCACCATGCACTGATCAATGCCCAGCCTGTCCCCAGGCAGCTCCTGACCAATTTCCCCCAGTTTCTGCACTGGACATGACACTCCATGGTGTGGGATGTCCCTTTGGTCAGCTCAGGTCAGCTCTCCTGGCCATGCCTCCCCCTCAGATTCTTGTGCACCTGCCCACTGGCAGAGCCTGGAAAACTGAAAAGTCCTGGATTTAGAGTAAATGCTTCTGAGCCACTGTGGTGGTGTTCACAAGGGTCCCAGGACGAGGGAAGAGATGAGAATCTTAACTCCATGTTTCAGAAGGGTGATTTATTATTTTATGATATATATATTATCTTAAAACTATACTAAAAGAATAGAAGAAAGGATTTCATCAGAAGGCTAGCAAGGAAAGGAAAAAGAATGGAATGATAACAAAAGCTCGTGACTCTCAGAGAGTCCGAGACAGCTGGAATGTGATTGGCCATTAATTAAAAACAACCACATGACACCGATCAAAGATGCACCTGTTGCATTCTACAGCAGCAGATAATTATTGTTTACATTTTGTTCTTGAGGCCTCTCAGCTTCTCAGGAGAAAAAATGCTAGCTAAAAGATTTTTCATAAAATATCATGGCTACAAGCAACAACTAAAACATCTCTGTTAGCAACATCAGTTAGCAACAATATTCTCAGTCTGAATCCAAAACACAGCACTGTACCAGTTTGCAGGAAGAAAATAAACTCTATTCCAGCCAAACACAACAGAATGTAAGTCCCTCCCCTTTCGTCTTTCATGGTTCTGGCTGCTTCAGTGGCCAAGATAATTGTTTTTATATTACGGCAAATACTTAAAGCCCCAATTTACATAAAAAATGTAAGAGCACAGACTTCATTTTGTTCACTTCATCTTCTCAACATCTGTTTGCTTGGAGTACTGTACTAAAAGGCAAAAGATTCTTCTTTGTCTAGTACATGAAATTTGGTCTTCTGGCAATTTTGGAGTTTTGAAAAAGGGATAAATTTCAGTGCTTCAGAGCATTATTTTTTTAACTTACAGAAGATAAGAAAGAAAAATGGGCTTTTTTGTATCTTTTTTTTTTATGAAGCAATACCTGCTTCAAGTGAGCTTATCAATTATATGATTGGTAGACAGGTGCTTTCAGCTTGCATGGCCATTGTTACTTCCCATGACAAATCCTGGTCCAGCATTCCATTTACAACAGTGTTAAATTTAAGAAGTGACGATTCTGAAAACTCAAATTGTGAAGAAGAGCAGAGATTGAATCACATTCTTTGCTTTTTTTTTTTAACCCTAAATGATAGATAATGTTTTGGCATGTCCTGTTATACTGTTCACCAAATAAAAATTGCTTTCAAACAGAATATGCAGAATTCTACATCTCTTCTGGCAAATCAGGTTGGTTTCATTAGCATTGGTTACCTCATTGTTTTCATAATATACACAACCAATGGCAATTCATCAGTTTCATTTTCATGTTTCTTAAGCATTTTTGGGTGGACGCCAACCAATCCTGTAAAATTGCTGCTCTTCCTTGTATCCATTTCTTCCAAAATCTCAAAAAAAAAAAAAAAAAGGAGTGGGAAGAGAGGTACTGATGTCTGCTCCCTGGTATCCAAGGATAGTACACATGGGAATGGTTCAAAGCTGCATCAAGAGAAATTCAGACTTGACATTTGGAAGCATTTCTTTAGAAAGTGGGTGATCAAAGACTGGAACTGGTTTCCTGGAGCAATGGTCAATGGGTGATCAATGTCCCAAGCTTGTCAGTGTTCAAGAGTCAAGTGGACAATGTCCTTAATAACACACTTGAACTTTTGGTCAGTCCTGAGCTGGTCAGGCTGCTGGACAAGATGATTGTAGATCCCTTCCAACAGAAAATTTCTATTCTATTCTATTCTATTCTATTCTATTCTATTCTATTCTATTCTACTCTACTCTATTCTATTCTATTCCAGACAGTTCATCTCACCCTCTGAGGAATATGTGTGAACCTTGTTTAGGAAACTTTCTAGCCTGTGTCTATTGATCAGTACATAAAATTAATTTGGTTTAGCTGTTTTTCTTATCCTGCTAAATGCTTTTTTTAATGGTATCTTCTATCAGCCTTGCAAATTCTCTAGCAAGTTTCCTTCTTCTGATGTATTTCAAAATTTTCATTATTAGTTCTCATGCCTCTAGCAGATCTTTTTCTTTTTCTTTTTCTTTTTCTTTTTCTTTTTCCTTTTTCTTTTTCTTTTTCTTTTTTCTTTTTCTTTTTCTTTTTCTTTTTCTTTTTCTTTTTCTTTTTCTTTTTCTTTTTCTTTTTCTCTCCTCTCCTCTTCCTTTCCCTTTCCCTTTCCCTTTCCCTTTCCCTTCTAGCTTTCCTCATTGCAGTTTTATATCTAATTTGACATTTTATCATCTTCTGTGTCTTTGTGTTACAAAGCCTCCCTTTTTGGAAAATTGATTTTTTTTTTTTGTTCTTAATACTTATTTTCTTTACTATTTAACCATGTTATCTGGCTTTTGTTTGGTCGTGGGTTTTTTGTTTTGTTGTGGTTTTTTTGTTTGTTTGTTTCTTTGTGTGTGTGTACGTGTGTCTGTGTCTGTGTGTGTGTTCCTCATACATTTTGTTTCTCACCTTCTGATTAGTGGCGTATTTTAAAGTTAAGTATCTATTAAGACATTTTTAACCAATTTTTCTTGGAAGTATTTTATCCTGTCAGCAGTTTATTTTATCTTATTCTAACTTTCTTCATCCTGTATGTATGGATTCCACCTTTATAGAAGGAGTATCCTCCAAGGGTTATCAGATTTCAGTGCTTTATGGCCCATTATTCAAAAATGAAACTGCTGATGCATTATCGCCGCTTCAGTCTTCTGTCCTGAACCAGGATGCTCTCGATGTAAAAGTCATTTTCTCTTTTGTGAATGCTCTAACTACTCCAATAGAAAATAGCAGTTTTAAAGTGCAGTTTATACACCACGCTCCCCATGTTCACTTCAATTAAGGAGGGTTCACTGAAGATTTACACAATATTTGTCATCATTTTCAGGGCATTTTTTTCCATTTACAATTTAGTCTATCAATAACTCTACTATTGCATTTTTCCTCATTCAAGCAGGAATTTCAATCTATGAAGACTATGTGACACAATGTGACAGCAGAGGCTTATTTGACTATTATTTTCTGAGATAACCCCTCTCCTGTTCACCAATGCAGTAGACTCTCTCATTCTGATATTGTTGAACTACAATAACAGACAGCATAATGATTATTTTCTTTCTATCAAGTTTCCAACTGGCATATTAAATATACATTTGTCTTAAAGAAGTATATTATTCATCATAAATATGCGTTATTCAAAACTGGGTATTTTCATCATTCAGGATTTTGCAAAAATATAATTACACAGTAGCATTATATGAAAAGTAATTTAATGTAAACTACCAGTACAGATAGTCTAAATCCATGTGCTTATTTTTATTTCCCCATTTAACTGAATTTTATGCTTTTAGCATTTATTTCCCTGCTTGCCTCCTTTTTTTACTGTTTTTACAGCCTTTTCTTTATAACAATCCTCACAAGGAATTAATTACCTCAAACTCTTTTTTCTTTATTCTTTTTTTGCTTATTTTTATCTTTATTGATGTTTAGTTCTAAAACTTCTCTGAAAAATTAAGTGCAGGCCACTGAACACATTTTTCTCCCGATTTCATATTTCTTGAAGAGTTTTCACTTGTTTTTGTCAAATTTAAACAATTTCTCTTTATGTGAGGGGGCTGTCTTTCTGCCTGCCTGCCTATCTGTGTATCCCTGTGCTTAGAAGTAGAAATATTTCAACGAACAATATCCAAGAAATTCTGATCCAAAGCCTCCAGACAAAAGACTACATCTGCCATCAAGAACCTCTCGGGTGTCTGTAGGAGCTGCCAATCTCCAGCCCCCCTCCTGCACTCTTTAAAGGGCTGCTTCACTGTCTTGTGCCTGCTTTGCATTCAATGGACTCCAGAATCAGAATCCCCCTGAACACAGGTTTTTTAACTTATACTCCAGCTCTCCATGTTGTGTTCCGCTAATCTTGAGCCTCTCAAGCACAGATCTGATAAAGGCAGCAGGAGCACAGCTGTGGCTTGTTCTTTGACACCTTTATTTCACAGTTCTCCATCTTCATGTGAATGCCAGCTGGGGCCTTGTGTTCCTTCTCACAATTCATAATTCACATTTTTAAGCACTGCAAAACACATCTTCATGTATACATTTGGGTTGGTTGTGAGAGTAGAGAGTAAACAGTACTTAACCTGAAATCACCTGTGGATTCCAGCTGTTCCTGGAGTTTTGCAGCTGCAAGTATCATTATTTGTGCCCTAGGAACAGACTGTAAATAACTGTAAGACAGTAAATTATTGCACTGCAGAGGTGAGGTGTCTGCAGGCCACTTGCCAGAGTAAAAGATTTTGGAACAGGTTGTGTAAGAACCAGAGTGGAGGACCTTGTATTTTGGTAAGAGGATATGAAAATAGGCAGATAAAGTGTCCCATTTTGGGGACTTTCTGTTGGGGTAAAGGTAGACTTAAACTCTGTTATTTAGCCTAGAATTGTGGTAATTTGCATTTTAAATATATAAAGTTCTTTTCCTGAACATTTCAGTTCTGTTTCTTCCTCTACTTACAGTCCAGGCTGGAGATACATTTCTTTGTGTTTAATTGCTCATAAATTTCAACACTTCCAGACAGATACAAATATGGGTTTTCAGTATTTTTAAGGAAAAAAATTATTTGAAAGCTGTTCCCTCTGATTCTTATTCAGATTTGATATGTTTTAGCTGTACCAACAGAGTCTAAAGGGACCATATGTCAGAAGGTTTTCTGAATTCTCAGCTTCTGGACTTTACCCAGGTGTTGGAACTTTTCCATCTATTAATGAAGGTATTTATGGTGCTCACTCAATGTAGCAGAGATAGCAGCCAGGCCAGTTCATGCAAGTGTCAGATATTTTAAGTTAGAGAAGTTTTAACTTCTTAGGCTTAGCTTGTAAACATATATATTCTACAGCACTGTTTGCTAAGGGATGTATTTTGTATGTACATTGCACATGTTTATTTGGCTACAAATCCTCAGATATGTCCCTAACTCATACATGGAGGGAAACACAAGGAAAGAATTGAAATAGTTCTGGAAATCAAATAGCTGTCAAACAAATATGTAAATTTAATCTAAAAAAAAAAATCTTTCTGATGCAAATGAATATGTAAAATGGTCATAGTTTCTTTTTGCAATGGGAAATTCAGCTTACAAATAAATTCATCCTGGGGTTTTTTTTTTTCGGTTTTTTTTTTGGTTTTTTTTTTTTTTTTTAGTGTTTTTTTTTTTTTTTTTGTTTGTTTGTATGTTTGGTTGGTTTTTTTTTTTTTTTTTGTTTTGTTTTGTTTTTTTTAGTTTTATTTTTTTGTTTGTTTTGTTTTTTGGGTTTTTTTCTGTTCCTGCTGTCCTTTGACCTCTTGCATAATTGTATGAGTTTGTGAATCCTTGGCTCTGGTCCCCCTATGGAGCCCCAAAAACCCCTGTTCAGACACAACTGAGAATGGTACTCAGGGAAAGTAATGAGGGGCCAATGCTAGTGTAGTTGGAAGGCAAAAAATTACTCAAGAATTCAGAATATGATTATGGAATGAAATGGGGTCAAAATTCATTTCTCATATAAGCGGCAGAGTTGATAAACTATGCAGTTTGTTTGTTTTACAACTCTCCTGGTCTGCAGTGTCAGGTAACAAAAGTGTCCTTATTTGTTCCTTTCAAGAAGTAGGACATATGTTACTGATTTGCTGAGCAGCAAAATTGCATCTTTGCCATTATCTCAACTATGTGCAGAGGAATTGAGTTGTGCTGCAGGAATGAGAATTTGGAAAAAACATACACTAAAATTATCTGAATGTGTTTGTCCAGATCTCTTTTCTGTATATTTCTACAGATATTTAAATGTTTGTATTTTTTGAATTTGAACCCTGCAATCTATCTAAATAGCAAATTATGTATGCATGCAACATATTATCATACAGAAAAACTTTAAATAAAGATATATAAGGCATATGAGGCAGCTTTCAGAATGGCCAATGACTTTTTCCCAAATTCATTCACAGTTTGTGTTTGTCCATGACCAGACACATTGCTGTGTAAATCTAATCCACTGCTGATATTTCTCTTTTAATAATATTAAGCATGCCAAGTGTGCTAATAGATGGGTTTCAAGTTCCTCAAGCTAAATCCCTGATCTGAAGAAGAATCTCTCCCTGCTGAAAAGACAGTCTGTAGCTGGTATCTGTGAAGTGCCTAGCATGGTGTTTGCTTCTAAGAAATTGTATTTTTAAATACAGTAATATTTTTAAAAATCTTCACTGCAGATACAAGGGGAATTTGAAAGACTGCTGATGCAAGAATAACCACACTGATATACTAAAAGATTTGAGAACACAGTCATAGCAGAAAACTTCTAGCATAAAATCCTCATTTTCTAGGAAGAGAATGCAGGTTTTCATTTAGAAAACCCCAATTATACACTAGTTTGGCAGGTAACTTGAAAATATTTTAAAATGATGACATAAGCAAAAATAGCAGGATTAGGAAAATGCCAAGGTACTAATAGAAATTGCAGTTGTCTACAGGCACACTACCATCTGTAGTAACAATTAAATTCAGTAGTCCCTGGCAGAATGGTCTGATGTGGAAGGCCCCTGTGAAGACCAAGTAGTCCAACCCCCCTACCAGGGGCAGTGACAGCTTTCACTCGATCAGGTTGATCAAGGCCCTGTTTAAACTGAGCTTAAGTACTTCCATTGATGGGGAAATCACAACTTCTCTGGGCAATGCAACCCAGTGTCTCACAAAAAAAAATAAAAAATCTTCCTTTATTCAGTCTAACTCTACCCCCTTTCAGCTTAAAATCATTACCTCTTGTCATGTTGCTGCACACCTTAGTAAAAAGTCCTTCCCCATTGTTCTTATAAGCCCCCTTTGTATATTGACCAAAATATTGTTTCCCCAGAGCCTTCTCTTCTCCAGGCTGAGCTCCAGCTCTCAGTCTCTCTGCATATAAGAAGTGCTCTATCACTCTGATCATCTTTGTGAGCCTCTTCTCCACCAGCTCCAACAGGTTTTTCCTGTGCTGGGGACATGGCTGGATGCAGTACTCCAGGTGGAATCACACAAGAGCAGAGTAGAAAGGGATAGTCACCTTCCTTGACCTTCTGGCCTTTCTTCTTGTGAGGTAGCCCAGGATAGGTTGACTTTCTGAGCTGCAAGTCAACGTGGTCATGTCTTGTTGAATTTCTCTTCTCTTGATATCCCCAAGTATTTCTCTTAACCCAGTCATACCCCAGTCTGTCCTGGTGCTGGGCTTTGCCCTGACCCCAATGCAGGGCCTTGGACTTGGCCTTGTTGAACTAGATGAGTTTCTCATGGGCCCACTCCAGGTCCCCCTGGATGGCCTCCCTGGCCTCTAGCAAATAACTGCACAACTCAGTTTGGTGTCCCTCACATGCTGAGGGTGCATTCAGTCTCACTGTCTGTCATTAATGAAGGTGTTGAAGATGTCTCAGTCCCCTGAGGGAGGCCACTTTTTACTGATCTCCATTTGCGCACTGAGCCATTGACTGCAACTCTTTGGATGCAACCACCCCTCTGGTTCTTTTAAGAACTTCCCCAGGAGAAGAGGGGGTGTGTGTGTGTGGATTAACAACTGAAGGGGGGGCCATTGGCATGATAAAAAGCACCATCCAACTTTCAGGATCTGTCTCTTATTGGCCTCAAAGCCAAGCTTGTAACCTCTGGTAGTGATTGTTCACCCCATCTATCTAATGCAGACCAGAACCTTGTCATTACCCACCCAAAAACTCACCTCCTCCCCCTCTGGGGGTGCAAACGTGGCCTCAGCAAAGAACCCTGTGGTTTTTTGAGTCATTAACATTTCAGTCTCTCACAGTAACCAGCTCTCGCTGAAAGAAACTGAATAGTTTGTCTCCAAAGAAACTGAGAAGAAACTTCTTTAATTCTATTGCAAAGTAGCTACTGATTTCAAACTCATCAGGTTGGTTTTACTTATTTCAAGTAAAAGTCTTGTATGCATTAAAGAAAGACACACCATCTGTGCTGTATAAATCACTGCCTTGGCTATGCCCTTAATTATTCAGCCCTTGGTCTCTTTGCCTGCCTAGATCTTGTGTGAGGGAAGAGCCTTTGTTATGCTGATGACAGGAAGGTTCAGTTTCAGGTAAGAAGAGATTTCCCAGAGCGTGTCTTTTGTTTATGGCTACAAAAATAGACTAATTTCTTCATTTGATACATTGCTTTTATGTGGCTTAAACCCACAAATTCTTATGTAGGAGATGGACTAAATATGAGACAAGAAAGAGATCAGTCTCTTTTTCATCTCTTCTTCCTTTTAAGTCCTTTATAGCCTTATGTCTAGTGAAAGGGAAGCAAACACATTTCCTCTAGAGCCTGAATAGAATGGGGACTAACATGATTATTCTGCAACCTTTGAAAGTTTAGCTCATGTTCATATTCAGCTCCCACCAAGCTAAAAGATTGATATATTCTCTTTTCCTGTGGCCTTTGTGCAATTACAGAGTTTATGGCCCTCTCTGCAGTTGCTTTGCAACTGAAAGCTCTGTGGAGCATATGGCATCTGCTGTCCAAAGATGCCATTCACTTAATTTTAATTCTGTGAATCCAGCTTTCCAAGAGGGAAAATTCAAACTACAGAAGTTGCAAATAATTATTTCTTTTTTCTGCCTCCTTCCCCTGCATTGCACAGTATCAAATGCGAACTGTAAATGAGAAAGGCTTCCCCACATACCAGTCCTCCCACAGCACCCTTTGATCCTGCTTTTGCAATGTCCCCCACAAGACTTCTCAATCCATGTGCTGTCTCATGGCTGGATGCAGTGTTTTGGGCAAACCAGTCCACTGGATCAGACCAGAGCTGCACAGGAACACTGAAAACAAAATCATCCCTTGGGGATGTGCTCCCTGGCACAAGCTGTGGATGTGGCAATCCTTTGGCAGCTTTAGCTCCACCAGCAGCTGTTGAGGAGGATGGAGTTCATACTGACCCTCCTTTCACCACCAAAGACACAGACCAAAGTCACAAAAGGCCACTCTTACAAGTCCTTTTCCTCTGTGGTTTCACAATTTGCGCATTTTAGGCGCTTTGAAAAGGATGCATGGGATATAAAACTTTTCCTTTTTTTCTTTTTTTTTTTTTAACAATAATATATGTTTCTGCTTTTCTGGAGCATATTATCTTTGCAATTAAAAACTTCTCCATGTTTCATAATCCATGCAGGCACAGGAGTGATGATAAAAAAATCACAACTCAAAATCTTTTATAAAAGCTTCTGTGGGTGAGCAGCTCTTATAACATTACAGACACTAACCCCAACCAATATAAATAACTCACAGCCAAATATTCACCTGCCAGCTGACAAATCCCTGTGACAACTGCAACATTTAATGAAATTCAGGAAACAGTGCCATGAAAGTCAGTAAAACAGTCAAAAAGCCACAGCAGAGAACAGACAGGGTAATGTTCTAGGCTGGGGGAGCCCTAATTTTACATATTGGAAGCTATATTAATTTTATTTTCATATACACACTCTAAAAAGGTCAATGCACATTAAAAAAAAGAATACTATAGTTTTCAGATGACAAAAAAAATCTCATCTCTGATCATTTCCAAGATGATTAAAAGGCAGATTATAGAAAGGCAGATACTATTTGAAAGTTATATTTCAGGTTCATCAATATCTCTGTATTACAGAAATGTGGTGTAAAAATGTGCCAAAATTTAATTCCCCAGATTCTAAGAAAATATAAATAATAATGGTTTCTTAAAATTCATATCTAATGAAATATTACCTATGAGACATGAGAATACATTTTAAAAAAATCCATCTGAACAAAACTGTTGTGCAATATATATTTTCTTGTTGAATGCTGTCAATGTCACCCTCCCCAGGGACTTTGTTTAGTAGTTCTCTAAGTCAAAATTGCTGAGAACTTGTTGCCATATTTTCATATATATTGATAGCTCTAATATATAGAGTATTTATTCTGAGACAAAAATCAGCTTCAAATAATTTTTCTGATTACCTGAAATGTAATCATGGTGGAGTTAATCTGATGAATCCTGTCATTGTAGTGAACACATCTTAAAAGGACAGATTGCCATTTAAAAATCTATATTCCTTTTTCATCAACAATTAGAATGGAAGAACTATAAAAAATACAACCCCCCAAACATACAATCAAAATGTCATACCTTCCCTCTTGTCCCAGAAAAAAAACAAAACAAAACAAAACAACAAAAAAATCCCCAAAAACTTAAAAAATCAAAGATTTTTGGAACAACTGCTGCTCTTTGCTGCTTTGAATATTTATATGGGCTGCACTACTCTGGACTCCATCTGACAAGACCATGGATGGGCATCACTGTAAGAAGAATTTATATTCCTTGACAGACTTTAACCTCTGATTTTTCACTCTGACCCTCTTCCAGAAGGTTCGCTCTATAACAGGAATGACTGAGGAGGTTGTGTTAGACTATAGCACCAGAAACTGCCTGTGGAAAAAATATTGATTAGTACAAATTCCCTCACCCTCTGCTTTTTGAGCACAAGATGGGGTCCTCCTGATAGTTCAACTTGCCTGCTCACCTGGCACTACTTTTCATTGCTCCAGCAGGACACTGCACTGTGACATGGGGAGGTTAGCCACAGGCCAAAGAGATAAATAAGAGATAAATAAGAGATAAGGGTCTGTAAAGAAGAGATCAAGGGATGCAAAAATGTATTTTTATCCCTCTGGTTGCTATTGTGAAGTTTAGCCAATTTCAAATG
This sequence comes from Geospiza fortis, assembly GCF_000277835.1. Classification (NCBI taxonomy): domain Eukaryota; kingdom Metazoa; phylum Chordata; class Aves; order Passeriformes; family Thraupidae; genus Geospiza; species Geospiza fortis. Next base: position 631,324 of record NW_005054477.1, on the reverse strand, counting down.
TAAAAAGCTCTATCAAATGTTGAGTTTTTAAAATGATTGAAGAGTAATATCGTGTCAAGTAAAACATTTAAGCAGAAGAAAATGCAGTAAATTAAATACTAATGATCTGTATGCTTGAGTTAAAGCTACAGGTGAAATATTTATGTTACCTTGATTATGATAAGGTCCACAGTGCATTCTTCAGGTTCTGATTAACAGCACTTTTTAATACACCTAGCAAATTAAAATGGAGAAAATGCTCATGGTGCATTAATCATGTGCACTGGTCTGCAAACTTCAGCTCTTATTATTGTGAAAGGGAGAAGACAGTGAATTATAGCTCTTGTGGTTTATGAGGATAATGATGGTTATTGACATTATTATGTGCCTTCACAGACATACTTGAAGTCCAGGTTGAGGGGACCTGGCAAAGGTGATTCTTTAGAGTGAGAAAAAAATCATCATGAGCTATCTGCATGTATGTTGGAAATGCTGAAACCCAAACTGGCTACAGATACTCTGGGAGTTCATTAGTTATAAGCAACAAATGCAGCCACATTAAATGTAACCCTGGACTATTCCTCTTAAAACATTGCTTTCCAAAGATGTGCAAAACCACTTTCAAAGACATGAAATTCTGCTGTTGAATTAACTGAACATTGCAAGTAAAGAGATGTTTTGTTTCAGTGGAGTTCTCTGTGTTGCTATTGGGGAAATCTACTGAAACAAGTTCACAAAGGATCCTTAGCCCACAGGTGTCCTGCAACAGGACTTGTGTTGCACCAAACCATTCACTGATCCAGGCTTCTCCTCCTGCAACCACATGTGCTCTTTCTAGATGGGCATCTATAAGAACCTCAAGAAATCGAGGAATTAGGCAGATAAGGCTTCCATGCTTTAAGTTTGTACAATTGTACTATCCTCTGCTCCTCTCACTACAGCAAATTATGAGCACATGTGCACAAATGCTTAACAAAGTATTTCCTGGTTCAGCATTACATGAGAGCCATATCTCAAAGGAGCAAAGCTCTTTTGTGAAATGCAATTACAGTAATGGATTAGGTTGATGTTTGGCAAATGTGTTCTTCAATATGTGCATCATTGTAGAAAGCTGATTAACTCATATTGACAAGAGGTTTACTTGACATTGCTAGCTCTGCCACCTTTATTGTGTTAGTCAGATAACTTATTTCCTCAAAAAAATAAATTAATAGTAATAAAAAAATCACTCATTGAGATTATAAAAAAAAAAAATATCGCCCAAAGGGAAAACTTGCCAATCATGGCTTCATTTACAATAAATACTCATGTCAGCTGGACAGGAATTCTCCATTAAAAACAGTAATTTGGTGAAGTGAACAGGATTCCAGGGCTGATAGGAATTGCAGGCATCCTGCTTGGTTACAGCTGTAAAAAAGCTCACTTTCAGTGCCTCTTATCTGGACAGTGCAGCTTTCAGAGGCATTTGTGCCTTCTGGACTCAGAGATATAAAGTTGCATAAATAACTCCAGCCTCAGTGCTCCAAGGTAGAATAAGGAGATTACTGTTTGTTTGGTATTTTTTAAAGAGGGAACCTGACTGACTGACATTTAGGAGAAGATTGATTTTTTTTCCCCTGTCAGGGTTAAGAACCAGCCAGCAACCAAGCCCCAGTGCAGAAATTCATTTTCTCCCCAACCAGCAGGACCAAGGAGAGAACTGGAATGGTGAAACAGAGAAAACTTGTGAGTTGAGATAAAGAAAGTTTAATGGGGAAAGCAAAAGCCATGCACACAAGCAAAGTAAAGCAAGGAATTAATTCACTGCTTCCCACGACAGGCAGGTGTTCAGCCATCTCCAGGAGAGCAGGGCCTCATCATATGTAACAGTGACTTGGGAAGACAAACATCATTACTCCAAATTTCCCCCCAACCTCCTTCTGCTCACTTCATAAACTGACCATGATGTCACATGGTTTGGAATATTTGTTTGGGTTACCTGTCACAGCTGCATCTTTCCCCAGCCTCTCACGTATCCCCAGGTCCCTCACCAGTGTGGCAGTATGATAAGCAAAGAAAGGCCTTGGCTCTGTGTAAGCCCTGCTCAGCAATAAAAAAAAACCAAACAAACAAACAAACAAACAAACAAAAAAACCCCAAAACCCCCCCAAAACTGTCTCTGTATTATCAGCCCTGTGTTCAGAACAAATCCAAAACATTACCTCACAGCAGCCACTGTGAAGGGAATTAACCCTACACCAGCCAAAACTAGCATAATCTTGAAATTTAGGAGAAAATAAAAGAGCAAGAGAAACTCTATGACTATGTTAATTATATTGATTCAAATTCTTTTTCAAATATGATGGTTACTTGTACCATTCAGGTACCTGAATAATTCCCCTTCAGGACAATTCTTTTTCTCGATCCCCTACAGAAGAAGATCTGTTTGTAGCTACAGAACAGCAGTGTATATACTAAAAGCCCATTTTGAGATGTAAAAGCCAGGAGTTGCACATCAGGCTAACACCCTCCTGCCCTAATGTCCCAAGAGAATCTGAGAGCACAGCAGTCTGTACAAGGTGACAGTAATCTCAGTGACAACAGAAGAGCAAGAGCAAAGCAAAGGAAGTGTTAATCCAAGTGCTCTGCATTTTTCTTCACCACGAAACAGGGTGGAGTCCAAAGCTTTATCCAAATTGTGGCTTCTCAGTGAATTTCCATTGGTTAGCATCTTCTGGGCTTAAGTGACCATGTTCCCCTCTCAAAATACATTCATGCATCAGGCAGACTATATCTACTCATTACCCTGTGCCACATTTCCCATTTGGCAACTCTATACATACATCTTTCTGTCCTTATCTGTGGTCTCTGCTCATAAAATGCATGGTGAAGGACATCTGAAATTAACAATGTGTGACTAGTGAGCTGCAGATAATCATGCTGTCTGGGGAAAATAAATTATAAGAAATAATACAGATTATTTCAGCCAAATATGGTTCTTAATTATATTTATAATTTGACCACTTCATGCACATACAAAATACATCAAACTCATAATGATAAGAAGCAGACAATGGCCCCCAAATATACAAAGAAGCATTTTAAATAACGTTGTGCTAAATGCACATTTGTGCATATCCTTCCGAAATACACTGTCACTCTTTCTCTTCTTCCATAGATGTCAGAGCACTCTTTGAACAAGACCTTGTAGTTCTGAATTCTCACAGGCATTGCAACCATGAAAGGAGCAGGGTGTAAGCTAAAAATTTAAGTTTTAAAAGGCAAATAAAAAGGTAATGCAATTCTCCACATGTAAACACTAAAGGGATGAATAGCTAAAAATATACACTCTCATATTAAATCAAGAATCCTGATTTCCATGTAAGATGATTTCCACCTGAAATCTCAGAGAATAAGACACAAAGTTATATTTGTTCCATGGGGCTGAGATGCTATAATTCTCTTCTAATCGTTCATTATGATACATTTAGCACTAGATACTTGCAAATGAATAAAAAAATAAAAAATAACTCCCATTGTTTTTTAAAAGAAGGGGACTCCATAATTCATCAGAAAAGGATTTTAGTAGTGTTCTAGAAGTTTTTCACCAAGGGTATCAATGAGGTTTGTACAGGGCATGAAGTTCAGATCAGGGATGCTTGTTCTGTGTGTGCTCTCTGCTACAACTCTCAGTGCTGGTGCTTTGCATACAGCTGTGAACAAACAGGAAATCCTACATGCAACCAAGTTCCATTAAACTGTCCCAGAAGCATGAGTTCATCCAGTCTCCTCTCTCAGACCAAATCTAGCAACTGCATGAATTCAAGAAAGGATCTGCAGAGTGTCCAGTCCCATGTCTTAGAGAGATATTTTAGCTAAACCAAGTGCAAACCCTCAGATGCCCTGATTCTCCTTACAGGCTGATGAAGATTCACTCCTGTTATACCCACACCAGGTGAAACCCTGTTTTCCTCACACTCTGGTTGTTGACAGTGTGCCATGTGCTCCTTCCAAACACAGGGTCAGTCTCTGCTCCCAGGGGAGCACAGCAAAGCTCACTGGTCCTGTCAGCAGCTGTGAGCTCTGCTCACAAACAGCCTGCTTGGAAAACTCTGGGTTAGCACTGATTGCTGCCTTTGGGAACACAGCAAACCACAAACCTCTGTCACCCAGGCTGCTAATCCCCACTCTTCCAGGGCTAGAAGTTGAAGCTTAACATGAAACTCTTTGTAGGTGATGAATCCCTCGTATATTTTCTTCATGGCATAAAAATTTGGATCAGCTTGGCTATTTCCCCTACTGGCATCATGTTCTTATTTTAGGACTAAACTAATTTTTGACTCATTTGTGTTTACATTTAGCTTGTATTTATGCTTAATTTGTGTTTAACTTCCCTTTCTTATTTTAATTTTTTAATAAAAAAAATTCCAATCCAATTCATGTTGTAATATTAAATTTCTCAGGCATTGGAATGTTAGGTTTTAGGCATTTTCTGGATCTGGTTTCTTAAAGCAAGCTTTTCATATATATATATATATATATACATATATATATATATATTTTTTAAGTCAGTCTTGCAAGACCTAGATTGTAAATTACTTAGTTCTTTTGATCTCCTTTCCTGGTGTCACTCACAAGAGGAGCAAAGCAGCCCTTTCGAACAGAGATCACACATCAGAAAAAGGTTAATGTGGACCAGATCCTGAAACTATAGAAATACAGCTGCATAATGCTGACTTTGTTTTTAATCTGCATCCTAACTTTTTATGACTTCATTTTACCCCAAAAGCACAACATTATCAACATAAAGCATCACTTGTTTAAAACGCTGCTTTCCCAGTATAAATTACTTCCAACACTGCCTTTTAAATCTGTGGCTTTAGCACATGGAGACTAAAAGTGTCTGCTGAAAGCAAACCAGCTGGGGATCTTGGTAATACTTTGCTTATACATATTTCTTCAGAAAATATAAATCTCGTGTTTCTCTTTCTTTAGCCACAAGAGGGCGATCCCTTAACTCGTATCCACTAAGGCAATGCACAGACGCAAGATGGACTCGTTTTCTATCTAAACCATTATTTCAACTTCTTATGTAGATAAATTGATGAATTTCATTCCGTCTGTGTTCTCAGCATGCATGTGGCTTACATGAAATTACTAGGCAATATTATTTAGCTGTGGGAGCACACTGTGCTTCATAAATGGCTGATACTGAAAAATAAAGATGAGAAGTAAATAGGATTTCCCTTCATTATCTTTTGAAGTAGCAGTACATTGTATTGACACAACTCATTGTTCTCAGTGATGAACTCAGACAGGTCACAATCAAAAGAAATAAGATCTTAAGACGTGCTGCTTTCAGAAGCATGAGAAATTTGTGAAACAAAGAAAAGATATCTCTTATACTTTTCATCCACTTGTGAATGTTTAGCTATTTGAATTTGTTAAATATGCCATCATGTGCAACAATATACAGCGCAAGCACGATCCACCCAGGAAACTGATTCAAGCACTCAGAACCTGAAGATTGTCACGTCCTCCCTAATGCAAAACTCTGATTGCATTTACTTACTCAGAACCAGATAGCTGGGAAGATTTTGTTTAAAATGCTTCTAAACAGTCATCATGAGTGTACAATATAACTTACCATAGCATTTTTGTTTTCAGTCCCAATATTTTACATATATAAACCTGTGAAATTTACTCAAACCAAGACTGATTTCTCCCTCTTAAGTCCAAATAAAATTTTGCTCAGAAACAGTGGATGGATTTTGTCCATCAAGAGTCAGCTATGTTCCTGGGCAGCCGGTAATGCTCTGGTCTGATCCTTGCCTTCTTCTCCTGAGGGCTGGCATATTTCCACTTGGATGGAGACATTTTCAGCTTTTTTCTCTTCTTATCTGTACACCACACTTTTTCACAGTATTCTTCCACCCTCTGGAAGTTGCTGTAGCCAATCAGTTGAAGAAATTCCTTATACCATGGCTTTGAAGCCTGAGGTATACTGCTCTGCATTGGGCATGGCATTTTGTGAGGGATCTCCTCCTCATAGTCTTTATTGAACATTTCATCTACACGTTCCTCCTCGACTATCTCCAGGGTGATTTTCCTGACAGTGTGAACAATGCTGTGTTCCACTGTTTGACAAAAATAAGTCCCTGCATCCAGTCGATGCAGCTTCAGGAATAAAAGGCCAAGGTCCATTTTTATTATTCTATCATCAGTCTTCACCTGAAAAAAAAACATAAAATGCAGTTATAGAGCACAGGCCTTTGCTATTACATTAAACCAATTCAATTATTTCTGAACTGTACTTTCATGACTGTAATAGTAAATTTTGAGAGGAAGATTATTAGGTACCTACAAATTTTTAATTCAGAGTGTTTTTGTAATAACAAAAATATTTACTTGAAGTAGAGATTGAGTTGTAAACGGAGAACATTCTAAAGAATCTGGGTAGCATGGAAGAATATATAGTGAAGCAGACAGATCTGTGTTTTAATTGCAGAGGGAAATAAGTTAGAAACATGCAAATAACTGGATGGGGGAAAAAAGGGCATTTGCTATCTGACCTTTGATAAGGAATCCTGTGAATTCTCTTATAGACTGGTATGCTTTTGAAGAGACATTCATAAAAGTATTTGCATCTTTAATTGCAGGACCATTGTGATCCTAAAGCCCCAGCTCTGAGTCTGCTGTTTGAGTTCCTCCTACAGCTCCTGAGGGCTTCAGTACTGAACACTGAAACCTTCACAGA
>NW_005054477.1:616302-624559 GCF_000277835.1 Geospiza fortis | reverse complement strand
AAATGGTATCCTCAGCTTTTCATTCAACAGTAAGGTGATGAATTTAAGCAGAAGTACCTAGTGAAGAAGGGATCAAAAGCAGCCCTGAAGAGAATGAACTCAGGACCTGGCAGTACTAAAGGATGAGGAACTGGATGAGACCTGGCCATGTCCACTTGTAGAAAATCAACTCTATCCTGAGCTGTATAACAAGAAGCGTGGCCAACAGGTCAAGGGAGGTGATTCTCTCCCTCACTCTGCTCTGGTAAGCCCCCAGCTGGAGGGCTGCATCCAGCTCTGGGATCCTCAGAACAAGGCAGACATGGACCTGTTAGAGTGGGACTGGAGGAGGGTCACAAAAATGAAGAGAGGAATGTGGCACTTCTCCTATGAAGAAAGAGAGAGCTGGGGTTGCTCAGCCTGGAGGAGAGGAGGCTCCAGACCTTATTTTGACCTTTCAGTACTTAAAAGGGGCTTATAAGAAAGATGGGGACTTTTTTACCAGGCCCTATAGTGACATGTCTACACTGCAGTGGTAGCTACATTGATGTGTATCAGAGAGGTATGGAGGAATAAATATGATTGCACTTATGAAGCACTTTCATAATGGTAAAATACATGTAAAAGAGGCAGAGAATCAACCCACACTCATTAGCAAAAAATTTTCAAAAATTGTAATAAATGTGTGAGGCAGCAAGAGTGAATAGAAGTTAAGCTAGACTAACACTGGAAATAATACATACACATTTAATCCCTATAAAAACATACCAAGAGAAGTGATGGATTTTCCTTTGTTTTGAGATCTTAAATTAGCTGCACTACATGTTTAACATCTGCATTCAAGATGTTGAATGCAAACACCAGGTGAAATTCTCAGGTCTATTAATTCGAGACACCAGATGAACATAGTGATTTTCTCTGACACCCTTATACATTTCAGCAACTGGTGGCAGAAATTCAGTGAAGATGTAATGTTCCTAACAATGGGCTCTTTTATTGAAAAAAGTTAGTCTCTAATATTTACCTCTTCCTTCTTAGTTTCATGTGCTCGCTGGACAAGCCAGATGACTTTTGCTTGCAAGGTCCGAGGGGTGCACTCCAGAAGGGTGCTGTTGTACTCTATTCCATAAACAAGTCTTTCCTCAGTCTTCTCCAGAACTTCACCTGGAAGGAAAATACATTTTTCAAAAATGTTTTACTGCAAGTACTTGTTACGCTCCATGTTCAGGGTATATTTACTTTTAGGAGTGAAGCTTAATTCAGATCCAACCAGACGGTGACTGGAAAGTAATGTCTAAGGAAGATCTGACCTGCTAAATGAATTTTCCCATTATGTCAGGCTTTCACAGCATCTGACCAAATTGTGCTGTGACTCACCTAACATTACAGAGAAACAGATCTCAGCCTTTCACACTGCTAATTGCTTTTGCCTGGTTCTTATGAATAATTTCATTTTCACTCAGTGAAACAGAAAGATTCAAAACATGTTTAAATATAATAAAAAAATTCAACTTTTTTAGGGATAATTACAGCACATAACTGTTTGCAGAATGATACTATAAATACTCTAACCAATATTATATGTATCCATGCTATACATGTATTAACCGAATGTACAATTTGGGCCCAAGGGTGCTAATAAAAACAAGGTGAAAAAATTAAATCAAAATTTAATTCTGGTTTTCAATCCAACAAAACATCTGGAGGAGGATAAACTAGTTGTTACACTGGACAAAACCAACTGTTTCATTAATGAAATCATCTTATTCCATAATAAAGATTCTTGAGCCCAAATAGCTTTATATCTTAAAAAAATACACTGTTTTATATAATTGTGATTTCTCTGTTGTATTTTAAACTTGTGGAAGAAGTAGCACTTAATATTGGAATATATTTTTCCAAAATGTACAATATCCTCCAATGGACTTCAATTTTAATGAAACTTTTTCTGGTAAAATGTATATGTGTGTATATATATATGTAAATATCAAAATAGTGTTTCTTTGGATATCATTCTAGAAGAAACTTTTATGTTTTATTTTCTTCTTCTATAAACGTATTGCGTATTATCCTGCAAAATACAGAGCATTTCCAAGCAATTGTTTTCTTTCTGGTTTTCTATTCCCAATACCCATGTTTGAAATCCTCACTTTTCAAGGTTTGGATAACAGTACTCTATTTTACTTTTTTAAGAGAAAACTTGATTATAAATACACATTTTTATTCTGTCATGTCACTGCTCATGCCTGTTCTTAAATTCTAAGTGCCCTGACTATTTCATACACATTTTGGGATGCAGCTCTATTGTTTCTTATCCTTGACTCATCTTTCTGCATTTTTTTTTTCTGTTGGGAGCCATTGGGATGCATTCTCCACATCTTTAGTCTGAATGTCAGTGCTGCAGCACCACATGAACATTTTGGGATGCACCTGACCAGCCATGAGACAGTCGCCCTTAGACCTGGATGGGAGGGGCTCAGCCCCATGGCTCTTACAACATTAAAGAAACATGCCAGTGAAAACAGAAGGTGAGATCATGGTCTGGCTCATGTTCCTGGTAAACTGTGTGCTGGCTGTTCCAGGCCTTTACAAGCATTTGTACATTTGAATAGATTACCAATGAACTGCTGGCCAAAGCACTGCTGCGCCGCGTTCCCGTGCCGAACGTCTTGTCTGCGGAAACGTCTGGAGGGAAAAAAGTGGAATTATTTGAGAGAACACATTTAGTTTACATGTTGTTTGGTTTATGCTAAACTGGCCTTCATTAAAAACTTCAGGAGTTAAACCCTGATTGCTAACAATTTACCATTGTTGTGAGAAATGCCCATTTATAAATCAGTATTCTGTCTCCACTCAGCCTACTGGGAATCATGTGTCTGAAAAAAAGAAACATGCTTGTCTGGAGAAGAGGTACAATTATGTGTTCATTTTATATATAACTATGCTAATGTTATAAATACAAAAACAAGATCCTTTGAACAGACTGGGTAACATTCAATCATAGGGACCTTTAGCCTGTCTTTGGGTTCTCTATCTCCAGAAAGTAAGGAAATTTTCCTTTTTTAATTCAGCACAGTTTCCCGTGGATGTGAATGGTACTTCTTTTATCCTTTACTCTCATAGTTTTTTGAGTTTTTTTCTTCACTTGAGAATCTCAACGTGTGGAAGAAATACTTTATTTTATTTCACCTTTGTACCACACAGTTACTGAGCTCATTTTTTTTCAAGAGGGAAATATACACATTCGTGAATGCCCATGCCTAGAAAGTAAACTGGTGGAAGAAGAACTGGGGTCAGAAAATGTGAGCCCTGGTTTTGACCTGGAAAAAATCCAAGTCCTTTTGAAAGAAAAATCATTCCGACTTTTCAGGTTTGAGTTTTTTATTGCATTTACAGAAAAAAAAAAATTAAACCCATTATTATATAGTGTATTCCCAGAAGAATGCCTTCATATAGCATTTATTTTCTTTGAGTGCCTTTATAAATAAAATTAAGATTGTTTTCTTGGGAAGTAAAAGAGCCTATTGGAATGCTGTATCTTGCTACATTAGTATGTCCAACAACCTCAAATGTAGTTTTTCTGCGGATACTGTTCCTATATTTGCATAAAGAGTAATTCTATCCAGTATTGCCAATGCCATACATAACAGATTAACAGAAGAAATATGCAGTGCAGCAAATCTTACACAGTAGGTATGTGCACAGTATAATAAATTATGTTAGAAAAAAAACAAAGCCAAAGAGTTTTGTCATTCTTTGCATTTTACTAGTGAAATAAGGTTATTCTCCAGTTCTATGTGAACTCAAAAGATAAAATTTTAATTTGTCACAAATCAAATTCACTGAAACTATTTAGATTTACACCCTCTAAAAGTCTTGTCCATGGATGTTACTAATTTCATTTTTAACCTGGATGTAGACAGTGATTATTTTCTGAGTTCTTTCACCCATATGATCCAGTGTTCTTGCTGGACGAAGATTAACCTACACTGATATTCAGAGAAGAACCAGTGTTTTTCCATTGTTGTTTCAGGGGAATCTGGAAATTCAGTGAAGACTGCATTGGGCTTTTAGGGAGACATGCTAACAATACTTGCATCCTATTAAAGAAAAACAGAGGTAGCAACTGGGCCTTATTCTGCCCTGGGTGTTGTCATTGCAATGTGTAGTGTCAGTGCTGATAAACGTTGCCACCAGGTTTGCAAGTCTGTGTGTGTAGATTACTCAGAAGAGACATTCTCCTGCGCAAATATACATAAACACCATAGGATATGCATTGGCCTTTAAAAAAAAAAACAAGACAATCCTGCTGCTATAAGGTCCAACAGCCCTATCTAGCAGGAACAGGTAGTAAGCATGTTCTAATTACTCATGAGTTCCTTAAGATCACTGTAACGCTAAAAAAAAACCTAGTTCTGTAAGACAGGATTATTTCTCCAGTTGTCAGAATCATTAAAGAAAAAGAAATGTTTGCTTGATGGAATTTTACTGTTGCAGCTGTGAAGACTGGGGAAGATACAGTGCCTTCACTTACTATTTTCTCAAATAGAAGGCAAAAATAGACAGAGGTGCTGAAAGAGAGGGAGATGGGAGATAAACTCATTTCACAAATACTGACATAAGCCTGGCATTATTTTTTCTTAGAAATGATTTTACTCAGAATAATAGATTATCAGACAATCCCTGAGATAAATTACTGTAAGGAACAATTTTCAGTGATTAACAAATGTACTGAATTTCGGGAAGTAAGTTTTGCAATCTATAATATCATTGATATAGATTTCAGCCCTTCACTGATATAGATTTCAGCCCTTAACTCTGTGCTTCCACGAGCCTAGTAAAAATGATCTGCAAGAAAGCAACACAGTCATCATCATCATCATCATTACTATCGCCATAATTTTCATTTTTCTTTATTATTCCCCAGGAATGTATGAGGCAAAATCAAAAAGTCCTGGGAAGAGAAGGCACCACTATGTTTGTATAAGTAAAAATAAAAAAGACTGTGTGCCTGCTGGTGGAGTGGGTGATGGAGAAAGAAGACAGAGAGGGAGAGGAAGCAGGGGAGAGACTGTCAGCTTCTAAAAATTAGCTAAAGAATGACAAAATGCCTATCCAAGTTCAAAGACATTTTTAAATTACTTCAGACCTTTTTCAGCCTGGATGGTGAGCTGATACAGCAAAGAATCTCACTTGTAGAATTTGGTGCTTGTTTAGATAAAATTTGAAACTGACTAAATCAGATTGCAGAGCTAATACTGAACTAAAGCATTTAAGTCCTGGACCTCTGGTTTCTCAAGTGTACTTCATGTAATTTGAATGCAGTAGAAATTCCTTCTGCCATCTGAGGTATTTGCAGTATTCAGGAGCCACACACCTGTAATTACCATGGAATTGTGCTGTGCTGTGCTGCGCTGCCAGCATCAAGATATGGGATTTTGGACTCAGTTTTTATTTTTTCTTAATTAAATCCCACATTTAATTAGTTATCTAGGATATACATGTACAAGGATTTTCACCATTTAAAAAATTAATACTAGAGGCCAAGCATAAGGTTTTTATGCTTCACTTCTCTCTAAATCTGTCACATGCCTTAGTTTACAGATTTTTATTTAATGTTACTCTAAACACTTGTACCTTGGAGGCATCAGCATCTAAAGCAGACAGCATTTGGATCAAAGTGGGGAGGACACATTGTACATCCCTGCCCCAATTCAATTCTTCACCAGTAGGACTGGAATTAAAAGGAGAGCTTTGAGCAGAGCCCTTACCTACTAGCAGCACTGCTCTTACAGATCAAAAGTCCACATAAATGTACAGAATGAAGGCCACATTTGAGCAGAGACAGGTGGTACTAAGGTCAGCTCAAGGGTGTTGCAATGGAAGGCACAACTCCATGACTCCAATAAGGTGACAGGTATCAGGAACAGGAGAAACAAATGCTCTCCAATGCCCCTTGCACTCACAATGCTTCTATTACCATGTACAGCTTGAGCGAAATCTGGAGCCTTGAGACAAGGCCAGACTAAGACATGAATGTTATGGGATGTGGCATTAATTAAATTCAAAGCCATGGTAGGATTATCAACCAGTCAGTGCCACTTGGTATCAAAGAACTCCACGCTGTCTGCCAGGACCTGCCTTGTCCCCTGGTACTCTTCACATGGTACCTGACAGGAAACAACCTAAACCAACTTCCATACACATGTCCCTAGTACCTCTCCCTGCCTCTCCCTGTACCACACAGTTAGGGTAAGGCCCTAAATTTAAAATGCTCTGAGCTTCAGCTGTGACCTAAAGTGAACAAAGCAGATGCCATTCATGCCTCTCAACACTGTTAGTCTTGATGGCTGCTTTCCCCTGACTCTGATATGGAAAACAAGTTTTGCAGACTTCAAGAACATTCAATTGAGTACAAATCCCTTCTCCACTGCTACAGCGCTTATCTAAAGAGAAGGAGGGACATAGCAGCAGCATTTTCTTCTTTTAGAGGCTGACCTGCTGAATGTTGAGGAGGTAAGGCGCAGGAAGGTGCCTGGGGTGCTGCCCATAGCACTCCACCCTGGATAAATGTGTTTTCAGGGAACTTAAAGGCTGCTACTCTGGAAAGTGTCTTAGGTGAGAAACATACAACAAAGCCCAGGCCTCAGAAAGTTTCTCTCATCTTTTCTTAGTCAACAAGTAGCCTGCACAACATAAATGGTGATACTGCTAGCAGTATCACTAAATGCTGCTGGGAAATTTTTAACCCCCTCCCTTCCCTCCCAAATGGCTTTTACATCATCAGATGAGTAACTCATATGCTTAATCATTATGATAATCCAATTTCTACTTATAATGTAGGACATTAATCTCCCTGGCCCACTGTATAGCTGCTCATCTTTCTTAATCCGGGGCCTGAAAATTTTAACCAGACTCATTTCACCCTGAGCAGTCAACCAGAGTCCACATCTTCCCTTCCCTATATTCACAAAAGGCAAAAGAAAATTGTACAGTCCTGCTTATAAAAACTGTGTAGGTTTTCTTCTTGGTTTAATCTATGCCTTAGTGCAGCAAATCCAAGAGATACTCAATTATGCTGTGTTTCTCATTTGTACTTTTAAATGTGCCTTATCCAAAAAATGATGCTACCAAAGGGAATATCACTGGATTAATTATCTTTTTAAAAAATGTATGGAAATGTCTATTATGCCTGACAATAGTCAGCATGCATTTGAGTGTATCCAGGTTCATGGAAAGATAAAATATGCCAGATGAAAAATTACTAAAAGTCCCATATTCCTGATTTTCCTTAAGAAACAATAATACGTTTGGGATACTGTGACTTGCTTTGGACTTAACCATCTCCACAAGCTTTCAGAACTCTCTCTGGAATTTATTCAATTCATTATTGTAGTCCTTGTAGGTCTAATACAAATAAGGATATATTTTTTAAAACCAGTAATTGCTAAAAAAGCCACAAAAATTATTTGAATTATGCATACCAAAATTTTGCTGATTCAGGTAAGAAATTGCTCTGTCTAGGTGTCAGAGCTGACTAATTTTTATGAAAATGTCTGGATTAAAACATGCAGGCTCTAGATACTTGGCCTGTGTAGCTGAATTGCAGAACCTGGATTTGAGAGGGAAGGGAGGACAACAGGTCCCAAGGAAATCATTGAATGAGAGAGAGAAGGTCAAGAACCAAGAATTAATGAAGGGTGATACACAGAAACTGTCTCCACAAGGAAGAATTAAAACATCCAAATCAGGTTTTGTGCTTTGAGCTTGCCTCTAGAGTAATTTACCTTTCAATCCACTGCAGAAAACCTTAGTTTATGTAGAAAATCTGTGCTCGTGGATTTTGGTTGCTGAAGGTATATTACTAATAAGAAATCATTGACTTTTTTCAGAAATTCTGTTGTATGTGTTACTGCATTGTGACATACTTGCTGTACAATACTACCAAATCAGGTCTCTGATGTTGCAAATACAGAAAAAATGTTTGAAGAAATCAGGGTTTACAGTGTGACGCAAATGATTACGAAGTGACTTAGCTCTAGTCATAAAAATATTCCTGCTACTGCAGCTTATGCCTTCCTGTGAGTTTGGTTCCTTGCAATCCCCTAAGGTTCTGCTGAGGAATTCAAAGACAACTATGCCTTAGTGCAGCGCAATATCTCACTGTTGGGTTATGACTGAGGGGGAGATGAATAGGATAAATAAGTAACGAAGTACTCTGTGTCGCAGTTGTGAGAGTCTGTCCGAAATCCTGCATTTTTCTGCCTCACGATTACCA
>NW_005054477.1:613633-615926 GCF_000277835.1 Geospiza fortis | reverse complement strand
CTGATAACTCTGTGTACCTGTACCCCGAGTTCTGTGTTCTTCCCCCCTTTTCGTGATTTCGGTTGTGAAATTGATTCCCTTCCCCCAACAAACAACAGTATAATTAGGGTCCCAGAACAGCCGTCCCTTCGAGATCTCCCCAAGACCTGGTACCCTGCTGGACCTCTGACAGCTGGACCACGAGAAGCAAGACCACGGTTTTGGTAGCTATAACCCATATCCTTTTCCTTCCTCCCTCTTTTTCCTTGTCTTTTCCTCTTCTCTCCGGTTCCCCCCTTTCACCAACGCCATTCTGCTGTGATTTTCAATAAAACTGTATCTGATTTGTTGCTGTAAATCCTCTGTGCCTTTTTGGTTATTTTGCACCTAAAAAATCAACCCCTCCATCTGTACCCCCCTGGGTCGGATCGGGACAGCAGTAGAACCTGTTGACGTAGATATTTGTAAAAAGAGTACCAGAGGAAGCAGGGGCTCTCACCTCTTGGCCTGCACTGCCGTGGGGTAGTAGCGGGAGCAGGCGATGCCGTCCCAGGCGCAGTAGGGGTCCCGAGCCAGGCAGCAGTCGGCGCAGGCCGTGCCGTACATGTCGCACTGGTGGAACTTCACTTGGGCTATGAGCGCCTCGGATCCCACGTACAGCTGTTGCTGCAAAAAAAAAAAAAAGCACCACAGAGGGTTCCTAGAATGTCCACTAAAACTTCTCTTCCCAAAGCAGAAATTGTTAAATTAATTGTTGCTTGTTGTGCTTCCAGCCTGTGACCTGAGGGAGGCAGAGTTACTCCGTGGGAAAATATCTGATTACAGATTAAACTCTCCTACTGAGGACAGAGAAACAGAAAGAAGGCAAAATGAAAAAGTTTATTTTGGCATTTCCTCGCTTCTGAAGTTTCAGCTTTGTGTTTGAATAGGCAAGGGTTTACATTTCTTTGTCTTGATCAAGATATTTTCCAATGCTTCCTCTTTACACTTGTCACCTAACTAATCTGCAAAAAAAACCCAACTTGACACAAAAGACTTTAAACAAAGAAGCTCAAATATGCAAGGGTTATAAGCAAATTCAATTTTAAAATGGGAGTTTTCAAGCAAATTTAACTCTTGATGTGACTACTTAGAACATGGTCACATATTTACATGCACAGTAGTGCTATGATTTGTATAATACCTTAGTGCACAGGAGATAGATGATAGATAGATAGATAGGCAGACAGACAGACAGACAGCTATTTAATTGTTTTCCTGTTGCTGTGCAGTCTTTCCTTACAAATTACCTGGTCACTATCTACTTCTTTAGTATTTATTTGCAGGGTTTGAGTGGGAGTTTTTCAGCATTAGCATTCATTATTTGAATCTTTTGAGCTCACATAGATGTCCTTTTCAAATCAAATAACAGATAATCAATTTAATTCTTCAGATGCTAGCACAATAAATTCAGAAGAGAATAGCTTGAATTGAAAGGAATTTGAGAAAAAGTCTTGTTGCTGATGAATGCAAATTTTCTGAATGCAGAAATAGGCATTGTGCACTGCAATAGAAACTGCTTATGCACAGCTCACTTCCACAGTTTTACCAGTCAGAAAAAGGATTCCTAAGTTTTGCTCATCCCAGTGGCCAAACTTAGTCCATAATTCCTACTCTTTGATCTAGCTGTCAAAATCTGGTATTTTAAAGTTACTTAAAGCTGGAAAATACCGACACCTTATTTAGTCTATCACAAAATATAAATTTTAATCTGGATAGTCTGTTCTTGTTCCTTGTTATACTTCTTGTATCTCTTTAGATCATAGAAATTTAACTTTCAAAGATGACAGGGGAATAAACTAGGAGAAGCTGGTAACAGCAATGCTTGAAGACTTTTTCTGGTAAGATAAACCAGATGATAGTAGCAGGAACTCAATCTGCCAACTGGAATGAAGAGAAAACCTAGGATATTTGTTTGAGGGGAATTCTTTGTCTGCAAGTGCTGCAGTGTGATTGTCCCAGAAGACATGAACAACACTTTCAATGAGACATATGAGATGAGATTTTCTCTTTTATCTTTTAGCAGGGGTAAAGACTTCTCTAAGTCTTGGTAAATCACAGGAGGAAAAAGAAGCATCTGATATCTAGCCAAGTGAACATCAAAGAACATTCTTTCCCAGTCTCTGCAGATAACAAGCTCAGCCCTGAAATGTGATATTTTACTGTACTGTGACTTGGTGAAGACTGGTCAGTGTTATAAGGATATGGAGACATAGGTAGCAAGGAGATCTCCACAGACTCAGTAACTCCAAGTTCAAAAGAGATCAGTGAAAAC
>NW_005054477.1:544597-613587 GCF_000277835.1 Geospiza fortis | reverse complement strand
TGATTTTAAAGACAAAATTACTTGGTGTCAACTCTGACCCTAACACATATTCCAGTGTTTAATTCTCTTCTGTGTCAGAAAACTGTGCCCTATTTCAAGAATAAGTTTATCTACATTCAACAAGCCGATCTTGGTTTTTTAATCTGATATTGCTTTGTCATCAATGTTTAAGAATCCTCCTACACACAGTAGGAAGTCACTTCACACAGTAAAACATATATCTGACTCTCCTGTTCTCTCTCAGTCTTCTTTTTGATCTCTTGAAAAAGTAAAGCTACTTTTACTTCTCACAAGAAGTTTTTTCTTCAACTACTGGGTTGCTCTGGTGGCTCTTTTGCAGAGCTGTCTAGATTTTCCAGATATGCCTTGAATTAGTAGAGTTAGCACACCTCTTGGGAGATAAATATAATGGATGAATTCTACTTCATATTTTATGATATCTGTTTTACTCTTCCAACACAACCCTTTAACCATAACAATTCATTGAGAGTTAAAGGTAAGGCAAACATCTGAAAAGACACCAAGTCTTTCTCCAAATAATCACTTAGGTGCAGTATTGGATAATCTAGTCTCCAGAGCTGCTTTCACAATCTGTGGAGAAAGATTGAGGTAGGAAAAAATTCAAATTTCTTCAACTCAAATCCGATTCTGAATTGCCATCACAGGACTTTGACTTTCTGCATTACGTACAGGAAGAATGCAACCTGATCAGACACCAAGACTCAACCCTTTGGGGCACAGTCATACCTCCTAATAAAGCAGTTTTCATTCTTGTTACTCATGTTTCACTGTGTTTATGTGCACCTACATTGCACTGGATGTCTAACATCACTGTTGGACATGTTTAACATTTAGATATAACTATCCTCGGATGTTTATAACGGCTCCCTGCTGAGATGATATGATTATATGATATGATATGGAGGAGAATCCGCTCACAAGAGTAATAAATTGGGTGTTTTTATCAGCAGAAATTTTCAGAAACTCAAAAAGAACTCAGATCCAAGCAGCCCTACAGGGCAACTGAATATGTGGGAGAGCCAGCAAGGCTCTTTTTGCTGATATCCCCATGGGGCTGAAGTCTGTCTGCATTTATCAACATAGAACTTTTCTGTGAGTTGCCATATACACCAAGCTAATCCCTACTGTGATTAGTATGACAGTAACTTATGAAACAGATTGGTTTTTGCTTTCTTTGATATGTATAGTATTGTGAACTAAGGATACTTAACACTAGAATTGAAAAACATAAAAACATGATAAAGGAACAGAGCATATAACCATAAGTTTATATTACAGAACAATTATATGCATCCAACCAGATCTCATTATAGATGATGTACATCTGTCCATCTATCCATGCACCTAGCTCTGTGCAGTTTACAGCTTCATTACATTTGAGTCACAATTGTCATATTTCAAACTTGTGAAATACTTACCCTTTTTGAAGAGATTTCCATAGAAATAATAGGAACTGGCATCTAAAAAAATAGGGAATATTTCTTTGCTTAGAAAAAAGAATATATTTTTGCTATGAAAATAAATCAAGTAAAATAGTATTGGTATTTACTTATTACATTCAGCTTTGCTAGATACTTTGACTTTCTTTAAGAAAGATGTGAGGAAATTGTGACTTTCAGAAATATTGCTTTAAAACAGTTTATTTGGAAACAAGCAGCCAACACTTAATTCAGGATTATCAGAGCTACAGGAACGCTACAATTTCCCTGTCAAACATGGCATTAGCTCTCGTCACCACTGAATGTCTTTTGTCCTGCTTGAGAGTGATAAGTGGAGTGTTCTTTATAACAAAACATTCATTGAAGATAAGACAAAAATAGCAGGAATTCCTTCTTTTACCATTGTCCTCTCTGCCCTCTGCTCAGATTTCTTGGAGCAATACATAGCCCCTTATAGTTCTATTGAAAGCTAGCTTTATCAAGAAGGGCAAATTCTCTGATTTTCCCTGCAGGCAACAAGTCAATAGTTATACTGCCTAAATTCAGGTACCAGATTTAAATGTCTAACTTTTGATATTAGATTCTCCCTGTAGCTTGAAGCAGGTTAGCCTCCCGCTTTATTTGGCTAATGTGATGTGATGATACTCACTGAGAGAATTTCATTATGTTAGCTTTGTCACATGCCAAGAACTGAGCTTTAGTCATAGATTATTCTTTAGGAGAATGGAGCTCTGCCTCAGGAGGACCCATGTTTGCCCACTGTAGAGACAGGTTAACTGATTCACTCTTTCTGAGTGGACTTTTTCTATCTGGACGTCATTTAAGGTTCCAAGATTGCAGCAGGCACATTTTATGTGTGCAGTTATACTTTTTTAATTACTTAATTGGATACAAGGGAAAATTAAACAAAATGAAGTAAGTTTTTAATTAAAAGTTGCACTCCAATGTCCAAGTGCATAAATAGAAAGGCAGTAGTTGTGATTTGCTTCAACATGCTCTGGTACTTGGGACATTAGAAAAACTTCATTTGAAAATGAAGGTTTCCTGTCCATAAAGTTGCTAGATAATTAGAAAATTTCTTGCACATTAGTACTATATATTTGACTATCCTCAGATTTTTTTGACATTTTAATTCTGCAGAAAATTCAAGACTTGTGCATATACTTCATATACAGCACAGTTCACCTTGAATACTTGCAGCTCTTCAAGAATCACTTCTTCCATTGATTCTGTCTCTTGATTGTAAATTGTTATGACTTTCAGCACAATACCATTATCTGTACACAAATTTAAAACAAAACAAAAGTAAAGGTTATGATTGGTTGAAACATTTATATGGCCTTCAAATACCTGAAATGACTTCTTAAAACTGCTAATGGATTGAAATTTATAAATATGAAAAGTTAGTTGCTTTCTGCTGTCATTAATGAGGATTCTTACTCTTAGAAAATTAAATATATGACAGTTTGTCCCTGGCAAATAAGAGTCAATTTAGACCCTTGAAAGATACACAATTAATTGTGTTTTTCAAACATTGGGTCATAACTCCTTGTGAATAGCAAAAGGATCACAGAGGGCAACCCTATTTCAGAAAAAGTAATGGGAGTAGGTGGAAGCCTAGTTCATTGAGGCAAGCAAGTGTAAAATAGCTTTAATTATAGGATCTGAGAGTTTACATTAGATAGCAAACTACTAATATCCTTAATTGCTGACAGCAGCTCCATTCCCCCAAGCAAAAGTATAAAAAACCTTCAGGTCCTCATTGTGTACAATTCTTACCCTTCTCTAAGGAAACACTGAGCTGCTGTTGAGCTGAAGGAGCAGTCGAAGGGTGATGAATCAAAATATAGGATGACATTCAAAAAGACAGATTGGACTTAGATTTATCAACCTCTCTGTCTCTGCAACTCTTGCAGGAAAGTAAAACATACAAATAACATCTGGTCTTCCACCACTTTGGTTTTGCCTTGTTGGCTATTTATAAAAAAGCCTTCCTCTCCTTAATGTGAAAAACTGTCATCAACAATGGCAAATATCACTTCTTTTCTTCTGTTATTTTTAGTCACCTTTGATTTACAGGGGACATATTAAGCAGGGAAGCACTGGGGAAAATGTTCAGCAAAAGATCAAAGGGTGAAACAAAAAGAGGAACCATTAAACTGGGGTCATACACCATTTTTCAAAGAGACTATGTCATCAAAGGCAACCATTTTGTAGTAGAACAGTAAAAAGAATTTGTATTCTGAGCTGTGATTTTCATAAGTCCCTCTTCAAATCCTGCTGACAGACATGTGAAAGCTCTGATGTTCAGACTTCGCCTTTGATGAACCTTTCCAACCTGCCCTGCTACCCTAAGGAAACTTGCTCAGCTGTAAGATGCTGCTGACTTATGTTACACAGCAGGTTTTGGACTGGGATGAAAAAAAAAAAAAAATCAACCCTTTCTAACATTATATTGCCCAAATAAGCAGTGAGTTTTCTAATGGGAGCTTTGCCGGTGATTGCAGATTTCATTTCAGAGTTTCTAAAACCCAAATTCTTTTGCTGGAATTTCATGTCACCTGAGATCAGACAGCCTGAGAACACTAGGCAGCTGTTGGGGACCAATCCAGCACAGCTCTAAAGCACACATTTAAGCCACTTTGGATTTAGGTTTGCTGAACAAAGACTTGTGTACAAAAATATTTGTTGCAGTCACAATTAAAAATGCAAGGAGAAAATATAAAGCATGTAGGACCCGCTGTAAAATCTGCTGTACAGAAATAAGTGACACATGATGCAATGTTTTACAAACCACAGTTAAGTCCATTACCAAGACTGTTCCAAGGCTATTTAAAATCTTAGAAAACATCACTGATATAAATAGGCCTTTGCTATTCTATTAGCATGATTTTTTTGTATGTTCTCAACACTGAAATGTACTTATCAGAGGAATTTCATTAGTAAAAAATAATTCACTGGAACTGCTTTCCTAGACAAAATGGTCAAAGTGATTTGTGATACCACTTCTGTTGTTAAATTGATTAAATGTGAATGTTAGAATCCTTGGTTATTTTCCAGACAGATTAGATGTGACAAAAGTCTTTTGTAGTTCCAGCCTTTCCTCTTGTTTTTTTAAGTTTTTCTATTTTTCAAATACCATTAGGGTATTTATTTTTTTTCTGCTTTCTTAGACTCAGTGCAGCTATATGCTATATTTTTCCTTTCTGTATTTGTTAGGAAGATGCTTAAAAATTCTTGCTAAACAAGCTCTCTATATTTTATTAAAATGGCACAGAAAAAAGACAAGAAAACTTGCCAGGAAACTTCTAAAAGTTTTGAGTTTTTTGAAATTGGGCATTTCCTCTTTCCTTCCTTCATCTGTGTTGAAACCCAAATCTGGAAGCTGGCAGGTTTTTTTAATGGTATCAGCTAGACGTGTTGTCTTCAGAACTGGGAAAAATAAACTGTGGAATAAAGCCAATAGCTTGAACAGATATTTTTGGAAATCATATCACCTTTGCTTCTCTCGGGTCTCCAAATCTCAGTTTAGATACATGACAGTGTTCTGAAATTTAAAAATAAGGCTGGTCGTTTTGCCATTTTTTTTTATATTCTTTTTTTGAAAATAAAATAAATTAAAATGGAATCCTATACTTCTTTCTCTTGCTAGTTTTTAAATAGTTCCCTACCATTACTTTCCTATATGTTAGCATCACAGTGAAGCACATGTCTAGAATGACTAACATCCCCTGTAACGTGAAGGCATGAAAATAAAACTTGATAAAAATAAAT
Organism: Geospiza fortis; assembly: GCF_000277835.1. NCBI lineage: Eukaryota > Metazoa > Chordata > Aves > Passeriformes > Thraupidae > Geospiza > Geospiza fortis. The sequence goes on along the minus strand of NW_005054477.1, from coordinate 608,353 downwards.
GGTGTATTGATTTACTTAATCCTGGAGAAAAAGACAAAACAAAACAAAAAAAGAAAAGAAACAAACAAAAAACCCTTGCAAAATCATAAATGTGAAAATTCTTTCTTGCTTTCTTTATTTACCTGTTCCAATGAACAAAACATCATATTGCCCATCTTCAGCTTCCACTCTGTCCACTGCTATTTGTTTAAGATTGTACTTTCCATCTGTTTTAACTAGTATTGGTCTCTTATGAACAGGCCTGATGGGCTGATACATCAGTGGATGACTCCTGGCAAAATGCACAGCTTCATCAGGATAGTCTTTAGTGGTGGTGTACAGCCCTCCATTCACCTTGCTGGCACACTGCAAAAACACAGGACACAGATTATGCTGAAGGTTTGTTCAAGAAATTGTCAGAAAAGGGTCTTGTTTTCAGGGATAAAGATAAGTCTACAGAAAACCAAGCCCAGAAGTCACAGTGGGAATTAGAACAGTGAATCCTGTACTTCATGCATGTGTGGATTACTAATCACGAGAAGAAAGGAGATGCTGAACAGTGCCTTGGCATTGTCATGTTTAGGAAGCAGGAGTTTGTCCCTCTTTGGCATACTAAGACAGAATAAAGAGTAACACTTTCAGATTTTGACAAAAGCTGTAGTGCTTATTTCTTCCCCAAACTCATATTGAAGATGTAATCAAAATGGCCATGGACAGAGTAAGAAGAAAGGGCTTTTCTATGCCAGTAGAGAAACAGCCGTGCAAAGTTAGCAGAAGACTAATGCTTGAAATCAATCTCTAGTTTTATTATTTTTTGATTGCAAAATGTATTACCATAAGAAACTAAACACACTTAAAAATTATGCCAACAGTAATTCTTGATTTCAGGCATTCTAATAGTATTATGTTTGATTCTGATTCCTGACTCTTGATGACAGTATTATATATCTCAGTTTAGCTTCAAATACCAATGTTTGCACTGATCAATCTACCAGTTTGTAAAGCAAATAAACTTTATGTCAATGACTGATTAAAAGAGGCTTACTCCTTCAGTTAAATATGCAATTAGAGATAATTTACTGTGTTAAAGAGAGAAGTTAATTTTAGGATGCTTTGTGAACGAGATAGTGTTTCCCAACTGAACATAGATCCTACATTTCCAATTTGCTTCATCATGTCTAATTGAAACCATTTATGATTGAGCTGGAAATATCTCAGTAACCATTTACTTTCTCTAAATATTCATAAGCCAGTGTGGTTTTAAGATGCATTTCAAGCAAAGCCACAGTAGCAGCCTTTCTCTATTTAAATTGGATTTTTCAATCAATACAATGAAACACAATTCTTAAGTTTACTGGAAACAGTAATTTTAAACTTGTGGTCAGCTGTAATCAACAATAACAAACTCCTGCACTTGTCAAGCACGGTAATGTTTGTTTCCACTTTTTGGGTTTAGCTACAGGAATGTATTTGTTCACTGTTGACTTAAAAGTAATTTTCTAATCAACCTAGTGATGGAATTTTACCAGCTGTTTGCAATAAAGAGACAGAGCTGGAGCACAAAGACAGACTGAGCCTGTGCTTCCCATGCACTGCACAGCATTTCAAGTGAATAGGCATTGCCAGGTTCCCTTTGCAAAACTCTAGTCCTGGAGAGATTTAATAAAAAAAATCATTCACAGGCTTTTCATTTCAATTAAATAAAATCAAGTAGTCTAGCAAGGAAAACGTAGATTCAGCTGTCTCTGAAGTCCATCAACCCCACTTGATGTAGCTGATGCCATTTCCAGAAGCAACACAGCCTAAATGATCTAAAAAAACCAGCAGAGATCATGGCAGAGGATTGTGGAGTCTGTCAGAACCTGTGTGACTCTTAACAGTGGCTCTTTGTTTATTTAGCTTTAAGCTCTACTCTCATCCCCCACAGACTTCTTCTTTACTCATTCAATACCTAAGATCAATGAGTGCTGACTATCAGAGACACTCATTAGTAGGTTATTTTTTGCCTCTTGTGACTGTCACTTCTGTAATATCAAAGGTAGTGGGATTTAGTTTACCAACATGCTGCATATTGTTTGGAGTGTGAAGCCTAACACTTGGCTACAGCCTGCTACACAATTTCTCTTCATGCTACTGGATAAACATTGAAAAGACCTCTAAACTGCACCCTAAATGAGCAGCTAAAAATGAATCAATTAATGCTCTGTTATCTGGCAGAGCCATCTCCTTCAGCCTCTGATGTGCTCTGCAACATATAAAGAAATCCACAATTAAATCTATTAGCACTCAGGAGAGACCTGCTTCCTCAGCTAATTTTTTCTCTGATATTGGGAAATTACTTGCACTCTTCTTCTCCTCTTTCTGTTCCTATGCCTTGCCTTTTTGGGGAGGTGACCCTCTAGTCTGACCCAAACACAGCCAAGGAAGAGAAGCATTGGAAGCAAGCAGAACTTAGGGCAGCCTTCCTATAAATCATTGTCAACCTTGCTGAAGTGCTGGCTCTGTGTTCTCCCCTTCTTGCCAAAAAGACACCATTTAATCTGCAGTGCTAGGAGATATCAATGTAATAACTGCAGTCATTAACACTGAATTCATGCCTGTGTTTAATGCTAGTCCAAATAACATATGTGAGGTGTTCTACTGCCCGGAAAAAAAATGAATACCACTTAAAGAACTTGGATTGTATCATCTTTGCAAATTATACAGCTATCTTGCAATCCAAGCACAGTACAGTCTCATTATTTGGCAAAACTGCAAAACCCATACTTTGCTATACAAAATATCAAATGGAAACCAATAATTCCTGTGAATTCAACCATTCTTCCTAAAACCTGATAATTTATTTACCTGTTTTTCTATCCTGACTCAATACTAATGACTTCAATTGATATCAAACAAGCAAAAAAAAATTGGTATTGATGCCAGCACTGCTACAGTGGTAGGTCATTGGCCAAGATGGTGAAATCATATTCATAATGTTTAAATCCTAGATAGTCTCTTTTTTGGAGTATCTGCTTCTAAATTTTGACTTATGTCTGTAACCCCAAGAGAAGTAGAGAAAAATATTAATTTTAAATGATTAATTTAAAATGAGAAAGGGCATGCATTTGAAATCATACAAGAGGGAGAAAGGTATGACTGCAATGGAGCAGACAAGGTAATAGGCCTTTCCACCTCTCATTCATGAGATTCAGTGATAAATTAATTGTATGTTGCTTATGCTCACTTACTTATGCTTACTTATGCTTGTATGTTCCTTACAATGCTTATGGAAATGACTACTTTTAGTATAAAAGGGAATATTGATTCAGTTAGCAAAGGGGAAACAGCACTGAAGGGAATGTCCAGCAACTGTTTGTTACATCTTTAAATTCAAGAGAGTGAGCCGCAAGCCTGAGAGGAGATTAAGGGGCAAAATGTGAAAACTGGGGTGGGGGATTTAGTTAAACAGCTGTTAGAAATGTCTTTGCTCAGAGTTAGAAATCTGCCCAATGCTGACATGACAAGGGACACACCTTCATGAGCGTAAACAAAAGCAGCTTTGCAGCACATGACAATCTCCATGGGTGGGTAGGCAGTTGTAATCCTAAAAGGATTAAAAGGGTAAAAAAGAAATCCTGGATGTTGTGCTTCCCTGAGTTAGGCTGGCATTGCCTGCCTCCTCCTGGAGGCTGTCCCTGCCCTGTGAGATGGTGACAGGCCCTGCAATGCAAAGGGCACCTTTACCCTCCTCACCCCTTGAGTGGGGATGTGAGCACCTGGCACAGAAACTGCAGAAGAGCCTAAAAAGACACTGAAACAGGAAAAGGGCTAGAGGTGAATATTACTTGTGATGTCCTTGAGAAAACAACATGGCAATTCCTTGTAGAAGTTAATTATTTGTCTCTTGAGTCATGAGTTTGTGATTTCCTCCAGAAATCTAAGTACCAGACAGGAACTGCTCCATACATGACAGCACCTCTATAGCTGCTTGCTACACTAATTCCCATTTAATTGCATTTTCAAAATACATCTTGTTTCTTTCCTTCAGTGAGTAGCCATTGAAAAAAATGTTTATAAGGAAACTTGTGTGAAAATTAACAAAAGTAAGAGTGATGTTTATGAGTTTGTTTTTTAAGTGTTGTTTTAATATTTTTATATTCTTTGTAAATGGTACAGAGCAAGAATATAGATAAGCTCAGTAACCTGATTGAAGAGTAGAAAAATCTCACTCTGTGATGTCTGAAAGGAAATCACTTTGGAAAATGAATGGTTCCAGTACTTGATTAAACCTATTGCTGAGCCATTCCACACTTTTCCAGGAATAGCTGGAGTATATAGATATTCAAGGAATATCCTGGACTGTAGTCAGAAAGATTGGTACATTAGCAGCAATCTGCTTTTTCTTTCCAAAATAATTTACATAGCAAAGCAGTGGAAAATAGAGTGTACTTACTGAACCAGGTCTAGGGTAAGGTACTTTTCTTTCATAGAGAGCCCAGTGGTACTCAGGTCCTTCTTTATGAGCATATGGTCCATTGAAAGCTGCTCGGACACTTGCCATGTGGTAAACACATATAGCATATCCTCTGAATATATTGCTATGAAGTAAAATTTAAAGACATTATTAAAGCAATATGTCACATTCTGTCCAAATAATAGTGGCATTATTATGCAATTAAAAACGAGACACATTTCAACAGCATTCAGGGAGAAAACACTTATTCTTTCCTGTATGCTTTTCTTCTAAATACTGCATCTTCAAAAGTCTTTATTTGTATTCATAACAGTTCTCCAAGGAAGCTCTGTGTTGTTGTGCCAAAATTTGATACTAGTGTACACAAACTCTAAATTACTTGTTTAGAAACAGAGAAAGCAAAACAGAGTGAACTCAGGTCCTGTGTGTCTTTGATTAGTGACTTAAACAGATTAAGATTTTAACATTTTTCCTACTGTTGTTTTGCTTGGAAAGATGGGAAACCAACCAATGCTTACTAAAATAAACAGTCCTAAAATGAGTCCTTTTTGTATTGAGTGGGAATGTTGGTTGGTATTATTAGTTAGATCAGATCAGTTTATGTAGAACAATCCAGATAAAAGTTTTTATTTTATTTTTAAATTCTTTTCTACCTGTTACATCCTAAACTAACAGTCAGATTTTCAAGCTGAGAGTACTGTGTGCTTGCACCTGAGCTAGGCTGCAGTGGAAAAGGAAAAGGAGGCCACTAGTAACATTGCAGCTGTTGCTTTAGGCTTCACTAAGAAGTTAGTAGGAATTTAATCCGCTATCTACTTAACCTTGAATTAGAGTGGAGCTCTTAAAGGGAGACAGGTGGCTCTGGGATGCCGCTCTTATAAGCATGCAGATGTGCATGTACTTTGACACAGGAAATTGTCAAGCTGAGAAACACTTAATTAATTTGTGATCCAGATATACTGAATCACAGAATGAGACTTGAAGCCCCTGAGTGTTATAGAGAAGTTTTTACATTAACAAGGAAGCCCGCTGTGAGTAGAACTGAGATTAAATTGTTTACTATATCGTTGCTAAGGGATATGTATCATGCAGCTTCTAGCTCATTAATAGACTGTTCAAACATTCCTCTATGATTGCTGTTATTTCTTCTAGTTGTTTACCTTGTTGTGTTGAAGAGGCCAAAAATCACTGGATTTTTGTTATCACGAGTTTGCAGCAAAAACACATCCTCTGTAAAATTTAAATGCAATGTTATAGTTAAAAACCCACTTTTCCCAGCCCGCCAAAAGAAATTTCATTGATTCTTAAAAGCATAATCATATTTTACTCATTTATTCCATTTAATTTTATGCAGATTTTAATCTTTTAAAAAAATGCAGTACATAAAGGAGTAATTGGTGATAGTGAAGTCCATATGTGTAGAACTTCATATACATTGGAAACAAAACTAACCACCATTCCCTGATATTGAATACAAGTGCAATATTTGAGAGTAAGATGTGTTATGATGAAGGTATATGTTTTTTTCCATGGTTTCAAGTTGTTTGCTGGCTAGGATATTTACCTAATTCATCAAAATGTGTATCAATTCCATTTTTCCCAGGCACAGAACAAACCAGTCTGGTTTTGAGGAAAGTGGTCCATTTATTGACGAGCACTCGCTGGCCTCCCATGTCATTCTGTGTAGAGAGAAACAAATGCCAGTGGTAATAGGAGTGAGTAAGTCTAGAAGCACAAACATGTCTGATGAATTAGCTGCTCATTATATCTTCTAATGCCAAAAGCATCCATTTTGAAACCACATGTCTATTACTAGACTTATTTCTCTGGAGTCAGTTTTCAAGTAGGATTGCACTGATCAAGTCCAGGTCTCATTAAGATCTGTGGTTTCATAAGATTTTTTTAATTCTGCACCCTGGATAGTTTTAGCTATACAGCTGTTGTAAAGCTTTTTTTTTTATTGCTCATTTTTGCAAACTAGATATACTGAGTACATTACTGACGTTTAGCTTTGCTTTAAGAGCGCAGTTCAATGTATCTGGAAGCTGAAGCCCTGAATATATCTGTAGACCTGGTGCAGCTGGGGCAAGTCTGAGGCAATTATTTACATGGTTTTCTAATAATTTCACCAACTTTAAATAACACCTGCCTTTCTATGGCTGCCTCACCTTTTTCTTGCTCTTGCAACTGTTGGGACTTTCAAGAAAAGGGAACATTTAGTACTACTTGCTTTAGGATGCATCCTCAATCTGTGGTCTTAACTGGCTGTTGAAGGTTCTGCAATAGGCTTGCAAAACTCCTCTTACAAACAGAGGTGGGTTTTCCTTAGAAAAGTAGAAATATGCAGAGTAGAGGCCTCTGTGTTACAAAACCTGTTACTTCTCAGATGAAAACGTAAAGCAGGGGGAAAAAAGCCAGTTCTTAAATCACCAGCTTGATATCTTTTGTATTCACTAAATCAAATCTGAATTATGACATACAGCTGTGAAGTTAATGGCCAGATAAGTTTTGGAGAAGTGGAAGAGAAAGGTCAGAGGGATTTTGGTTTAACCCATAGCTAGAGATAAGAATTCTTGGTGGATATATTGCAGAGTAGGGAGAACTATTAAAATAATCTATCCAGGCATATAATCAGAACAGAAGCCAAAGAATTCCAGCTTGGATCTTGATGCAGGTTGGAATCCAGAAATCCAAGTGGCTTTATGAACATTAATGTCTGAGGCTGCAATTTGGTACTTTGCATACATCAGATGTTTTTCAGTTATACAGGAGTACCTAAGAAAGTTTAAGGGGCAGTATGCTGGTGAGCATGCATGACAAATACCACTTATTGAGGCGACAGAAAATAATTAACTTGTACCTTGCTCTTTGCTCAATGGTTTTAGGAAGCCTCTGAACTATCCCCTAAACTGTATTCCCTACAGTTGGGAGGGGAAATACAAACTTTTTTTTAAAATCAAAATCAGGTGTTAAGAAATAACCTTCTCCTTCTTTCCTTTAATCAAGCTGTTGTAGTTCCAGCGGGAAAATGGGAGAGCTCCTCTCATCAGCCTTACAGTAGCTGGTTATTAGAAGAGGAAAGCACCCAAAATTCCTCAGTGTTTAGAGAGCATCTATATGGGCAGCTGGGAGATCATATGTTAACAGTGCTCCTCTCCAGCAACTGCCCAAGATCTTACTGCTGTGTGTGGGGCCAGGGAGCAGAAAGAGATGAGATCAACACACCAGGAGGATGGCCTGAGTGGGAAATGGAATATTGAACAGAGCAGTACAGAGAAGCAAAATCTCTCCTCATGATTTTTTCTGCTCCTGGTAAGACAAGTCTGTTTGTGATAATAATTTGTTGGACAATTCATCATTTGTTCTAGTTTCTTATCTGCACAATCACAGAAAGGCTCTTACCGCGCATACACGTCCCACTCTGGTATATATGGCATGAGTGCTCGTCTCAGCTTCCAAAGCTTTCTCAGTAAAGAAGAAATACACTTTGTTATCATCGTGGTCTTCATTGTCAGGAATCATGTATGAGCCAACGAATTTTGGTTCTTAAAAAAAAAAAACAAAAAGGGGTTGATTCCAGTAATTAAAATACTGTCTTATTTCTTCAAGCCTTGAAATCAGCCTACAGCAACCCAAAAATAAAACTAGAGGTAAGAGCTCTGTCAGTCAGAGAGTAATTGGGTGATAGTAAATAGCAAAATAGTTACTAGTAGTAGTAAAAAAAAAGGGGGGTTTAGTAGGTATCCATAGAACATGTAGAATAGATTAATGCTGAAATATATTTATACCTTCATTTGACAAATTAATATTCCTTTGCATTTTTTGCCAAAGACAGTTTTCCAGTCCCATTCTCTGTGTTTTACACACTTTAATTTGAACTAGGCTAATATTTGCATAGCAATATGTGATCCCATGCAAACCAGAAATGGTCCAGCCATCTGGAGCACCTCTGGTTTCAGCTCCTTCTGCTCCCACACCTTTCAGCAGGCGCTCATTGTCAGGCTCGGTGCGAAGATGGGCCACGCGGTTCACGGAGCGAAACACGGCCGCGTCTCTTCCCCAGTAGTCGCTGTAGAGACCAGTAAAAAGTTCACCACCTGCAGACCAGACATTCAAATAAAACCTAAAATGAAACAATTTGGTAATAGTCTACATATTAATTTCATTGCACGTTGTAGGAACTGGATTATAAACATTGTATGTGCTAATTATTAGGCTGAGAGGTTTTCCACTCAGCCTACTGGAGCTGTTCCACTTCACCTGGAAAAATTACAGTTCAGGAATAACTTGCTGGCTGGGGAGATTCCATGTTCAGTGGACACAAAAAAAAGGCACTATTTTTCTCCAACCCAGCAATAACTTGTTTTCCTAGCACTGGAATATTTACCAGCACAAGAACAGAACCTGAGATTTCATCCATCCTCCACAAATGGTGATTAATAGTTCTTGAAAAATTTATGAAGGCAGAAACTGGGTCTCATTTTCAAAAGAACTAGATGTTATTCACAAATTAAGAAGTCATCAGAAAATTTAGAAATAATTCACTGATTGACAGACACCGTTGAAAAATAAATATGGATATAGGTGCAACTTAATATGTTCAAAAATCAAGCCTATCTCCAACCTATTTTAAATTGTGATATTGGATATATTTTACCTTGGGAAAATGCCATCCATACGTCTATCTTTCAGTTTTGCATGGACACTCTTTCTCTTAACTGAAAAAGCATTAACAATAACTTATTTCATATCCTTGTGGAGTTGGGTTGCAAATTTTTTAGCCCTAATTTAAGAAGCAGGAAGATTCAGCAAGCAGTTGTCACTAGGTGGCATCCTTATACTAGAAAATAACACAAAAGGAATTAAACTGCATAAGGAGAGGAAAATAAATGATTTCCAGTTGAAGGCTAATCTGAGTGGAGGCTTCAGTGACACGGCTTCCTGCACCCTAATCCAAATAAACATGACTGATACATCCAAATAGCGTTTCCTGGCACTTATAAAAGATTATAGCAGAAAGCAAGAATTTTGTTTGCAAGTCTCCCACCAAGTGTGAATTTTGTATCTTTTAAGAGACACACATGAATTGAATGGCGGCATAATTGTGAATGATCATTCTGAAAAGTTAATATTTTGGCAGCTGGGGCTGGTTCTGACACCTCTGCTGAGCCAGAGCTGAGCATAGTTTTGCCTTAGGCTTCATCACATACAGAATGGTTATTGCCCTGGAAAATACATGGTTGAGATGTAGTGTAAAATACTGGCAAGTGAAGCAAAAAGTATAAATTATAGCACCTGTAGAAGTGAAGGTTGCCCAAAACTAATAGAGAACTTTATTTTTGAAACAGCACAGAGCTATCTAAACTGTAGAATTTGTCAGTGTCTTTATAACTTTGTTTCAAACAATCCCTAATTAATGAGTCATATATCCTGCTTTGGGAATTCCATTAGAAAAATATATCAGACTGGTTGGTATTCAGTTTTTTTTTATGTGGTGTGTAATGCAAAACAGGACATTTCATCTTTTAAGTATAATGAATCTTGGAAAATGCATCAATGTAGGGTAAATGATTGATCACATATTGCCAATGATCAGGATTGACATCTGTGAGTCCAGATGTTCCCAAGTTGAATATGAAGTCTATTCTTTCTATTTGACACAGGTGTAAAATGTTGTTATAAATAACTAACTTACTGGTACGGCATTCTAGCGTATACTGAAGAAGTTATGACTGATCATATCTGTGAGATCATGAGAGGAGAAAATGGAAGTTCCAGTCCTGGAGAGATATTGTTCCATGAAAGATATTTTACAGATACAGAAATTAAATCTGATTTTTACCTTGAGCTGGTACTAAACTAAATATAAGTATCAGGTGTGAGCAGACAAGTCACTTCACCTAAGAACAACAATGGGACAGTACTGACAAATGTGACTATCAAATATCTCAGCACAAAAACATTCAGCATAATGCTTAATAATAATAATAATTCTGAGATATTTTGCACTTTTGACACTAAGTTCTTCTCTTGTCCTTTTCAATGCCCTTTTGTATAAATGTAAGTACAAATTTTGAACACTGGGAGGTTTTTACAGGTGCTGACCAATTCCAGATTTAGAGAAAACCTAAGATTGAGGCTTGAAGAATTCTGGAAAGATTTCTACTTTTTTCTCCTCCCTTGAAAAACTACTATCACATATGAATTCAATCCTGTCTAGGTTGCAGGGTTTCATCACACACTGATTAACCTCCACCTTCCCCTGAAAATCAGCTGAGTAACTTCAGAGAACCTCACTACTCCTCCCCTCTTCCAGTCTAACCTCAGCTTCACATTAAATTGCTAAAATTTAAGTTTTTTAAATCAGGGTAGCAGCCTGGTTCTAAAAAGAATTAAAAGTTTCTTCTTTCCTTATTTAAGTGAACAGAAAACTCCCATGGACCTCAAAGACCAGTTTTAGCTCAAGTGATACACAATACTTTTTAGCTAGCATTTTTTTCATCTTTTAGCTAGCATGTTTCAAAATAACAAATATATCAAAATTCAATGATGATAATTTTAAAATACCTTCATTTTGCCTTTTATTCAAGGCAAAATATTAACAAATTAAAATAAAAACTTTTTCTTCTAAATCCTTCAAAATTCCTAGGTGACAACCCTAAAGCAAACCAGATTGAAGCATTTAAATTAAATTACTCATAGAAAAGATCTCTATAAATAGGCTGCTACCACCTTAAAGGTGGCATGTGTTTTGTAGCTGCATGAAATTGGAAGGTGCAAATGCAAACACATGTTATTATTCATCAGTAGTCATTTTTGTGTAAAATGGAAAATTTATTTAATGAATAAAGCATTAGAATGTAATGAGTAGAATACAAACTGCACCTTTCATGCATTTCTTTGACTGTCAGTCAGTTATTACTCACATGATGACTAAAATAGGACTAGTTCACATCTTAGAAAAATTATACTTTTGGCATCATGAAAACGGAAAAGGAGAAAAAACCCTCTATTGTTTAACTGGTAAACTAGTACCTCTGTATATTTGTATTTTCTGTCTTTCACTCAAGTATTTTGTCTTTTGTTTTGAGAAAAAAAAAGTATTTTTGTCTAGACTAGAAGAAAAGACACAAATACCTAACTTTTAAAACTGTAGAAGCAGAAAATACTGTTGGAATGGATTCCCTGGATATAAACCTGTTCAGATGTACTTTAGGATTTTCACCACTTGCTTCTGATATATTGCAGGTAAGAATACGTGGACATAAATTTCTCAGCTAGTGTGGTCTAAGATAATCAGTGTGCAAGATCTGGCATCAAAAATTGTTTTAGCTATTGAAAACAGATGGAGGAGATCATTAGGAATAAAAGTCCAAAAGTTTCATATACCATTGAGCTAAACAGAAACATTTTATTCAGCCTGTCTGCCATCCAACTTCCATTCTGTTTCCTGATGCTGGCAATAAATTAATTGTTAATATATTGAGGAATTCATCACGAGCTACTTCACTAGTGGGTCAGATAACCTACAATAATGCTTACAACAGCACAGAAATTTCATTTTAGAGCCAAGTCACGAACTGTTGTTTTCTTGGAGTGGGTATTTTAGCTCTTGTGTTGAAATACATAAAGAGATGGGGAACAAGGGATTATCTTTCTTCCTAAATTAATCCAGCTAAATCTGGTCCTAAATGGTCACAGTGCAAATGATCTTCCAAGATCACGATTTTAAAAGCTTTTAAAACTTTATGAGAGGCATGTAAAGTCCTCTTGTTAGCCTAATCCTCATTGTTAGTCAATGGCCATGCTGGTGTAGGTGCTGTTAATGTGAGGGGCAGAGGTGGGAGCAGGTTTTGAACACTTTCCTCAGGAGGAAGAAGGTGCTGGGATGGGCTTTGCTAACAGGTTTGCATAAAACCTTTTCAAGTACATGCACATTGGCTGAACCTGCATCAGACACTACAGACAGCTCTGGGCTGCAGCCTCCAAGACCATGCTGACTTCATACCTGGAGCAGTTTTCACTCCCTAAGAAAACTGAGGTGCATGAAGAATTAAACCTCCAAGCATTGGAAGAAGGACTGGAAGACCAGTCCTGGAGGGTGCATGGTGCAGTTTGCATCTCCTGTCATGGGGTAATGTCCATCATGACCTGCACTCAGTGCTTGTCTGAATGGAGTATCCCTTCCTTCTCAGTGCATTTGGCATTAGAAGTCTTCTCATTCTCAAATATTTACTAAAAGATTATTATTCACTGTGTTTGCATCTAGGTCTTCCAAATTTTTAACCGGCTACCTGCAGAGAAAAAGGACAGACATCCTGGAGCGTAAGGTGCAGCATTTTATTCTGTGAACTGTGTGTCTCTGGGTAGTAGAAGTTGGTAGAATAAAACAGAATAAATGGAAATTCAAACTTCCTTAAAATATTCTTCCTAAGTGTTGGAAGTGTTTAACTCCAATAGTTAAAAATATGAAACAAATAATGTAATAAAATCTTGGAAGAATTTTCTTATGCTTTTAAAATATCATTGCACAATATCTTGAAATTGTACAATTTCCTAATGGATAGCTAAAAAAACAGCCTCTAAACGCTTTGCTAGTTTTGATGAAGAGGTGAAAGTTAGTCTGTTTTTTGGTGTATCAGTGATCTGACAAAAATATTATTTTCTCCTGTTAATCTCACCACCTTACAGAATTTTTAGCTTTGTCAGACATCTTTGCCAATGGACCTCCAAGACTCTAATCAGATTTTACCAGGGAAGGGTAAAGGAATTGTTTTCTCCTTCAGATAAAAATATGAGCATCCATAGGACCTCCCATAATTCAGGCAAACTCTTAAAGCTCAGTGGGACAATCTGGCTTCCATTTAAGCAAATAAAATTCACATTGATCTCACAGTAGGAGCCTGATCAGGTTAATTTATTTACTTAGTTGTATCTGAGGAAAAGTTGAGAAAGACTTCAAGATTAGACCGTGAGGTTTCAGGCCTACAGCAATTCCATGAGTCTTTGTGCCCAGGCTAAGCTGAGGCTGGAATCTGTCAAAAACTGTAGAAACAATTTAGAAATAAGGGTGGGACAAAAGCATGACAATCTGTGCTTCATGGATTTTGAAGGGTCAGACAAAATACAGTATGTTTTTCTGATTCTTCTATGACTTCTTTACTCACTAACTGTTAAGAATTAGAGCTCTAATTTACTTTTTTAAAATGAAATTAAAATATATTTTGATGAATTGCTGCAGTGTGAAAAATTTGTCATTACTGCTGAAGATTCTTCTTTTAATTAATTTATTAATGTAAAGGAACAAATAAACCAGCATGTAAAAATACAACTGTCACTCATGACCAATATTTCATCACCACCATGAATGAGAAATACCATTGTAATTAACCATCAGACTATTTAGTTGCCTAATTTTAAGGTGCAGGAAAAATGTAAATATCAAAAAGGCCCTAAAATCCTTTTTTTATCCCTGAAAAATAGACCATTCACTCAATCTTTAACTTCTTTTCTAGCTCTTTCATTTAATCTATATCCCTTTTGAATGCTCAGTTTCTGTTCAGGTTTTCTAAACCCAGAAATCGTTGTGCTGCTCCCTAACTCCATCTAGCTTTTGCCATTTACCTGCTGTTCCAGGCTATTTTTAGTCATTGTACAGTCAGTCAATAGTGCCAAGACTGTCTTTGCTTCATCTCACAAAATGTTTTAAGAAAACATTTCTTGAGGAAAGCCCATATGGTTTGCTATATCACAGCTCCAAAGATCCCAGTCCTATAGTGCTACACTTCCCAGCAAGGCCCAGAGGAGCACTATCTCAGCACAGCTTCCTGGCAAGGCAGGACTTAGATTGAATTCTATTTTTATATCTTTTGAGCATAAGATCAACTCTTGTAACACAGAATCACCAGTTTGTGATAGTTTTGTTAGAAGGCAGCACTGAAATGAAAAAAAAAAATCTCAAAATTGGTAATTTATATAATCAATAAAGCTTGAAATAAAAACAGTTAAATTGACATTTTTACAGGGTGCTTGTTGCTGAGATTTATCTCAGTAGATGAAAACAAAAGTGGTGTAAATGACTAAGCCAGTCATGCTTCTTTGCTTTTAAGGAAAGCAGGAAATGATTATTTCCATAATTACACAACAATCAATTACCTTCAGGATGGCACATGTCATTCAACATTTCACTTCAGTGAGACGCCCTTGCTGTGGGTAATGCTGCCTGGAATGCAATATTAATGTGGGCAGCACCACGAGGATTAAGTCTGACATGTGGAAGATTGCAATGGAAGGCTGACAACACTTTGGACTGCTGGAGAAAGAGACTCAGAATGACAGATTGACAGGACTGTGAAGCTTGTGACATAAAGATCATTACCAATTAAGATGGAGGTGAAGGAAGAACTGGGGTCAAAAGGGCACCTGCCTCGTCCTCTCTCAAATTTGTGCGATTCCAGTTGAAACAGATGATCCTTAAATTAAAAAAAAAGACAGAGAACACCATAAACCCTACAGGCAAATAAACACAGTCCTTAGTGACAAGCTTTAACTCTGTTATGCCTTTGTAGAGGATTGACTTCATTAGGGAGAAAACACAATTATGGTTGCTCACTGATGTACTAGTAAAAATTCTCTGGGTTTCTACAAATCACCTTTGTTGTGCACTGCTCAAAAAGAATCAGAAAGATATGCACTAAAATTGCACTTTTTTCATTTCTGTGGGAGTAGGGAGGAAAGATTCCTCTATCTTTTCTCCGAATTATCTAAACATTAAATAGATATCTCACCATGGAATGTGTTTTCCCCCTTTAAACAATTTTTTTCCCAGTAGTTGTTAAATATATCAGACAGTGTTATCTTCTCTTCATAGCTTGGAGATGTTTATATATCTTCTTCATAGAAGTATGTTTAGGAATGAATCCCCAGTTATGGTTTTCAGAGCAGATGTGATTTCTTCAGTGGATTTAACAGAGTATCGGTATAAAAAATATTGGCAACTTGGTTTAAGTTGTCTGTATAAAGCTGTAAAGACTGAGGAAGAATTTACAATTTAAATTTTCATTCGCAATGGTACTTTTGTCTCAGCTTTCACAGAAAAGCCCGTTAATGTCTGATTAAAATATCAAGTGAGAGCACAATATTTTTAATTTAGATATTAGCAGAACAACATGCCAAAAACATAGAGAAAGGGAAAAATAAAAGGGCAAATAGATAGAAAGCTATGAAAGCTTGATAAAAAATATGCCACACAGCCATCAAATGTGTGACAAGCAAATATTTTGATAATTTAGTAGTTCCAGTTCTGTGTAAAGTTTTGCTCAAAAGTCCACTGAAATGTGGATTATATCAATATATTAGATAAATGCAATCTACCTGTTCATTAAACTAAATCTCAGGTTCATGTTCCTAATATATGAGGCAAATATTTTGTGAGGCATAAAGTTACACGCAACAGGAAACCAAATCCCCCAGAATTTTGAGAAATATTTGCCTCAGTCTCTCCCTTACAGAACACATTATCAAAAACTTCCAAGGGACTTTTTAGTCATAAAAATCAAGTTTTATTAGACTGGACTTTTCACATATTTATTAGACTAACCCAGTATTTGCGATGAAAAAAATCTTGATAACCTAAAACATAAAAAATTCTCAAGCAAGTGCAATTGCCCCAGAAACTAAATGAATATTCTCTTCAGGTGACTTCACGACAGTTATGCTCTCCTGCAAAAAAAACCCAGCCTAAAAAGACAAGGACTAAAGAAGCAGAAGGTGGAAAAATGGAAGATAATAATAATAATAATAATAATAATAATAAAATAATACTTTAAAAGGACAGAAAGAAAAAAGATATAATGAAAGTGAAAGGTTGTAGAGCTCTTAGATCCCTCTAATTGACAAATAATTGAATCTTTATGTGCATTGAATTTAAAAGAGTCAATCTTGAATTTCTCATAAGCCCCTTGACTTCAAAGCACTATTCACATCTTAATCCCCAGAACACACAAGCTCATGTACCTGTCTTCCATTCTCAACTGTCTAAATCATACATGTCATTTTGCTGCAACTTCTAGACAAAAATAAATATTCCCAGTAGTTAGAGATCTTCTACAAAAATGGGATACAACTCAGAATGCAGTTCTGCAAAAAGAGGACATCTGTTTCATGTGTACTTGCAGTGAAAAAGTCTAAAATAAAATAAAATAAGGAAAAAACCATGCCAATTTTAGGTAATGGACCTAAAACTCATGAGGTAACAAAGCATTTATAATCTCACCTCTCCAGAAGTTTCTTTGTTGGCCTAGCCCTGGTTGTTAAAGCTGATGCAGCAGAAAATAACTGTCTTGGGTAGAGACTGATGGTGCAGGAATATTGTTTTATGCTGCATCAGCAACAATTTCACATCAGTAGTAACTATTCCCCCTCTGCTGTTGGGTAAATGTCAAACAATGAAGAAATATTTCCCTGTGTGTGGAAATCTCAGTCCCATTCCATACTTTTCAAACATCGCATACCATGTATTTTTCAAAACTAAATACTGTAACATTTTGAGTCAACAATGGATAAAAAAAGAGTGAGGTGAACTCAGGAAGGAAAAGAAAAACTTTCTAAAATAATGACAAAGTTCTTGGGAATCATAATGGTATAAAATTTGCTGTAAAGGAAATATTTCTAAAAATCTAAACCATCTGAAGTTATGTATTCTCTAGTTGGATATTCAAAATAAAGTTACTCATGAAAAGTTTCTCGTCCAGGACCTCAACTAAACTATTTGTCAGTTAATTGGTTCAATCAAGATTTAGAAGTAAGTGGAGAGACAAATCAAGAGTTAAAAATTGGTAGATTATTCTGCTCTTCCTAGTTTATAGCTTGTGGCTCTCATTCTGTCCTGCATAGGGAATAGAAACTGAATGCTTTCCTGCTGTTGGAGGAGACATGATCCCACCAGGTCATCATAAAACACACTTCATATTTTGGTCTTCCCTGAAAAAATGCCACTGGTCCTCGCAGCAGGGAGATGTGGCCAGCAGGGGACTCTCCTGGATGATGTAGAGGAACTTTTCATCACTGCACACAAAATTGTACCAGCACAATGAAAATCTACTAAAGTAGTTAATCATTCCCCTGAGAATCAGAATTAAATCAATGCTAAAGACAAACCCATCTCTTTTAACATTCATAACATGAATGTGTTTAGAACAGCTAACTATATAACTGTGGAATGAAAATGCTAAACAATATGCATAGCATCCTTTCATTGTCTGGAATTTATGAATAAGGATAGTAGCCTAAATATATAATCTAGTGTTAACACTGGGGGTAGACAAATTTGGTGGAATTTTTAAGAGGAGATCACTAGTTTTGATATAAAGCAGGATGTGAGGCTCATAAATGCTTGCAGACACATGTAACTGTCTGAAAAGTTGCTGAAAATGTAAGCAATGACTCCTCCAAGAGAGATTTTCCACCTTCAGCTTTTAGGACAGCATACCAAATATTCCATGGTTGCAATAAGTTATTCCTATCACTGGGGCAAGTAACTGAAGTTCAGGTGTAAGATGTGTCAGCTTCCATGGGATGCCGGTTTAAATGAAATAAGCATTGCACATTAATAATCAGCTTTGAAGGCTAATTCCATAATTCTAACCCTCCTTGCAGCTTTTGACATTGAAATCCCTTGAGAAACATCAGAGTAAAACTGACAGTTTCCTCACAGATTATACAGCCCATCAATTCAACATCACAATTTATTTTATGGGCATTTTTCAGTGGTTAGGGTAAAAACCATGCAAAAGCACATATGAGGGCTGGGAGTGGAATTATGTGTTTCTGCATGTAGCTTGGGAAAAGAAATGGGCTTCTGGGTTTGATTTATGATACCAGTGACTCAGGAAACATAATACACTTTCAACTATTATTAAAATAATAATGACCTTCAAAGAAATAGAAGATATTTTTAAAGCATCCAACATTTTGCCATTAACTTGATATGAATTGATAATTTTAGGCAATGAAGGCTAGAATAATGTAGGCTATACACAATAGTGAAAGAAAAGGTCAATCAGAGGCATTAAAATTTAAAGACTGAATTTAACTTTTGTTGCAGAAAATTGCTTTCACTAAAGCCAAGTGCTGCTTTGCTCCAGGTCAAGACAACACTTATGCATGTGATTAATTTAAAACATATGCTTGCTTCTATTCCTGTTCAGCAAAGTACCTAAGCCTATTCTGAACATTAATACAATAGCTGTATCTTTTCACTAAACCAGGGACTTAAAGATACAGAGGTTTTAGTTGTGTTTTCCTAGGATATTATTTTTATGAGAGAAAAATAATTTGATTTTCTGCAAGAATTTGTGGTGTTTTGGTTATTTCACTTTAAATTTTATTATTTTCCACACAAAAAAGTAAAACATATCCTATTGGCATTTTTTACAGGAGATTGAGACCTTTTCATAATCTTTAATTACACCCTTAACTGTGTATGCATTTGTCGCAACAGTACTGACATGGTCTGCTCTCAAGGAGGCCTGTGCATTTTTGTGGCTAGTAGGGATTTTTTATTTTTTCTGGTGTGTGGTATGTTTTGATTTGTGTTTTGCTTTTTTTTTTTTTTTCCCTAACAATTCCATATTGTTTACCTTGCCATGTATTAAATCATATTTAGAGTACAGTGGGGAAAGTCTGTGAAGATTTTTAAGTATATTTTTAAACACTGGCTATACTATTCAGTACTGCTCTAAAGCACTGGACAAAATTCTTTCTCAGCTTTAATGATCTCATAGTTCTCCAACCTAGAGTAAGAATGACATTACATGCAAGAGCTGTTTGTTGCGATCCATTTCTAGGGGTCATGTAATTTATACTTTTTTGAAGAGAACCAGAAAAAGAAGGGTCATATGCAAAGTGAATTGAAAAGGAAAGAATAAAAATAGACAAAATAGAGATTCTCTGCTTGTGCAAAGCTATGAGAAACGTTCTTTTAAAATTGTTAATAAAGCCATATGGTGCTAGTGGCATATATGTTGCACTCTTTTTTTATTTTCAAGTAATTCTTAAGCCATCAAAAATGGGAGCGTACATTGCACTTCAGTTTTTGTCATGATCAAAAAATTTCTATTCATTCACTTATTATTCATTCACTCACATGAGAAAAAAAATCCAGTTACACCAATGAAATGCTTTACAAACCTCACCTTGATTTCCATTCTCTTCCACACTATAATGATTTTAGTATCAATTCATATATAAATTTACTTTTTTTGCAAATATTCTTTTGTTTTGTATAATCTCAAAATAGCATTTTTCACATATTTTCTCTTTTTTTTATACCTATCCTTACATTTTGATTTCAACATAGACAGACACACTGATTACACTGTGCAGAGGCTTCTTTTAGGAAGGATGAACCTTGACTTTCCCATTAAAAAAAAATAAGCTGAAAGATCACAGAACATGTCTGTAAATCAGCAGAAAATATAATTCAAATATAATTCTCCAAAGTGAGCATTCAACTCCATGACCTGCCTTAATCTATACACTTGCCTCATCAAGAAGGCACATGGTAAAAGAGATCTACAGGTAAATAAGTTGTTTTGTATAACAGCAGAAAATAACTTACTGGGTCAGAAAAGGTGTCTCATATTATTTAGGCCTTTGTATTTAAGCAGACTAAATTCTGTTGCTAAGAAAAATGTGAATTAGCATTACCTGATAATAGTCCCAAAGATTAGCTAGGTGTCTAGTTGCTACATAGCCAACTATTTCATTGAAAAATTAAAAATCTAAACCCAGTGGAATATAATTGAGTTTATATAAAGGAACCTGTGCTCCAAATACTTACAATAATACTAATAAGTTCCTATTGCAACACACTGGCCTATTTAAGTCACCATAAAACAGGCATACAGGTATATGGGTGATCAAGACAAGGATGCTCCAACAGGGAAAGAACTTTTCATGTAATATCTTCTTTAACTAATCCAAACATTAATTTTCAACAGGACCTAAGCACTGGCAAAAAATCTCTTCTTGTTGTCAAAGGATTACTAACTTTTAAAATTATACCTTCAGCATTCACTCAACTTTATTTTCCAAGCCAAATGGGGATACAATATTAGGAATAGAGTCCTCAAAAACTGTCTGCAATAGTCAGGTCTCTGCTATTTGACATAATTAAGATTATTTGGGAGGTAGTATTTCTTCTGAGGATCTGTTTTCAATCCTCTTTACTATCCACTGACATACTGAAAAGATCAATCGCCCTATGGGATGAGAGTGCATAAAATATTATAGACATTAAATCCTCCCTAAAAATTCAGATGCATTTTTCAGGCCTATGCATTTTATTCCACAGTTAAATGATTAAGACACATTGGGCTCCAATCTGAAAATGTGTTTAAAATCTGGAGCTATGTCAGACTGCCGTCTGAGTTTGCAAAAGGATTAGCAATTTGTGACTTGTGTCAAAATATCTGGCCTAAAGTGACAGAAATAATATATTTTCCTGACTTAATGAATGTGAAAAAATCTGGCAAAAGAAAAAAGGATCTCACCACAGTGCACATAGAAATCAGAGGTATTTATCCTTAGCAGCTCACAGTGTTTCAGCAGAAGTGATTGCATTGATCAGAATTTTAGAAGGGACACCTTTGTGTGACCTTGAACTGGTCACATAAACTCATTAGAGGTCTTATGGCAAGGAATAGAGCCATTAGCAATGCTGATTATATGGCACTAATGTGATAGTTAATATGTATGAAAGGCTCTCTAGAATTAAAATGTATGAGTAGCTGTATATGGTGATATAGTCTTATAACCAAGCGAAAGAAAAAGCAAAGATAGTTCATAAATGCTGAACAAAAGTGAAGGGATTTCTGTGGGGAAGTGCAGAGTCTTTACACAGAACCCCACTAGCCAAGGCTTTTCCTCTTCCATGGCTTTGACAGGCTAAACCTGTGCTGACATTGCGAGGGTCATATCAGAGCAAATACCAAATAAAACCCTCTCTAATTAACTAATCTAATGATTGCTATCATAACAAGTGGGGATGAAGGTCATGAAGAAATAAAAAAGGAATGATGCAGCTCTAAGGTTTGAGCTTCTATCTAGACTTTGGTGGTGAAAGGAGGAAGAGATGTGTTGGGCATGAAAAGAACAGCTACATTAAACTGGGAATGGATTTCAGAAGGACTCACATACCCTGCTCTCCATGGAGTGGAGCCTTAGACGGCCAACAGCCCTTTGGCAGAGCTTCAGCTGGGCATGGCTAAATTGGCCATTCTATAAACAAGGGCAGAGGAGTGGATCCACTGACTCCCCATGACACAGATGAACTGCTAGCAACACTTATTTTTATTTTCTATATAGATATCAGTCCAATAAGAAAAAAATATCAGTTATATATCATAGAAGGATTATACACTATTAAGAGTTCATCTCATAATGTAAAAATGTTAATGAAACATTTTTCCTTGTTTTAATTATGATAACACCTTATTGATTAGTAAGTCTGTTCTGCAAACAATGATATAGACTTCACCAGGTGCTGTCACTTAGAAAAATACTTTATCGCATAAATAAATGTGGCAGAATCTAAAAATCATTATAATGAGAGCTGGAATATTTTAGTTACCCCCATCAAATTACCACACAGGTGGAGGATTTCTTTCTCTGTGGGATAACACTATTATTCCTCTGTATGGACTCATTCTCCCTGGACCATCTGGGTTTAATCTTGCAAAGGGGCAGGGGTAATATGATGGAAAATCCATTTCATATGGCTGATCAATTCACACACTCTACCAATCTCCCAAATTGAACTTACACTTCACGTATGGCCATATTTAGCCAATATTCAAAAGTAATGAATGTTATTCACCTCATTTTATGGATGGAGAGCACTTTCAAAAAACCTGTTGTCTGTTGTAAATGTAAGAATGATAATAGCAACTGTGCTGTTACAGAATACTTTACTTTCTACAGAGCATTTCACTAAGTACATAGGTATTTGATAAACAATGTGCATTGTAGAATTGTTAAGAAACACCAATAGTTGACATATATTAAAGCACAGTTCTTATGAGGTATCATTGATGAGGTATCACCTTCTTTCACTGAAGGTTTCCCTAAATTTTATTTTTGCTAGAAAGATTATTTTTTTAATTTAGCAGTGATTTAAACTTTCCTAGTAAAGTTCACAAAAGAACTGAGAAGGCCAAAATAAGAGAGAGAAAAGGTTAATGAGAGCTCAGGTTATGGAATGCTTGGAATACTGAGTTAAAGGTCAGAAGCTTGCTAAGTGGATTTTAATATAACCATATCTAAAGTGCTGCATCTTGGAATAGGGAACAGAGTTTGTATTTGAAGTACATCAGAACACCCTAGAAGATGGAAGTTCAGATCCTTCTTCAGGCTGCTTTCATGCATTACACTCAGGTGCCTCATTTAGGATCTTGGCTATCCCAGATGCCTTATTTAAGCTGACACTGACAGGCAGCACCAGTAATCTTTTAATTTACCTTGTTATACAAGACTGATAATTAGGTGCCTCAGCAAAGTGTGTAGCCTGGGACAACTCTGTGCTCAAGTGAAGAACTTTGGGTCAAGTGCAAACTGCTAAAAAGAGTTTTCTCATTGAGATACCATGGCCAAGAACTCAGCACTTGAGTCCATGAATGAGGAATCTCAAACAGAGGTGGGGCAGTGACCTTGCCTGTACACACACCATGGAATAGCATGTGTGATTCTAGTGTCTGCACTTCCAGAAGATGTGAAAATACTGCAGAGAGTTCACAGGAAGGACACAAATAAGATTGAGGAGTCCTGGTGATAGGGGGTTTAAGGAGCTATATTTATTCATCTTATCAAAAAAAGTGAAGAGGTGGCTTGATCTTTGTGCATAGGTACTTACATAAGGAAAAGATGTGGAAAAGATAGTGGGAAACTTTTCAACTTTGATAGCAAAGACATATCAAGGTTAAATGACAGGAAGCTGAAGTTAGAAAAAAATTGACCTTGAATAAGTGGCTATTTCCTAACACTAAAAGTAATTAAATATTAGAACAGTTAATATTTAGGTCAGAGAAAGAGTGGTGTTACCCCTTTTCCTCTTTTGCAGCACAGCACCTTTGTTTGCTGTGAGCATACATGTTGTCTTCACTTAATTAATTTTCTGTCTAAATCAGGTACCATTTTAACCTCTCTTGAAATGTATGCATATTCAACTTCCAGAACATGAAATGCTTTAACCTAAATGATGTGTGGGGTGTATGCATGTTTTGGTGCAATTTGGCAGTCTGTGGTGTGGGCATTCAGACCAGAGGATGTAAAGGAACCCCTCTGGTAAAAGATTTTATGACATGTGTTGCCCATTTGGCAGAACTTCATATATATTTAGTGGATGGTGCTCCAAATGGTGGCTTTTCACTCATGCAGAAGGACACTGTGTCTCTGAGCAAATATTTTCAGGGCAAGAATTTGTCACACATTCTATCTAATGAAGAACTGACCAACACCCACTTCTATTTGGTCAGTGAAACCAGATGTTCCTGCTCCTTAATCCTCTGAAAACAGTGTGGAGATGAGGTAATAGGAATAAGCATGGAGAGGGATCAACTTGGCAGGTCATTGCTTGTTTTGATTATAAAAAATACGTCAGAAACAACTTTATTATTGTAAAATAACAGATAGAAATATGTCTACAATTTTGCTTCTCAACAAAGCTGGAAGAATGATGACATTACCATGTGCTGGTCAAGAGGAGAAGATTTATGTCATGTCAAAGATAAGCTAAGACTGGCATATTCTCTCATGACGTGCATGTGAATTCGCTCTAGTTTGTTAAAGCAAGAGCTGAGAGGTCATGTTGCCTACATTTGGTTGGTGTAGAGGGGTAAACAGAAATCTCATTGCACAATTAGACCTGTCTTGGTTTTGCATTGAATCACAGAGCATATAGAAAAATAAGTGTCCTTCCCCACACTCAACAAAATATTAAAGGTGACTCAGATTAAAAGAAAAAGTTCCAACTTGACTGAACTGTCTTCCAAGTAAAAAAAAAAATACAGCTGCTGCTTACTAAAAGCAAGTCCTTTCTAACAGGACTAAAGACTCAGATCTGGTCTTCCCTGATAAATAGAATTTCAATTGGCAAATTGGGGAGCAAACAACATAATAAAGAATACATCAGATTAGGAACACCTAGAGGAGAATCCCAAAAACCACCAGTCCATTTTGTGGAAAGGGTGGCTTAATCCATCAGCCTTTCAAAGTGGAGAAATACAGCTGGAGGCAGTTTACTGAGTTAAATGAGGCACTGAAATGGCACCCTGCCAGCTCCATGTACATATTAAAAATTTACAGCGTGTTATGGAGGAAAAATTCTTCATGCATAGTTCTTTCTCATAAATTTAATTCCCTCAACAGGTTTTGTCATGCAGAGATGCTTTCCTCTTCAGGAATCAGCTCTATCTTGTCCCCCATGTAGCTTGCAAAAACTTGGGATATTGTTTCTGCACATTGTTTTCTTTTGGAATTTCTACTAATTTTGCAGGTCCTATAGAGGCAGAGTAACTTTTTTAGCTGTACTTGGTGAAACTCCCAGGTGGACTTGTTAAAGGTGTTTTGTGAGTTAGTGAATAAGGCAGAATGGATCATTGGAAAGCCTCCAGGACCCCCCTACACCTGCTGGTCTACTGAACAGATAACTCATAAAGATAAATCATTACCTGACTGCAGATATGTCCTTTGATTTATCTAAGGTATATTAAAACTCACCCAGGCTATTTTCAGCTATGCAGAACAGTGCCAGGGTACTCTTTTACCAGCAGCTAGATGTGGTGAAACATAGACTAAGACAGAAAGCACTTCCTTCAGTACTTGTCACCTGACAAAACTGAGAAGTTTATATAAATGCAAAAGGAAGACACTAAAATGCAGGTGCCTCCCCCACTCTCGGCCTTGCTAGCATCAAAGTCAACAGGAGAGACAAATGTCACTTTGGTGAGAATCCAAGCAAAATAAGATTTTTTTCTGAACTTTTCTTCATCTTCTATATCTTGTTTGAAGTCTTATCTCAGATTTTCCCTTGCAGAGCACATGGGAAGGATGCTATGCATTTCCTCATGAAAAATTTGGGGTGCAGGGTGTCTTACTATTGCTTTCTTCAGGAAAAATAATGCTTATTTTAATGGACTCACCTTAATTTCTGGATGAAATAATAAAAAAACCCTGGGAGAATCCAATATTTTCTGAGCTGCACTGATTTTTGTCATTTGGGAGCATTTCATGAAGTCAGAGATGATGAATTCCTTTACTGGCTGGCTATGTTTTCTTGGACAAGACTTTGTAATATGTTCTGTTGCAAACACCAGTAGTTGTTCTGTCTGCAAAGTCAGGACTCCTACTTTTCCTAATTTGTAACTTATTTCTAAATGGCAGAAAAACATTGAGTATTTTGCTGAAATGTTTAAATTTGGAAAAGCAACATTGATCAGAGTAATTAGAAACAGAGAAAAAGATAACAAGCTGCAGTCAGTGACTATGCTTATACATTTTTATACATATAGCAACTGAAACAGCTTTATGAAACTCAACAGTCTGGAATTCCACAGTGAAATCAATTAAGCCAATATTGGGATAGAATGCAGTAAACCATTTTTAATCTTTCAAATGGATATATAGTATATAATAGAACTTATAAGTAATTTGATTTAGAAAAATACATTTGGTTGTATTCTGGTGGTACAACACAAATTTGATGTAGAATTAAATAAAACCAATATTTACTTCTTGTTGGTTTCTATGATCAACATATTAAGACAAAATGCATGGCATAATGAAATTTCTATCACCACAGAAAGCACAAAAGAAGCTGTAATGTATCATAGCACAATGTGCATGTGAAAGATTTCAAAGCACATTTCATTCACTACATTGTAATGTTAATACCTTCTACAGAGACTGGCTGGGGAATGGACATTATTGCTGTGTTTTTCAAGAACATTAGACGTTCTGTTTTAAGGCAGTTCCATGGTATAATGACCTGCCAATGAAGCAATCAAATTCTACCTATTTTTGGAAATCTCCTTTTGCCTTCATGATCTGTTGACAAGAGCTCAGTGTTCTGCAAGACACAGCTCAAACCTGGTTTTGATATGAAAAGATGAATTTGTGGTTGTATAAGTATGTAAGATTTTATACAGGAGGCAGAATGCTCCTTTTCACAAACTGTACTGCACCTCACAAACCCATGCTAAATCAGGATGCCATACAGTGTGCCTGTGATCATGGCTTTGGGAAATCTCCACTGTTCAAAGGAAAACCAGCAATGCTTCATTTTCTTACCAAATGGCTAGTCAGAAATGGATGACTTTTGTTGGAAGCCAGCTACAAGATAAATGTCCCTGCAACGTGGGACTAGTGATCACCAAGACCCAGAGCCTTAACTGGATGTTAGGTTCCAACAGGTTCCTCTTTGGCCTGCACAGTAAATGGGAAGAGGCAATGTTGCAGAAGATACAGTCCTGCTATTCTGTCACGTGCTTAAATGTCTCTCTAAATTCATCTCTAGGTTACATTTATATACCATTAGAACTTAAGAACCCTGCAGTTTTTATTGAGACAGTCCCACCTTCCCCATTCCACCAGCTCAGGGAGCACTATTGAAACTTCTAGTTAAGGTCCCTGACCACAGAGCAAATATTTTTCTATGCTGATGCTGCTGGTTAATAATTCCATATGAAAGTCTGAATCTACCTTCCTATGCTGCATTAGTTATGTATCTGGATACACAGAAGTTTGTCATAAAGGGCTCCCTCATTTCCTTCATTCCACACCTTACACCTCAACGTGTCTGAGAAGTCACATTGTTCAAATATATGAGGCTCAAACATAAATTGTGCTACTTACTTATGAGGAGGTGTAAAGAGGTATATAGTAATTTTAAATACTGTTTCATTTGCTACTGTCCTTTCCATGACACTCAGACAGTGAGAAAATGACCAGAGAGATGAGGTGTAAGAAATAGAGGACAGTAATCAGATGTTTTGGGAAGAGGATATTTTGACCAGACAGATCAGCAGAGACTGAGCTGCAGCTTTCTGCAGAAGGATCTTGTCCTTTCACTTCCTGCAGTTACACCATGTCCTGATCACTCAAAGAAAGCAAGATTACAATTTGCCCATTCAACCACATACCATGTGTCATTTTTAACCTACCATATAAATGGCACCATATAAATGTCTTTTTTAATCCTGATGGCCAGCTTTTCAGATAACAGGAAACAGTATAGCTACTTGTTAGTGTAGAAAATATATTTCCTGTCTACACAACCAAAAGAAAAAAAAAAGGAAATTTTCCCATGATTTCAGCGTGGGTAAAATTTTAGAACCTCAGTGTGACAAGGCAGAATAATAAACAAAAATAAGGGAAGGAAGGATAAGATAAGGGGATGATCATGGGTCACTCAGTGCTATATATATCTTGTTTCTCTTTTTTTTTTATTTTTATTGTTGACTTCTATCTTTATTAGTCTGTTTTTTATGCTTTTTAAAATAGTGTTCCTACATATATAGCCATTGCTTCCATCAAATTTTACTGGGAAGTCTGACAGGAGGTTTGTGAGAGGAGCAAAGACATACAAATCCTCCTTATTTTAACATTGCTTATTATCTATCTCCTTCCTTAATTTCAGTAGACAGTGTGTTTCTGCAGTTCATACAACTCTGAATCTAAGTGTTGTCCTGGAGTCCTAACTCCTGAGATGCTTCTCGTTTTGACAGCAGTTGGAGGTGCACAGCATGGATTGGATCCTTGGAGATTGCTTCTGCTGATGTTGTCATTTGTTTTGTCAAAAGGACTCAGAAAAGATTAATCAAAAATATTTGCCTGAAGTAAATCCCTTAGTTGATTTTTATGAGTACACTTTAAAAAACTTTATATATGAAATTAAATTTATTTACGCCAAGAGTTCCTGGCCACAGGGGAAAGCAAGAATTCCCTTGGAGGTGCTGTAGCATCAGCTCCATGACAAGTGCTCAGCTCTACCAGGAGACATCATGTGAACCAACCAAACAAAACCATTGACCAGCAACCCTTCCTGACACCTGCCAGTCAAAAGCAATCTCTGGGTTATAGATCATCTCCATCTATGAAGTCCCATCTCACAAAGAGCATTCCCAAGAATCCCTAGTTCAGTTCCTAAAGCTGTCATCACATGTGCCTTCAGCAGCCTAGATCTGATGCCCAAGTAGTTTTACATGCTAATTTAAAATGAGAGGTTGGTACTTCTGCTGAATCTTTAAACCTGTTCTAATATAGCTGAGACAGAAAGGATCCCAGCTCCTGAGATGTCCAGACAATTTGTATTTTTGCATAAAAAATATATTCAAAATATTGATGATATGTTCTTCTTGTTGATCTCTGCAGTACTGTTTCACTCAGCTGTAAGCATCATTAAGGAACTTACATGCACTTGGCTGAACAAGACCAGTATAAAGAAGCAGAATTTAGCAAAAAATCATTAAGAAATTCAATCTCCCATCAAACTAACACATATTTTGATATATTATGTAATTTTTAAAAATCAACAAAAAACAACAACAAAAAACAAACTCCAACAGATTTAGCTATAACTCCCTCAAAACTTTTAATTTTTTTTCTTAAGAACTACTTTATCAGCTTACCTAGTGGAAAACACACCAAAAAACCTAAAATGAAAAAGTCTTGGGATTCTTTGAATAATTCTCCAGAATATACTTTCAAATATTAGTGAGTTCCTCAACATAAACTAAATTGTAGTTCAGCATTACATTTCATCAGGGAAAATATCTATCAGATGAGAGCTGTGAACAACTGAACTTAAATATTTATTTTTAACCACAGAGGCTTTGCTGGAAACTAGACTGAAAGAATCAGTACTAAAAACCAAATTTCTTACCTCTGATGGATGTCCAGCTCTTATAAAAGTACAGACTGGATCAAAAGCTCCTGTTCCACAAGCCAGAAGATGGGTCCTGTTGTATCGGTGAAGGACACGGATGTAATTTGCACATTCATCCTAGTTTATGTAAAAAATAAACACGGAGAAATATTAGCTTTTAAATTATTTTTTTTAGTATCATATGTGCCCATAAGTGATGTTCTAATATTGAATCTTTCGATTCTATTTCATTTCATGTTACTAACTCTGCTCCATAAGTTTCACGGGTAGGCATTTTTACATTAAAAAAGCAAGTTTAGAGCACTGATTGTGGGAATCAGTGTTATTTTATGGGAATTCATGTGTTATTTTAGATGCTTAACCAGTTAGGAGTTACTAAATTATAAAACACACTTTTGTGCTTCTTTAGTCATGGAGATAATCTGCAAATCTGAATAGATCTTTACTATAGACTATTGGATATATAGGACACATACATAAGATTCAGAGCATCAGATGTGAATGGTCAGCAAACAGCTTCTCTCTAGAGTTAAATACTTTATCTCCATAAAAATATAATTTTTAATTGCACCAGCACTTTATTGTATAATTAATTGTTAATCAATATTTTTATATTGTATAGACACATATTTTGTCTGTTTCCACTGTTTAAACCCCTTTGAAAAAGAAATATTCATTTTCCCCAGGGCAATACTTTGGGACTCATTAGTGTATTTGCAGCTTCATAAATATCACAATTAAAACATTTTCAAACATTCCTTTGAGATGTGGGGTCATTATTCCTGTGCTAAACTAGAAATGGAGACACTGAGATAAAAGTATCCCTTGATTTTGGGACTCCTGGGATTTCTGGGATTTGGCTTTAGAATTAATGGTTTTTGGCATTTTGCAATGGTTTCTCTGAGTGGAGCAAAATTACTGTTCATTTCAATTCATTGCTCAACATTTCTGAAACTTAGAACCCTGAGCTTTAAAAGTCTCATCATGGTTAAGACATTTAAAATGGAATTAATCCCAGCTAAATTTGTTCTGGCATTTAGACATGTAATTTATGGAATTCTCTCTGGCTTTTTCAATAGCCAGTGAAGCAGGCCAGACATCTCCAAAAGGCAATTAATGCAATCCTGAAATGAACATGTAAAACAGAGTGGAGGAATTTCCTTTTTTGAAAATTTCCAGTTTTTCACTGATAACTACTCTCATTTTTGGACTGCTGTATTTGTGTGAGAACAATCCTGGATCTTATTAACAACTGCAAGAACTTGACATCAAAAAGGAAGGGTCTTTAGGGAATTCATGGGCAGAATTCAACACTTGCAAATCCACATTATGTTCAAAACTAAAAATACATCTTTCTTCTTCAGATCCCTGAATCATTATGTGTAAGTCTTCCATATCCTCCAGCAAATAAAAAAGAAAAGAAATCTCCCCCTCTACCTGATTTTCCTTAACTGTTCATCTTCAGGATATATCATGCTAATTCATAAAAGTAAGTAACCTACAAAAGACATAACCTGTTCTGTAATTAACTATTATGCATATACAAAGGGCAAACCAACCTTTTAATATCTTACTTTTGGAATGTCTTGATTTGTAACTAATTTGTTCCTTTTTTTAAAGGAAATAAAAACAAAGTCAGACGAATTGAGAGAAGAATGGGGTTAAATCAGTAGCATGTGATCCTCCTTGTATGGATCAGAACTCAAAGACAGAGGTGTCCACTTTTTATGTTCATTTTCCAAAAGTTTGCTGACTTGTGGTAGCAAAATGCTATTCCATAGGTATTTTATGATGCCATGAAGTTTTTGAATAGATGCTTTACTGGGTGCTGATGCTGTTCCTGATTCTCCCTCTCCTCCTTCCTGACTTATTCCCTTTGTTTGCTCTCTGTGGGGGTCTGCTCTTTACTCCATGGTTTCCTTTTTTATCCATATACACTTTCAACTCTTGATCTTTATACCAAAATCATTTTAGGGATTTAATTTTTTTTTAAATGGGAAAAATATTCACTTTTTTTTTTCTCTTGTGTGCCTTTGTAGGATTGCCTGAAAAAAAATCTGCAAAAAAATTCCTAGGATGTGAAAATACCAAACATAGAAAAACACTAATTCAAAATGGCTAGACTTGCTCGTTTATAAACAGATGACAAAAGGTGCTGTTCTGGGAAGTGTCAGCAAAAAGGAATTGCTGATAACCCTACTAAAAATGTGTTTAACACAGAGCAGGGAAGAGATGCATCATCCAAGGGAACATTGAAATAAGACTTCTTTATACTATATCAATTAATTAAATACTAGGGCTGTCTTTAGGATGCTCCACAGATATATTAATAGATCTGTGGAATTTTGTTAATCTGAAACTTCTCAGTGTGGAGGAGTGAGGTATCTCTACAGAATTTGATTTATCTCTGAATGATTTCCAATTCTGATAAAGTAATTCAGAGTAATTGAGAACTCTCACACTGCAGGCTAGCAGGTGTGATTCCTGGCACACTGGATGACAGCTGAAGAATTTTTTTTTCCTTCACTCAAATCAGGAAAATATGGCCTTATTTTAAGAGTATACATGTGTTATTAAGACAAGCCTTTTTTAATTGTCTTATTAAGTCTTTACAAGCTTTGAAAATGTTTATGACTACAGTACTTGCCATTTTACTGCTACAACATGAACTGATAACTTTTTAAGGTTATACAAGCTTGTAAAAGTGGCCAGTTCTATTATGGAGAAAGAGGCAGCACAGTACATGTGAAGTACTTCAGTGCTGAGAATCTTATCACGGTATTATCAGTTCTACTTAATAATTATGCCTTGAGTAACAGATCTTTTGCAAAGGAAAATAAAAAATAGAAACAGCATGGAAATAAGCAAAAAAGTTTGAAATAGAGAAAATTTTCTCTGGAGTCTGTTTTGTGAAAAAAAGCATTAAGAAATTAAAATTGACAAAGGGTTGATTTTAAGACATTATGTTATTAAGTCAGTAGTTTATGGCTACACAAAATAAGGGTGAAAAGAAAAATAGTAGGATGTTTTTTGATTCTTATTTAGGTTCCTTTCAGGTTGAGTAATTTATCTTACTGAATGCTGAGCATGCTGATGAAATTACTAAGGTTTCTTGATATTAATTAGTGTTACTCGTTCACATAGTCCATACATAATTAAGTCTCATGTGAGGATCAGAATATTGTTTGGTATTACAATATTACAAAATTTTAAAATTTTAATGTATTTTTCTTAAAGAGTCTACTTCTAGAATCTTGTGATTATTGAAAAGTTCTATTTTTTTCTGTAAAAGCAGTAGTTACTCCAAACCTCCATGTTGCAGAGAAATGTGGGAAAAACATGAAGTTCTTTAAATGACCGCATTCATAGGATGCAAATTTGAGGATTTATAACAGCAAACTGGACTGCAAAAAGTTTTTGAGTTTTAGGGAAACATAAGTCTGAGGGAGCTATATTTGTTTTGAAACAACAGTAACTATTTCTGCACTTTTTAACAAAGCAAGTATTGTCAGAGTATCAGAAAATATGTGGTGGTGAAAGAAGGATGGTAGAGCTTTAACTAACAACAGCCAATCCTTCAAGGTAGTATCAAATAAAAGCCAAATAATTTAGGTTTGGGATTCATTTAATATGAATATAAAGTTCAGCCATTGTAGAAAACCACCATTTTCAAAGCCACTTGAAACTATCAAGGATGTAAAAGTAACCTGAAAAACTACAATCAACTCTTAAGAATCTTCAAAAAGGATCAGTTCTAGCCCAGGTGAATAGGAAGAGTTGGCATTTTGTTTATTACTATTATTATTATTACTACTACTACCACTACTACTACTACTTACTTTCCAGTCTGGTTCCAGTGCCTTAATCTTTATAGCTTCCTAATTTACGGGCAATTTATGGTGGTTATCATTGAGGCTGCTGTTTGCTGTGTTTCTGGGCAAAGCCTGCATGTCCCCTTCCATGTCCTACATTCCTGTCACTGTTGCTGTAAAACTACCATAATTTTCACATCCCTTGGTTCAGTGTGAGTTCTCTCAGCTGTGGGATTTATTAGGTGTACTCTCTGTGTGTTTATGAGGTACAGATAATGAGCTTGGTGCTCTGCAAAATTAAAGAGAGCTCCCCTTCTGGAAGAACTTTCATCCTGTGCTGCCAATGATACCAGCTGCTGTGTGTCAGTGAGCTTTCAAGTCTTTTCCCAGGAAATTATTACAGTCAGGGCACTGAATCACAAGAACAGAACAGGTCTGAGGTTCATTGAAACAGAGTATTGTTATTAATAGAACAAGGAACCTATAGGAAAATATAAATTACAGTGCATTTTATAATTATTAATACTTTAACTGCTTTTTTGAATGTATGCTAGAGAATGTGAATTTTAAAGATAAACTGGAATGTGAAAATAGAGAAGATAATCTGTGTGTATGAAAAGAAAAGGACATGGAAATGGAAAAGGAAAATTATTAAGGTACCTTCTTTGATAACACCAGAATAAGAATTAGAAGAAAGTTCAGGCGACCAAAAGTGTTCATTGCCTGTTTACAAGCTGGTTTGAAGAGCAATTAAAGTAATAAAATAATGTGTTCACAGTAGTTACATATTTTTAACCTGCAACACTTCATATCTGTGCTTTAATCTCTCTTAAGTTAGGGATGCCTGAATCCTTGTTTTGGACCAGCCAGTGGTATAATTAAAGTGAATTTAATCTGTAATTAGTGATACTTACAGCATCTCTTCCTTTAATTATGCATTCTTCTGCCTGCAGAGGTGTACTAGGCCAATGAATCTGAGGAAGAAAAAATAATTGTCAGTCTGATCATGGAAATCCAGCTTTTCCATTATTTCTCATGTGAAAGATTCTTAGATCAGAAGTACAAAATCATAGACCAGCCCAGGTTGGAAGGTGCCTCAAAAGATCGTCTGGTCCAGCTTTTGGAGGGAATGGGAGCCCAGGTGAGATTATCTATCAGTCTGTCCTAGACATCTTTAAACCCCTGCTGACAGAAACTCCACCATGTCCCTGGCTCCTTGGGAAGGGAGAGCCTCTTTCCTCTTTGAGATGCCTCTTAAAGCATTTAAGTACTGGAATACTGTGATGAGTTCCCCCTGAGCCTTGCATCCCCTGAGAGAAAAGACCATCAGTCTCCCCTTTGTTGGAACACAACTGTCTTCATTAGGGCAGCACAGCAAATTTATTAGCAGTCAACAGAATTTAAAGGAAGTTAATGTATGGAACATTTTCTATAAATTCAGTAGAAAAATCTATGTTAAACTGTCAGTGATTTTCAACATAGCTATTAATCTTGAACTACTGATTTCCTGCTTCAAGTGACACTTAGGAAAGAAAATGGCTTACAGTGAAGTTAATAATGGCCAACAATTAACCTTACGGGAATAGGATTGGCTCTTCACAGTCAATTACCAGAAGTGAAGCCAAATTACACAAGTGAGTTTTTCTTCAGCTATCTACTGTATAACATTTAGGTTTCATCCCAGATGCATGATTTGTTTGGATGAAAACAATATTAAACAATGACTGATCACACTGGAATGATTACTTAATTTCTTACAACATTTAAAAGTGAAAACAAAAACATGTTCACATCAGTGCTATCAAGCTTGGCTGAAACCAAGTAAATATCCAAAAACTGATGTCATCATTAAGACATTTTTGTCATTAATCCAATTACAATTTTTTTTTCTGTCTGGAAAACATATTTAAATGAAATTCTTCTGCTAAGCCTTTTTCTTCCCTTTGTTGTTTTTTTGTTTTTAGTTTTTGGTTGGTTTTTTTTGGTAATTGAACTGTCTTAGTTTTTTGAAATAATTCTAATCTGAGAAAATGATAAATTATTAGAAAACTTAATTGCAGACAAGTGGGGATAAATTATTAATCCTAGATTCCTGGGGCTTGAAAGTAAAAGACCCGCCTCCCTTTAATATCATCCTTAACAAATTGGATGTGGAAATCAAAGAAATACTAAATAAATTTGCATGGCACTAAAATGGGAGGAGCTGTTGACTCTCTTGAGGGCCAAGGCACTGCAGAGACCAGGGCAAATCAGAGGGCTGGGCAATCACCAACTGTATCAAGTTTAACAAGGGCAAGTGCATTCTGCACCTGGGACAGTGCAACCCCAGTGCTGTGTATGGCTCAGGGAATGAGAGACAAGAGCAGCAGCAGAAAGGGACCTGGGGGTCCTGGTCAATGGCAAACTGAGTCAGTCAGCAGTGCCCTGGCAGTGTTTAGGTCTCACACCATCTAAATCCAAGTTAATCAGAACATCTGTTTTCAGTCAAATGGTCTTGTAGTTATCTATGAGTGATCAAAAATTACTCTCATCTAGTCTCTACATTGCTGCTGTATAGTCTGGAAAGGTACCTGGACTCTGCTGAACTCACATGAAGGCACTCATCCAGTCAGCCTGGTCAGGCCATTCCTGGTTCATTCATTGCAAAACTCAGGATCCACAGTCATTTATTTTAGTCACTGGTCAGGAATCGAATGAAGCTTGGGTTAAGCCTGTCCTTAACCCAAAAAACCTAGAAGTTATGAGATCTCTAAGATCTCTCGAGGCTAAAAGTATGAAAACACAGCTTTGACTTCCCAAAGACATGTTCTAACTAGCAGGCTAAAATGAGAGGTTTTGCTCACACCAGGTGTAGGTGGCTGTTAGGAACAGAGAAACCACAGAGGGAATAAAACACTTGATTCTGTAACCTGATATTAAATACACTGTGTGTAGGTGATTATTTTTGCATTTGGAAACTTAGTCCCAGTGCTGTTGAAAATACTTTGTATGTACATTTTCCACTTAAGATATACTGAATTAAATACATATACAGAATTAAGAGAAAAAAGCCAAAGAGGTAACCTAATGCTAATGCTTTGTCTGGAATGTCAAAAAGCAGCTGCAGTGGAGCTACATAAATTTGGTCCTTGGGCAGAAAAAAAAGAATAAACCATGGAGCTGCAGAATGGTTTGGGTTGGAAGGGACCCTTAAAGCCCAATTAGTGTAACCACCTACTGTAGTCAGGGATTTCTTTCCCTGTCGCTCAAGGCCCCATCCAGCCTGACCTTGAACAGTTGCTGGGATGGAGGGTTCACAACTTCTGTGTGGCAAACTGTTCCAGGGTCTCATCACTTTCGTAGTTAAGAAGTTCCTCCTGTTATCTAATCTAAATCCACTGTCTTTTATTTGAAAACCTCTGTCTCTTGTCCTGTCACTACAGTCACTGAGAAAATTCTATCTTTCCTGTAAGGCTTCTTTACAAATTGAAACTCCAGCATAAGGTTTCTCTAGAGCTTTCTCTTCTTCAGGCTGAACCTCAATTCTCTCAGCCTGTCTTTATAGGAAAGATGTTCCGGCCCTCTGACCATTTTTTTGACCCTCCTCACAAAATTACTGACTTCTAAGGCAAGTCCATGTTCATTGCCCGAAGTACATGGGTCTGAATTATAACTCTTGTAATAGATACTTGTCTCCAGAAGAATTTTTTCTATCCACAAATTATTTTTAAAACTCATAACTCTTGCAAGGCTCTTGAGTTTAACATAAATAAGTATTAAGATTTTAATCTCTTCAAGAGTATTTTAGAATCAAGACTAAAAAAATTTCTGCATGTCAGATTTTGCTATCACACCAAATTTTAAATTAGCATAACATAGGATATGTTTGCATTGCATGAAAATCCAGATATTAATCAGCTGCAATGATACTTTTTAACCTGGCATGTATTACTTTTCCTGATGTTTATGTTTAAGAGGTGTGACAATTACCGGCCTTAATTTTCAATTGGTTCTCTGCTGGGATTACAATCATTTGGCAAGCTATCAATAATTATTTTGGGAAATCTGCCTGGGTATATAGACTGTACTAGCATCACACTGGCATACATCCCATTGGGCTGCAGTCTTGACATAACTATTGTCTTGAACATACTTTTTCAAAAATTTTCACCACTTTAGATTACTGTGAATTAAATTTTAAGATTTCTTGTTTAGTGATGTTTTCTCCTTTTGTACCACAATATTCTCATCCTTGATCTTGATGATGTAATTTTAGCTCTGTAAAGGGTAAAGCACTGTAGAGAAAAGATATTTTTTAATATATTCATCATGGGAAAAAATGGAGTTGTAAGGAAGTACAGATATGGGCGAAACTTTAATTGGAGCTGGAATGCTAATTAGTGTCTGCAAACATTGTCTCCATTCAGCCACTAGCCTCAAAAAATGGGATGGTACCTATACTGAAAACAAATTTAAAGAAATTATATGAGCTTTATAGCACTTCAGGCCATAACAGACTACTGTGTGTTCTAGTCTGAACTCTAATGTGCGACAGGGCAATTAAGCAATTCAACCAGCCTGTCCCCAGTTTAAGTCAATAAATAGCGCTTAATTAACAGCTAACTCGTGCTTGGCTGAAACATAATTTCTTTAAAAATATCTGCTGATGACTGAATACTGTATATATTTATCAACAAATAACCTCTTGGAAGGTTATTCCAATGCATAATACTCACTAATATGTGTGCTTCTTATTTCAGTTTGCATTAGTGCACATTCCTACACGGTATTCAAAGATTCAAGCAAGCCCTGCTATTGCAGACTTGTGTTCAGCCAGCTCTGGAGTGAAGTAGAGCTTCACTTGAGGCAAGATATATGATGAGGCCTCTATAATTTATTACAGTACACATATAAAATCGAATCTGGAGCCATCTCACACTAGGTGAGAAACCGCACAATTTAAATCTGCCTGCACAAGCCCATTCACAGAAGTGGGAAGGTTTCTCTTCAGACTCAGATCTTCCTAAGGCCCTTGAAGCAGAAGCTATCTTTAAGGAATTTGTGGGCAAATAGGAAGATCAGTTTATTTTCACTCCAACATGAGACCAAAGGAGGAACAAAGGTCCCCCTTCTTTAGGAGCTGTTTGACCAGTGGTGATGAGCTACTGGCACTGGCTCAAGTTTGCTGTTAGCAAAGATCCTCTCTGGCACCAATTACAATAAACTGCAATGTTTTTAAAAACAAATTTGGCACCAGACACCAACGAAAGTTCTCTATCTGTTAGATCACTACAAGCCTTGAAGGCTTTGGACCAAATCTCAAATATGAGTAAGGATTTATTCCAAAAGATGGTGTAAAAGGGAATGGGCTCTTAGGGAAAACAAAGGTTAAGTGAAACGTGCCTACAAAGCTTTGTCTTTACACAAGCTTTTGGGTGCTTATATGGCTCTAATTCTCTGTAAACACTGATACTCACATTTCATATTCTCCCTTATTCTTAGCGTAAGGGCACTCTTCACATAGAAACAAGACATCTAAGTAATGTTGAAAAACATAAAACATTATCTGTTACATACTCTAAGCAAGAACATATATCTATTAAATAAGAGATACCAAGAGCAAAGTAGGCAAAATAAACATTATTGGACAAATAGGGAAGTGAGAGTCTTTCCCAGGTGACATGGAAGATTTTTGCCACAGTTGAGAGCTCAACCCAAATGTCTGGATTTCCTCACCAATGCAAGAATGACAGTAGTAGTATTTTTTTTCCTGAAGGTCTTTACCCCCATTTTTTTAAATTAATATTTTAGTGTATATGAAAATTGGTGAGGATAAAATATATTTTAAATAATTTGGTAGACATTTATATAAGCAGCCATTAGGTTACATGAAAGAGCTATAATCTACCCTTCAGAGTGTTGCAGTTTGAAAGCTGAAGAGAATTGAACCTGAAGAAAACATCTAGTCTATTAAATACAGATTTATAGGAGGCATACTTCACATGCATCACAAGTTAAGTATTTTGGAAATGTTGGATTACTTTGGCAGTAAACAGGTTTCAATGCAAAAGCATTTTATGTCCACTCAGCATTTAGTTGTTTTTCTTTGGGATAACTTCTAATATGCTGGCTAGAACTGAATTCTTTGGTCATTTTACAGCAAAAGGCATAAATCTCTAGTTGGGAAAGGATTTCAGTTTGGTTTTTAGAAAGCATATTCATATTCTAAATTGCTGAGAAAGGGATGACTATGAATTAAAAGACATAAACTGTTTTCTCAGTCACAGAAGATGAAGATCAATATGAATCTGCCCAAAACTTCATGAAGCCTCTCTTTTGCAGATAGTGAGTCATCCTGGTTACCAGAGAGAGAATAAAATCCAGGAACTTGCCTGCACTCATATACTTTCAGTGGATTACAACTTCCAGTTTAGATAAATTAAGCTAAACTCTTCAGTCTAAAAGAAAAGGTCAAAAACTAACCAAGACACAGTTAAACATCAATTAATTAAGAACTTTGGTAATAATTAATTGACCACTCTCTCAACTCCAGGAACTTTCTCCAATGTATCTCAGCAATTAAGGATTCCTATAACAGAAATGCCTTATTCCACACTTTTGCTGATAAAGCTGTAAGATTATCAATAACTATCATTAACAGTTTCCTTAACTATCCCTGAATGACATCTGCTCTGAGTGAACTCTGGGAAAAAGAGTAAAAGCTCATGCCATTTGTACTCAAGGCAGCTAGGTCCCAGTGAGATCATGTTTCTAAAGGTGCCAGACCAAACTTCATTTATTTCAGTTTCTCATCTTTAGCATAAAAAAAGGCAAGAAGAGTTTTCATCACTTGGCCATACTCTACACAGGTCTCCAGACAGAGAATATGGTTTCAGAGTAAATGGCTGATATTCCACTTAAAAACAAGAAGGGGAGCAATGAACTTTGAGTGTGTCCAGATGGGATGATGGTGGTTGGACAGAAGCATGAAGTGCTCTATCCTGTCATCTTTCTTCATAGATTTACTGCTAAAGAAGAGAGTGGAGACAAAAAGCTTATTTTACAGAAACAAATGCTGTCGAAATGTTTTCATATCTGTGAGCTCTAATATTTTGTCACAGGATAGTAATAATTTGTATCAAAGTGAAAAGGAATTAGCTTATATCTTACTGTTGAGGAACAAAGCTCAGTATGTAACTCTGTCCTCTGAGGAGTTAAATTCTGTTTTGTTTTGTTTTTTAATCTAGATAAATTCTCAAATAGCCTCCCTGAATAGATTCATATCCCATAACAAGGATTGACATTCCCAAATGTTTATAAAAAGCATAAAGCACATTATATCTGTTCACAGTAGTGGAATATGCTAATTATGCTTGGAGATAAGCAAAGATACTTATGGTAAAGTTGGTCAGGGTGCTGACATAAGAATAGTGATATTCACTTTTAGCAAGAGGGAAGAAAGAAAAGAATTTGAAACATCAGTGGTCAGTGCAGTATAGAAATCAATGAAAATATTTCTCCCAATGGACTTTATATTATTTTACTCACTTTTTATTCTACTAATTAATTTGCAAGTAAATAAAATACATCAAAACACATTGGGAAATTTTTAAAAAGTAGATAAGGAAAACACTGAAATATTTCAAGAGATCATTTATCTGCATTCAAAATGGTTGAACAATGGAACAATGCTCCTGCCAGCTTCCCTTGCCACTGTATGTTTCCAATTCTAGCTTCCAAGGGCAGAAGTGAGTAAGGAATCCAAGGCTCACATCAGCTCAGACTCCAGCCTCTGCACTTCAGTTGTCAGTTTGCCAGTCACTTGTGGTTTCCACAATGTTCTGAGCTCTCTGCCAGGATTATGACTTAACCCACCTTTCTCCCACAGACCACTGAGTAGCCTCCAAATGCCACTTTTAGTCATTATGTAATAGCACCTCTGGCTCAAACCAATGCAAAATCCAGTTTCTAAAGGTTAAAAAAAAAACCAAAAAAAAACCCTCAAGGTTTATGCTGCTATTAAAACTTTTTATAGTTTACTATATACTATTTTTTAGCATATAGTATGCAATATGCTAAAAATATAAAATGTAAAAATACTACACTATTTTTTTATTTATGCTATTTTTTTCCCTTAACATTTTACCTTCTGAAACTCCCCAGAAATACCAGGGAGATATTATTCCTTAATAATATAGTGGAGATAAATCAGATGTCTACAAATGTGAGGTGTTCTAAACATCTGTTACCATGCTGAAATTCAGTGAGAAATAGTAGTATCACTCCCCATCTCCTCATACAGAGGGAGACTTGTGGGTGAAGAGGGGAGGGGAAAAAAAGGTAATTAGTGCATTTTTCTTAAATATAAATATGGCCTTAGAGTTCATGCACAAAACACTTACAAAAACTCCATTACCTCAGCCATGCAATTTCTAATATCCTGTGCTATGTGTTACAACATGAAGAGACTAATATATATAAATATATACTATAAATGTATATATATGGCTTTTTACTCCACCTCTCGGTAGTTGTCACTGATTCGATCCAAACTGAGGGAATACAAGAGGTCTCTTCCTCCCACGAACAGTCGCTCTTGATACTCATCCAGCAGCATTATGTGAAGTCCAAGATATCCAAACGGGCTACGAAAGACTGACGTCCTGTTTAAATCCCAGAGCTCTGAAACACAATCAGAGTGCTCGTGATGAATACCAAACAGCTTAGCTTTCATGGCTTCATTTTCATATCCTCCTAGGGAACTGGGCGAGAAGTTGTGGGACATTAAAATGCTAAACATATAATCTTTGGGTAAGAAACAGACACGAAACACCTGCGAACAATTTTTAAACTAAGCCAGTTCTCCAGGAGGTTTGTCTCTGAGTCTTTCCATCATAGTCTTTATGCCTAACATATGAGATAGGGAGAGATGAAAATTAGTTTTCTCATGGACATTTTCTGAAAAGGAAAAAGTACTTTGTGGCATTCACATTCTCTGATAAAATCCCTTCACCCAGGATATTTCTCCTGAGAAGATGAGAAGCCTCGGAGAAAAGGAAAACAATTCTTCTATCATTTGCTTCTCCTGTGTTGTGCTCACATGTGGAATGTTTTAGAGATTGTTTACCCACAGGTGATTGTCTGATTGGATTCTGGCGTGAATTGTTTTGACTCTTTGGTCAATCAGGGCCAAGCTATATTGAGACTGTGGAAAGAGTCATGAGTTTTCATTATTATCTTTTTAGCATTTACTAAGTATCCTTTCTGTATTCTTTAGTATAGTATATTATTCTTTAATACAATATAGTATTATAAAATAATAAATTAGCCTTCTGAGAACATGGAGTCAGATTCATCATTCCTGCCTTCATTGGGGCTTTCCCTGAAAATACAATAGTACTTCTTAGAACAATAACTGCAAATGGACAAAAAAATGAATGAATTAATGGAAACTGAAAAAAAATACTGGAAATTGTGTCCTTGTCTTTCAGGTATGTCAAACTCCAGATTTAAAAATAGTGTACACACTATTTTTACCTGGGTTTGTATTTTTAGGAGGATGGCATTGTAGGTTTTAAGCTTAGCGCTGTCTTCACTTAGTTCACTGAGTATATTGCCTGTAAATTCAATGAAAACAGTATGAAATCTGTGAAATGCATATGAGCAATTTTCCAACACTGATTTTGTCAAGAAATGCACTAAGCCGATATGGGAATCTGAGGTTTAGCTGTACATGATCTAGGCTAATGCCAGTTCCGCTGAGAAAAGGAAATTCATTCTGGGTAATGTTGCAGAAACTTGGATTCAGGCCTCAGGAAGCAAGAAAGAGGTAAAACATGGGGATCACTCTGCACTGTGGTGCAGAGCACAACCTGGCTAGCAGCAGGTCAGAAAGGCTGAAAATAATTTTGTTGTTGAGAAGCCTCAAAAGGAGTCATTTGAGAGAGTACCCCCAGACTCCCTCCAAAACGACAGAGCTTGGACTGGGGAAAAGTAACTATGTTCTTATGTCTGTACTGTGGCCAATTGTTTTATTTTGAAGAACTAATTTTTGGTAAAACTAATTAAATATGCTTATCCTCACAGCTTTCCATAAGCACAATTTTTTCAATTGTTTGGTTGTGGTCCTGAGGCTGATGTTGGAAGAAGTGAGATTGTCCCTGAGCTAGAGAAGACAAATGCGCCCCTATCCAATTTGGAGGCTCCTGCTCACATGCCACACCAGCAGTTATGTTCATTTGTCCATGCTGCATCTTAACAGCAACATAGAAACCACACCTGATGTTCTGTAAGCAAGAAATTTAATGCTTGAAAAGGGTATTAATTTAATCCAACAAATTCACACCATTTTTATTAATTTTAAATTGTTAAGTATATTGTGTGTGTGATTTCAGTAATAGGATAAATATGTTTTACTCCATTTACTAGGTAGGCTGAGTTTAGGTCAACAGGGGCTAAAAGTAACTAGTTCCTGAAAGTTGTTTCCTTAGATGATAAAATTTACATCAAAGGAGTTGTATTAAAAATTCAGCCTCATATATGATGTCTTTTTCGAGTGATCTTCAAGCAGAATCTATTAAATAGTTGTACCTGTGTATGACTGGCCTCGCTTTATGAACATGGAAAACTAAGTCACAGAGAGGAACATCATGATGAAGAGAAAAGAGACTTTTTTGTCTAAGCGTTGCATACTAACCAGTGGATAGATACACATTTTTTGATAGTGACACACTCAGCACACAGCTGCACAGCAATGTGGAAATGGCACTTTCAAAGCTTGCTCTTGCCAAGCAAATGAGCAGATTGCTGTTTTGGAAGAACATCTCTTGTTTCTGAACAGATTAGAAATGAAATGAAAGCAGAGCTAGAAATACACTTTTGGTCCTAAATAAAGCCAGTTTTTATTTGCAAGAATATAAATCATTCAGTGTATTTTATTTTTTAATCAATCTTGGAGTGAAAAGAATGACACTTCAAATTCTAGTTACATACAAACAACAAAAGGTTACTGTGGTGGCTTCCCCTGATTTATTTTCATTATCCTGAAGGCAGATTGTTCATAAATGAGACAATATTTCTTTACATAGATCAGAGATATGACTCATGTGTTCCCATAATGATGAACAATTCTCTACCCGATCACATAAACTGATAACTGCTCATATAAGACTCAGTCTCACAAAGTACACCTGCAAATCTTATTGTCTTAAATGGAAGTTGAGAATATTAAATATCTTTCAAGATAGAACTTGCAAAAAGAGATGTTTCTAAGACTACGTCCAGCAAACTACACAGACATGGGGTTGCTGTGGGGGTAGAGAAAGGAATAAGAATGAACCTGACATCTGAAAGGACTGGAACCCAACAAGTTGGGTTTGGAGGGTGATTTTGT
Organism: Geospiza fortis; assembly: GCF_000277835.1. NCBI lineage: Eukaryota > Metazoa > Chordata > Aves > Passeriformes > Thraupidae > Geospiza > Geospiza fortis. Next base: position 563,795 of record NW_005054477.1, on the reverse strand, counting down.
ACTGAATTACAAATGTAGCAATATTATGTAGATCCTTTGATCAGTAGTAGAATTTCCATATGTTATAGGATACATGAGATATTAGGATAATGCAGCACATCCTGAAAGCCTGGAGAATGAATTGTATCTCTAGGAGACTAAAACAGCACAAGAAGCTTGCCATTTCTAGGCGAGTGAATCTCACCGTGGTATGGTTTGATGTAAATGACACAGGTTCTGAAGCAGCGGAACATAATTTTTGTTGTGCTATGCCCCTTCAGCAAAGCTGGTTGGCTTCAGTGTAGGAAAGAAGCTGTACTGCTTCTGGATGAGCTGCTGCCTCCACACATAGCACAGCTTTTGTGCTCACACAAATGCATTGTGATTCTAAGAACCACAGAATGGTTTGGGTTGGAAGGGACCTTAAAGAGCACCTGGTTCCAACCCTCCTGCCATAGTTTCTCCAAGACCAGGGTGCTCCAAGCCCTGTCCAACCTGGCCTTGAACACTTCCAGGGATGGGGCACCACAACTTCTCTGGACAACCTGTGCCAGTGTCTCAACACCTTCAGTAAAAATTTCTAACATCTAATCTTAACCTAATCTCTTACGGTTTAGAGCCATTACCCTTTGTTAGAACAAGGTTAATACCCTTGTGAAAAGTTCCACTCCAGCTCTCTTTAGCCCCTTAAGATACTGAAAGCTGCTATAATGTCTTTCTAAATTTTTTCTCTTCTCCAGTCTGAACAGTCCCAGCTCTCTCAACCTGTCTTTGTACTAGAGGTACTCTGGTCCTCTGATCATCTTTTTGGCCTCGTATGGACTTGCTCCAAACAGGTCCAGACCCTTATGTGGAGGACCCCAGAGCTGGACACACAGATCACTGCACTTTGCAGTGCTGAGTTGCACTCAGTCACTGAAATCACACCAGCTGGGGGTGAGGCACTTGGATTCAAAGTTTTAAGCAAATTTCCCCAAAATCTACCTTCAGTTACCTTGAAGAAGCTTAAGGGTCACCTTCTAAATACAGATTCCTTGAGGTGTCCAGAGTTACACTCCTGGTCATGCTGATACCCGTTAATTAAAAAATCAATTTCTAGACAATATCTAAACTTGAGCATTACCCAGAAAGACATTTTTCCTTTACCTAATATTAGGATTTAATGTCCATATTTATGCTGGGCACATCTAGCACACTTACAAGATCAGGTGCAAGTAAAGTTTTCTTCAACAACCTGGCCAGAGAAAATATAGTGCTACCTAAAAGTTTTAAAATATTCTAATAGCTAAATCAGTCATCTGAGGAATAGCAGACATGAGGTCAATTTCATTTTCTAAATGTCTTGAAACTCTGATCTTTCTCCTTCCATAAAGAGGTTTAATCCCAAATTGTAAGCTACTAGTTTGGTAGAGATGGATGGATGCTTTATCTGTTTCCTGTTGAAGCTGTGAAACAAAATATATAAATATTTAATATTTAATAAATTATACAAACTGTTCCAGCACATGGGTCAGAAACCCTTGGCTTCTCCCTCATGTGGGAGTGACTAAGGGTTTCAGTTAAGCAGAGCCCTTCCTTTTACTGAGTTTCTATAGATTTTGGTGACAAGCTAAAAACAAAAACCAAAACCAAAACCAAACACAAGAACAAACAAACCACCAAAAAAAAGTTACTTCTTCTGTAAAGATCTTGCATAAAGAAGCAAAAAGCCAGAGACATAGACGATGAATTATTCAGGGTGAATATATTGCTAGTACTCAGTACATGGAAAAAAAGAGAAAAGACCTTTCCTATCTTTTGGTAAAAACAAATCTTCTAGAGTACTGATCCATAAATTTGAGAAATGTTATCTTGTGTGCTATAGTGCTTTGCCATTTTAATCTAAACTCTCAAGACCATAACTAAACCCACCTCACTGCAGTACAAACAGCATTTTACTCAACAAAGGAAAGACTACTTCAGTATTCACATACTCCTATATGGCACTTCGCTTTACCTCTGAAAGCTTTAAAGCAAGTCTGCACTGCTGGATTACATTTCATAAGAGAACAAGTCTTATTTCTTTCTGTTTTAAAAGCTGAGGACAAACTTGATGGTTTGCTATCTGTCTGACAGAGCTTGCTGGCAAATGTTCAGAATGATCTTGCTTACCACACCATCTCTTATAGCAGATCTACTTCGGTGAACATATTCATACTGTATCCTGTTTGACAAAATAGATTCTATTACACATTGGTCTAACAATGTTAATTATATTCCTAATAGGCAATTTCTTGGATATTTTAATGAGCAGTATATAATTCTAAGATTATTTTAGAACAGTCATATCTTCAATTAAAAAAAATTGTCACTCTATTTTTGTTAAAATGTTTTTTAAATAAAAATTATTGATAACTTAAATATGCTTGGAAAATTAAATGCAAAAAAATCTCAATGGTGCTCCACAGCAACCAGATTATAGTGCCATTTCATTTATAACATATTCTCAGAATTTAAGCATATTTGAGTAGTATATAATTTTGGACCTTGCATATACACAAATTATATATTTGAGTAATATATAATTTTGAACCTTGAATATAGAAAAATACCATAGCAAATTTTTAATCTTTTTTCTCAGGGATTGACAAAGCTGCTGTTGCTCTGCTCTGTTCTTCATAGCATTACATCATCACAACTGCACATGTCTATTGCCTTTGCCCTTTTTCGCCCTCATAAAAATCTTTGGCTCCCCTTTTAAATTCTTCAGAAATATAGTCTCACCTCCCACACTACTTCATGCTGCAGATCATTCTTCCAGCAAAGATGTTTTCCAGATGCAGGGCACTGACAAATGAGCCCGCGTAAGGCGGATGTCTCAGTGCTGCTTTACAGGAAGAGTTAATGGCTGGGGTTGCCTTCTGTCCCCATCAATAATGTGAAAGGCCACTGATATAAAGTCTAGGTAATGTGAGCACCTGAATGACATCTTATTCTTCAAATTATTGGCATAGTCATGAACACAGATACTGCAGTGGAACAAGTTTTACAAGAACTTTGTGAACCTTATGTAATTTTAATTAATTTAGCTTTTTGCTATATTGCTGACAAGTGATAACAAAATCTGCTTACATGTGACAAGAAAGAGACAGAAACAAAAATGAGAAAAAAAAAGAGACATAGAGGAGAGCCTGAAATATCTGTGACACAGTTTATGAATTACAGGTCAATTGTAAGACCAGGCAATATATGTATCTTCTGTTATAAAACACTGGTACTTTAGGGCAAATATTTATTTGAGGGTACTCTAAAGACTCATCCATCACAAGGACAAAAGTATAGACTTACAAGTGGTTGAATCTTTTCTGACAAGGTTAAGACCTCTAACTGGCAATATTCTATATAAAATTAGTAGAAAGCAGAAGATTTCTTCCCAGGGGAAAAAAAATAGAGAATAAAATCCACCTAAAACCCCCAATTCTGCTGAATATGAGATTAAACATTTTTACTTTTCTATGTTTACAGTCCTTAGTAAAATATAACCCTGTAAAAATAATTATAGAGTCATGACAGTGATTGTCAGGTAATGGAAAGTTGGATTAACTCAGGTCAAACAGCAAGGAACTGAACTGGTTGGGAAGTAGAAAAGAGAACAATGTTAACTGGCCAGAGGTGGCCAAAGTAAATCCTCCTGCAGGAGATTTGATAGCAAAATCTGAGCTAAGAACTGTAATAGCAGAATTAATTGCAAATAGTAAACTAACTAAAAAATCCAAGGTAGTACTAATGCTGAAAGACACCACTATAATTTTAAAACACTGTTCTTAAGATACTTTAGTGTTTTATTGGTAGAAGATGAATCAGCAGGAGATAGGATTAAAAGTCTGTGAGGGAGACTGAAGTATGAGCTTTCACTGCTTGAGGTTTCATCTATGTGGCTGCCAGGCAGATGCCTCAGAAACTTGGCAGAGAAGGAAACAGAAAGCAAACTCTAGCAACAACAAGCAAAAACCCATTAGTCCATAACTACTTTCATATGATTCAGCCTCTGCTCTTAACAGCAGGTGAGTTTGACTGTTGAGTTTTTTCTGGGGAATGTAATTGGCTTCATGAAGGGAGCTGGTGCAGCAAAGCCCATGAATAATTTTGCTTATTTGGTTCTCTTCTTCTAAATGTTCCGGATTTAGTGATGAAGTTTAAATTATAGTCAAAACTTCAAACAAAATCTTTCCCTGTCAGTCTGTTGAAATTACAGAGGCAAAAGTTTCTGAAATTAAAAGGTACAGTTTGGAGAGACAAGAATAGTTTCAATCTGTATGCAAGACAAAACACTCTTCTGGATTTTTTTTCCCCTAAAGAATATTGGAAAAACCTAAAACTGGAACTTATAATAAATCTTAGGAAATATTTTTATTCCTTCTAATTCTACTCAGATTATGACAGAAAATATTCTGTGTAGCTTGAAAGTCCTTAAAACAGCTAATCATGACAGCTCAAGTCCTAATCCTTGATATTTCTATTTCAAACTATTATATGTCACATACATACTGTGATATACATATATTATGTCACATCTGGCAAATACTTGTTTTTGTCTTTCCTGGTAGCAAAATAGCATATTCAGTTAGCAACACTGTAGCTGGTTTGGTTTTAGTCACTAAATAACAGAAATATAAGCATCACAAAAAGACCAGAGTTTATAGTGTTAGTATATTACATATCACTAAAAACATGTATGCTTACACAGTATTTTATAATATTTTTAGTCCTTGCTGGAAATTTCTATGGTGTACATCAGTTTAAAGGAAATCACACACCATATTCATACAAGATGAGTTTACAGCAATTTTAAGATACCTTTCTAGATTTACATGCTGGTCCAATAAAAAAAATCTGATATTCAATTTAATGTTAATAATGCTTGAAAAGAAATTAAACTCACTGTAATAAAAACTTGATGTTCTTGGGTTTTAATCATACCTACATAGAAATGATGGATGATTTACACATTGTTTTAGAAGAAAACCTCTTTGTAAGTCAGATGAAAGTAGTTACAGAACCTGCTAAACGGTCATGTATGTTGAAGTGATATTTATTTTTTGACACTAACACATTTGGTCCTACGAATTTCTGGACCTTACAGGGGTTTTTTTACAGCAGTAAGATAGGACAGTTTCTCATAGAAGGCCTAATCCAGAGCTCATCTGCCATTTTTCCCAATTAAGTTCATTAATTTTGACCTAGGTAATCACACCTAGTATAGATTGAATAGATGTGGGACAGGATAGGGAAAATAGTTTTCCTTCTGTATTTTATCTGAACCTGAGAAACAGCAAACAGAGAATCACTCAGAATGAGAAGAAATTTTCATAATTGCAACGTCAAACTACTATATAAATGATGTCTACCATTCATTATGCTTTTGATGATGGTATTTAGTTTGCAACAATAGTAACCATTTAAAATATTTTAAATTAAATAAAATATTTTAAATTACTATATTTTTTCTATATCTATTTCCAGTTAGAGGGATATTGCTTGCAGAATGGTGAAGAATTTTTTTTAATTCATTTCAGTATTAGACAGCAAATTTTGGCACTCATTCAAACAAATTTGCTACGGTAAATTGACGTACTCATTATATCATTATACTCTATTATAAAAACATTTGTTTAGCTTACCAGTGGGATTTTTATTGGGAAAGGTACATGCATCCCCAAAATGCTATCTGACAACACAGTTCAGAAATGTGGTTGTGATAGAAAATATCAAAGAATGACTTATGCAAAATGGCATAACACTGTGGCTGCTATGAAGTCCCAGGTCTCAGTGACCTGCATAATGTGGCTGCCTAAAATTTTCTAGTGACTTCAAGTCCTAATGATCCTTTTTTATTAAAGCATTTTAGGACGTGATAATACATGATAATGCTATGGATAATAATATGTTCATCAATATTATAAATTTATTTTTGAATGGTAGACTGTATGATAGAAAGCTTCAGAAATGTGTTTTTCTATTAAAACATTCCAGCAGAAATATAAACTGGGATTTTTTCCTGTGCACTTATTCCAACCTATGGAAAACACAAGCATTCATGAAATACTCTTTGTGAACTTTATGCACTTCATCCAATATACCTCTAAGGAAGTAAGCCCAAAAAGAGATGTCCTTTTAAAATTATACTCACAGAAGATGTTTTACATTATGCTTAATATCTTAATAGTGTTAACACGTGAAATAATTGATTTATAAAACTTGAGTTATAGAAGGTACATATGGTTCAAATAATCACAGACCTCTGCTGATGAAACACAGACAGTCCAGTCTCTTGAGGACCTGATTTATTAAGGTGTACCACTTACTACATGGTTATTACCACACCAGTATGGGAAGAGGAGAATTCTTCCTATGGAGAGATCCTGTGTTTTGACAGAAAGAGAATCTGGTGCTTTCATTTAAAATGAAGATGCCAAGAGTCAGGGGTTTATGCTATTCAAAATGACTGTTAAATTGAATTTCCCCTGTAAAAGATGGATTAAAAGGAGCTATCTCATGTGATTTTCAGCAGCATATGCTCTTGGGCAGGATGGCATGTGATTGACAATGTATGTAAGGCTATCTGGAGACATCAACAGGAAAAAAAACAGAATTGAGGAGAAAGGAGGCATTGTGAGAAAAGCAAAAGGCAGAGGGAAAATCAAAATGGAAATAACTAAAAAGATGAAAGGAAATTTTCAAGGTATTTTTTTCCTGTGAAAGAAATTACTCACAGCATATGCAGAGTTTGAGACAACATTCCACAGGTGAGTTTAGAACAACTTGCTACAGCTCACACACTGAAATAAACTCAATTTTCCCTGAGCATAGAAACTCTATAAACAGAGTGAATAGACTTCTCTAGAAATGAACACTTTGTTAGTCCAAAGTTTGTTCTTTTAATTGACCAGAATATCTTCTCTGGAAAGATTTAACTCAAAGAAAGAAGATATATTCAGCTGCTACATCAGTGTCTTTGGAAAGCCTACCTCATGTGAGTTAACTGGCACTAGCACATCCATGGTTTGACCCTGCTTTTCCTGATCCATCTAAAATACTTTTAAATATTAATGAAAACTGAATACATCAAAGATCTTTTTGTTGTCTTTATTTTAATTATCTTTTTTTGTATTATGACACAGAGCTTTATGAATGAATTCAAGCTGATATATTGCAGGGTTGGATATGTCATATTCAGCTTTTGTTTTGTTCAAAGTCAGGTGTCTAGTTTAAGGTATTTATCTGGCTGTCTTTTTTTTATCAGAACAAAAGAAAGAGGCATTCCCAAACTGCATTTTAAAATTCCTGTATAAGGGCATCCAAACAAATATAATCTAAAAATAGTAATTTCTATGATCCAAATTTTAAGAATTTAATCATAGTTTTAGATACATAATGAACTGTAGATTAATTCCTCTCCAAAATGCATTCTATAAATAAACCAATGTTGTATTTTATCAGTGTTTCCAATTTTAATCTCAGCAGCAATGGGCAACACATAGAAATAGCTATCTTTGTTGTCTCTTCTGTTTCTCCCCCCAGTATACCTAATTATCAGTAAAATTCTGGTTAAGTAAATTACTTGGAAGAGAGAGACAGAAAAAAGCTTTATTTCAATAGTTTAGGACATATTTGAAACCTCTCAGAATCAGTAATGCTTTGCAAATATTAACAGACAAAATATTCTTCAGGCATTTGACTTTGAGCTGGTAGAACTCAACACAGTTGATCTTAAATAGTGTAAGTGGAGAATAAAAGTCAATAATAGGCAGCCACTAATGGTCATGTAACTATTATGAGTTGTATTATTTACTGTTGTGTATTATCCTCAAACCTTCATGGATATGTCCACCCATCCTCCCTTTCCTTTTCCCCCCAACACTATTCATTTGTTTCTGATGGGTTTTGCAAGACAGAAAAATGATAATGCTTGTTTAGAAGTTTATTGTACTTTGATGTAAACCTTATCTTTTCTCATGTCACATTTGATTATCCAATGAAGTCATACAATAGACTGTACTGAATTTCAGCTGTTGTTTGTGTTCCTAAGCGTTTCAGGTGCTTTTAGAAAAAATTCCCAATGATAACAAAAGCCCCTCTTACAGTGAAGAGAATTCTACGATAGAACAGAGAAACAGCCTCCTGAAATTACAGATAACATCTCTATATCCTCACTTGACCTGATGGTAATCATAAAAAATCTCCCATAATACTCTCCCACTTAAAAATGGAATGTTGTCTCAGTATTACTCTGTCCTGAATCCTTTTACACAGGATGTAGAAACACTACACACTTATGGGTGTTCTTTCATTTGTTCTTTCTTCACTGTAATTTAGAAATTCACCTTCATCTTGATTGTGGTTTAACACTGGGGTTTAATTTCAGATGTTTTGGGATCAATCTGTCTTTTCTTCTTATAGCTGGCTTTACAGAAGGTAGAATGTGAGATAATTTCACTAATGTCCTTTATTTCTCACAAAGGCGATTGATGTTTAGAATTATAGACGTAGTATGAAAATGAAGGATTGATACATCTGATTAAGTTTTGTATACTGAAGAGTTGTGCAGAAGTTCATAGAGATCTAGGGATTAAATCATAGGTAAAAAGAGAGCTTTGGGTTGGAAAGAACCTTCAAAGATCATCTACCACAATCCGTGCCAGAGCCAGGGACTGTGATTGCTTCCACCAGCTTGGTGACATCCACAAACTTGCTGAGGATGGTCTCAACCCCACAGTTTATATTTCTGTTAAAGATATTAAATAGTACCAGTCCCAGACCCTCATTTATAGATTATGTACTGCTCAAAGCTGAAAAACCACACAGCCCTGGACAACTGTATTCTCCATGAATTTCCAATCTATCTGGAAGGCACGGCCAAAACAAAATTTTAAAAAACTAAACCAAAATTTAAAAAATTCTGTCATGAAAACACAGTAAATGAGAAAATAATAATTTCAATATTCACAAAATTCTCCAGGGTTTGAATTTACAGTGCAAATCTGCATGATTTGCACCAATCACTCAGCAAGTCTGCATAAAGCTGCTGGACAGTTCATATTTTGAATGCAAGTACAATGGGTGAACCATAGTCCTGAGAATTTGCCCTCAGATAAAAAGGGAGCAGAACACACAATAGATATTGGAACTGGGAGAGAATATTTTTCAGATTCTGAAAGGATTTTTAAAGACTCTGGAAAATGTTTTCATTCCAAACTGGAATAAAAACTTCAAATACAGAGCATTTTCAAACATCAAAAGATCCAAGTTTTTTCCCATGAATGGAATTCTTTTGATAATTTTACATATTTTATTTTGATTAATGCAGTCCTTTGCTTTTATAGTACATCTGCTAATTTTTCAAAACTTACATGGTCTTAAAACAAAATAGAAGTCTTAATTTAAAACACACAGATATCCCTTTTTTTGCCAAAATATTAATCAATGGAAAAAGAATTAAATTTCTGTAATTTTATAATGCTTCATAGAGGAAAAATACAACAAAATCAAAAAACCAAAACTAGAATCTGTACCACTAGCAAAGAGCATCAGCATACCTTTTAAGTACCTATCATTATGCCTTCTCTAAGATGTATCTTTAATAAAATTTAACTGTCTCCAAAAGCAATAGAACTTATGAAAAAACTGCAATGGATTTTTCATAGTAGTGTGTAGAGATTGAAGGATGTAGAGAAAAATTAATATAGAAGACAAAATTCAGAATCCTTTCACAAAATTACATGACAATTTCTAAATACCAACTTTTGAGATATGCTGGTTACATCCAAAATAATTGTCAATATAAATATGAAAAATGTGAAGACATTATATTAGAACTACAGAACCCAAGTGCTATATACTTAATCTGACAGCAATGTTTTTTCTTAGAGTAGAATAGAAACAGAGATTTATATTCTGTGTATTATTTACAGGCATGGAACTATATGAGGACAAATTAATTTTTTAATACCTGCTGCATATTGCAATAGTATCTATACATCAGGATACAATTCTCTATGCCTGACACTAGGAAAAATGTAAAAAAAATCATAATGAACTGTATGAAATAATTTTTCATAGAATAATGTATTTATCATACTGTCAGAAGTACACTTAGGAATGAATAGGTCCAAAACATATATTATTTAACTGAGAGCTATTTAACTGTTTATATTATATTTCATAAATACTTCAAAGGAAAATGTTACACTTAAGTAGTTCTGCCACTTATTATATAAGCTTAACTAAAGTTCAAGGGAATTTTCTCTGTTTAAGAATCAAAGAATTGGGTCATATTCTGACATTTGTAGGATTTTATAAAATAGTGTTTGATCTGAAGACAGTGCGACATTTCTTTACAAAGAAGAAAAAAAAGGAGGCAAAGCATTAGAAAATACTCATACATGTAAATGAAAGTGCAACATATCTGGTTTGTTTCTGTCAGTGTTATTCACATAAATATCAATTACACTGTTTCTGATTTCAACGGGCTCTCCTGCAGAAGGATGTATTTCTCAATAACAACATTTCATCTGGCAGCCACTGAGAGACCACACAGGCCATGATATGTGTTGTAGGTATATCACAAGAAAGCCCCTCAAAAATGTTTTTCATTGCATCTTTTTCAATCCCATTCACTTATCCAAATTTAGTGTATGATAAGTATCAAACATTCCCTATCCATTTTCCACTGTTGGAAGAAATGGAATATAAAGTTGTTCAACCATGGCACAATAATATATATTTGTTTTTGAAAAAAAAAGAAAGGGAAAAGTAAACATCAAATAGTGCAAGAACAAGACAAGGCATTGTGATGGGTAATTTAGCAATAAGGATACAAATAATGTAAAAGTCAGATCTATTAGTTTCAGAATAATCTGCAAAGGCAAATGGTGGAACGCCTAGTAGAGGAGCCAATTAAAAAAAATAGGAGGAAACATCTGACAATCTGTTCTAGTTAGTAGCTACCTACCAGTGGGGAAAGGATTAGCTATTTTCCAGGTTATCTTCCCATCTCCATTTTTCATAATATAATTTACTAGAGAACAAAGTTTTCTACAAGCACAGGATGTTGATACCAGATCAGTAGTTGGATGCGTCACATTTGCAAGTAAAATATTTCTACGCAACAGTAAAATAAAAAAAAAAAGAATATTTACATTCATCTCCTCAGAAAATATTCATCCAAGGAAAATATTGTGACCCATAGAATGTGTTTTTGTGCATGTATGCAGGTACATTTATATGCATATACAAAATGTTACTTCACATAAAGCTCTCATTTTTTAAGAAAGCACTGCTCAGCATCTGAAAGTATTCTAATAAAGGTACCCAAAATGATAGCTATAATGAGAATCTATATTTCTAAAAGCAACCTTGGCTTTTTCTTTTTCCTGTTTCAACTTACTTCTAGTTTTTTGTTTTGTTTTTCTTTTTTTTTTCCTTTTGAAGTTAGTCTCAGAGATACCAGTTCAAAAATAAAGCTCTACTCTAACATTTGTTAAAGTGCTTGTTTATACCTACACATTCCTATGCATGTCTAGCCTGGTGCTGCTATTAATGTCATTTGACAGTAAATATTTTTTTCTGTTGTTATCAGTTTTTTTGTCTATGCCCATCATCATTATCTGAATAACTTTAAAAATGCTAAACAGCTATTGGAAAAAATTACTTTTTCTTCTCTTTAGAATTTAGCATTTTGGTGATTCGTAGGTCAGATAGTCAGTGGAATTTTCACTTTTGTGTTTTCTTTGTTGCTCTACTTTGAAGGTTTATTAAGATCAGAAGATGTGTCCTTTAGAAGGATTTATTGTCACTGTGTATCTGTTGGTGGTTTACTGATAAGGATTTACAAGTCCTGCTCTGGTAAAGCAGCAGTATGGATGCTGTCTGTGTTGAAAACTGGAGCTGTGGCATTTACACATGTGCCTTGAATTTGTCAAGGCAGTAGTACCTTCCACCAAGTCAGCTGCCCCTGTTCTTTCATTTATACCAAAAATATAAGCATCAGCACCTTAACACAAATTACATGTCTTGAAATGCCATTCTCTGCTTCTAGTGTTGTACTAAAGACATCTAAGGAATCCCTTCACATTAAATATTTACCTCCTTTCCACATTCTTTTGTCAGAGAGCTTTAAATGAAGAACCAAGTAGGGCAAGTCTACAGAATATTAATGTAAATAGTCAGAAGTTCTATTGCACAAGAGTTCTAAGAGATTTGGATTCATTTTTGCTTAAACAATTCATTTTTTTTTCAATACAACTTTGGGCTTTTAGTCACCGAACACAACACACTAAATTTCACATCGAGCTACAAACTCTATGAAGATGCAGGTAATTTTTCTTGACCAATGAGTCTTTCTGGAGGGAAAAAATTAGAAAAAAGTAATAGAAATATATGTGTTTAGAGAATGTTGTAGGGAATCATGCAATGGATGGACTCAACACAGGTAATGATTCAATTTCAAATGTGCTCTAATATCTCCAGGCAAAAGACCATAGTGGCCAAAGAAGATGGAGTGACCATTGTGCAAAAGGTAGAACTGTACATTGATCAATGACATTTCACTTATTTATACCTGTGTAGAATCTTGTCCTTGATGCACCCTATTGCTGTTTCTGAATTATTTATACAGTCTGCTCATCTAAATTACAGAAGGAATTATCCAGCGTTAGGAACAAGATGTGATGCCTACTACGTAAATCCAAAATACATTTGATTTATAAAACAATTTTAGGCTGCATTTAAAAATGTGCATCCAAGCCTACTAGTAATGTTTGCAGCCCTTTCTTTTAAGGCTGCAGTGAGCTGTAATGGTATTCCACCAAGAGTGTAACTTTCAGATCAGATGGTCCAGTTCCTTGTGTTTAGACTAAAGATTGCACGTTCAGTCTCCACAGAATTTGGCCTCTCCTTACACATTAATCTTGTGTAATAAGTGACAGAAGCCTTCAAAATGTATTAACACAGGTGGGCCTTTAGTGCTTATTTGCAGCCCTGTGGAATAAATGTGCTTCAGGCTGTTTGCACAGGTCCAGTAGCAGGGTTAGAGCTTGGGAGTGATAAGGTTACCTAAACTGTAGCAGAACTAAAGAAAGTCCAGCCATCCAAGAAAATCAAGGTTGATTTCTACATGTCACATTTAAAAACTAAATATGTGTATTGCCTGAGGAATGCATTTGAGACAGCCAAGCCTGGTAGGAAAGAATGTTTTCAGAGCACTGTTTCAACAGGGGTATTTCTACTGGGAATAAATAAACTGCTGAACGTGCCTCATTTTTTAATGCTCCACAGATGTAAACTGTATTTGATTCTATTGTCTATAATTTAATTTAATGCTTGGAATGTTGCAGCAATATACAGTAACTGATATGCCCTTTGATTGAGAAACAGCTATACCAAAAAAGTTTATATTATTTTCCTGCTCTATAGAGCCTTCTTATTATAAAGAAAAGGTTCATTTTAGCACACATTTCTATTATCCAATCTTTATTAGAAATGACATACAGAACTAAGAGCATGACAATGCCTGCTTTATGTCTTATTAATTGGAAAGCTCTTCTGTTCTAGTTGAATGGGATTTTTCTTTGTGCTGTTAATTGTGAACAGTATCTCAAAATAGTGGTTCAATAGAAGGATTGGCTGACTAGCACCATCATCTGTACTGTGAAAATCTTTTTGTGAAAAGTTTTCCTCCAATTGTTTTTACATATCTTTATCCTCATTCCTTTTAAGTACCTCTAATTTAATATACAACTTAGTATTCTCCCTACAAGAAAAATTTAAGGGAATGAAGAAATATTCAAAAATACTTTTTGCTTTGAAGTATTTCTAGTCAGAGAATTAACAAATATTTATATTAAATGCATGGCACTAAATTATGACTCAGGGTATAATAGAATTTAAATGTTTTACTCCATATTATTTCAACACTTTTCTAATACATATAAATTAGAAAAATAGTTTATATTGGCATGACATTGCTTTGGTTTCTTTTCAAATCACAATATTTCTGCTATTTCACATGCCAGACAGATACACAGTATCTACACTTTAACTTTTAGAAGGGCTAATGGAATAGTTATAATGCAAAAGTTCTTAAAATAAACAAAAAGTGCCTCTAAGCATATTTTAACTGGTTATATACTTTTTTTTTTTAATAACCACAGCCTAGTCAGAGTCTGTTAAAATACCTAAAGGATATCTTAATTTTACCATAAAACTAGACCTTGACTATCTAGGTTAGCTAGTGCATAGTTACACTGTGTATTAGATTTTGTTCTCCTCTTGAATTAATTTTGACATATGCAACAGACCTTCTAATATTATGATTAGTTATGTGCAAAGTTTGCTTCTGACAAAAGCAACTTGCATATGAGGCTGCATACATCTGGAAGCTGGTTGAAAGAAAATACATTTAGTGGTTCTTTCCACCATTGATAGAAAGCGTGAAAAGAGGGACTTCCATTTTTGTTCTGTTTATCACTATTTGAAATGGTAAATAGGTGAACAAACCCATCTATACACATCATATGCTTTTAGCACAAATCAGCTAATAGGAAATCCATGTCAAGGTCTAGGATTTGTATCAGTTTAATGCTGCAAAAATATATTATAAAGAAGGAAAGATGGTGGTGCTAGAGTGCTTATTATTTGCTCATGCACAAAAATCCACAGAAATAATATACTGATCATTCATTAGCATTATGAAATAATCTACTTCCTTTTGAAGAATAGGAGATTATTGAAAGCTGAATCACTTGCTGATAAGGATACCTTCCAAATATAAATATTTGCATTCTTTGGGGGATACTCTTCTCTAGAGGAGTAAGGAGCACTTTGCTTTGGCATTCTGCCTAACTACACACCTTTAATGTGCAACAATCTCAAAATTCTTGTACAGCACATTGTACCTGGAGGTTAAGTGTGGCATGTCAAGGGGAGACCAATTTCAATTAAAAATGCAATAATGACATTAAAATATGCACTGCCATGGTCTCAGTAAAGTCTCTTTGCTGTTACTGTGAATAGGAGTTTATTGGGTTTTGTTTGGTTCTCTGTGCTCAGGGAATGATATAGTTGCTAAAGGCGTGTACAGTGGCTATTCAGTTGCATTTCAGAGAAGGAAAAAAACTCAGCAATTTAAACTTGTTATTGACATTATGGCACTTCAGCCTGCATTTGAGAGAGTGTAAGATTTTACTTTCAGACTACTTAGAATCTCCAGTCCTTTGCTGGCTTACTTGAAGAAGGAACATTAAAAAACCCAAGAGATATATTTGGTAATCTTTATTTATGACAAATTAAATAGCAGAAATATGTTTAAATGAGCAGAAGAAGCACTGCCTTGAAAATCAATTAATTATAAAGCAACAATAGGGTGGCTGTGCTCGATAATTACACAGGCCCACACTGTGCTCAGCACAGAAGAATCTGACATTTAGACTTCGTGAGCTAACAAACTCTGAAAATTATCCCAGCTTATTTAAAAGTGTATCTCGAAAAGGAAACTGATCCTACAGTTGGCAGATTACTTGCCAGGTATTTTATTCACCTCTAAGTTCAAAAGATATGAGCCTCTGAGCTTCAAGGCAGGGAGAAGCAACTTGCCTTTGAAAAAGCAAGGGGAATAAGGCAAGCAGAAGACTGAGCAAAACTTTTTATGCCTAAAAAAGAACTGACTACTGGGAAGCATCAATTATTAGTGCTGGGAGCAATAATTGCTATTACTAATGAGCACCCTCACTTAGAGATATGGTGACATCTTTTAAGAGACAGATTTGGGGGCAGATTTTTAATGAGCTCTCCTTATACTTACAAATACTTTGCTGTTCCCCCACAACACAGAAGGGTTTAATGTCTTTTCTCATGAAACTTAAA
Organism: Geospiza fortis; assembly: GCF_000277835.1. Taxonomy (NCBI): domain Eukaryota; kingdom Metazoa; phylum Chordata; class Aves; order Passeriformes; family Thraupidae; genus Geospiza; species Geospiza fortis. The sequence goes on along the minus strand of NW_005054477.1, from coordinate 547,916 downwards.
ACTAAGTTAATTTTCTTACTCTTTCTGCAATAATCTCTTCCTCTGAACTACTTGGTGAGCTGTATTAATTTTGTCAATGAACTTCTATAACAGATTTTGAAAAACTCTTAGGCCTTCCTCTTTCACTGCACACCACAGAGCAAATTCAGTGTCTCAGTGCCCATGTGGAGGCCATTGATGAGTGGTGTTCCTCAAGGGCTGGCACTGGGACTGGCAGGGTTTAACACATTTATAGGCCAGTGGGATTGAGCACCCCCAGCAGGTTTGCTGACAACACCAGCCTCAGTGGTGTATTTGACACACTGGAGGGAACAGATGTCATCCAGAGGGGCCTTGACAGGCCTGAGAGGTGGGACTGTACAAATATCATCAAGTTCAACAAGTCAAGTTCAACAAGCAAGGTGTTGCACATGGGTCAGGGCAATATTGAGCACAAGAACAGGCTGGGTGGAGAATGGATGGAGAGCAGCCCTGGGGAGAAGGACTTGGGGAATTTGGTGCATGCAAAGCTTGCCATGACCTGACAATATGTCATACCAGAAAACCACCTCTATCCTGGGCTGCATCCAAAGTAGCATAGGCAGCAGGTTGAGGGGGTGAAGCTGCCACTCTACTGCACTCTCATGAGGCCCAACCTGCAGTGATGCATCCAACTCTGGGGTCCCAAACATAAGAACATGGATGTGTTGGAGCAAGTCCAGAGGAATCCATGAAGATGCTCAGAGGACTGGAGCATCTCTCCTTTGAGAGATGAAATGAAATAATGGTTTAAGATGACAATTTTTCTTCTGCTTGAGTGGATAGTGACTGTACTTTAACAGATTTATTTTCACTTGTTTTTTTTTTTCTGGCCTATACTCAAGCCATATACTCTATCACTGGACACTGAGGTTGTTTGTCAAATACAAGTATAGAATTTCACCACTGCTGATTGTCATTATTTATTGTCCCCCTTGAATGAACTTAGTGCTTGCATGTCAACTCAAATTCAAATTGTTTTCATTACATGTGAAATGGAAAATAGACCAGCAATGTCTTTTTCTGTTCAAATGCCTTGCTAACATCACACTCCGTATAAGCTGTAGAATGAAAAATAGTTTGGCCAAGCGAGATGAAAACTGAGTGTGTGGTGAAGAAACCAAATATTATGGCAAGAGTGTTTAGTGGAAACACTCTCTGGAAAGCCAAGTCTTTTCAGTGGGTAAGTGACAAAAAAGGTGACTAACTGGAAGGATGATTAATCCCCTTTTGTATAAAAATGTAAAAAAAAAATTTTTGTAAAAGAAACAACTACCTACAAAAGTCAAGTGGGAGATACTATGAATGCACAGATTAATCAAACTAGACTATATCCCATTAATCACATATCTTGAAGTGGAATAAAAAGAGCTTTACTTTACAACTTTTTCATGCACTGTCGATGAACTTTATGTATTTTTGTGAAGTAGCCAAACTGTCAGCTTGACAAATGTTTTCACGTGATGAAAAACCTCAAGGCGGTGTTATTTCTCTCGTGTGCTGATGACTGCAGGAAAGTATAGCATAAAAAATTTCAGTGTCTGGTCTCAAGGATGACTTTGATTGTCTTGGCAACAAATTTTATGATATTTAACAAAAAATTTATGGGGGAAAGTCACTCTGAATAGTGTCTTCCCTATTCTCCATTCCATTCCATTATGAAACATAAATGAATTAAACCAAGAGATGGAATTCAGAGACTGAATTAAAATTTATTTGTACTGAAAAGTGAACAACAGTGTATTAGCAGATTTATGAATAAAACTAATGAATTTTAGTTCATACTTGTCAGCATTATCTAAATTGCATTCAGCCACTTTTATCCTCATATAAGATAGCAAATAACATCAACACCAAGGAGCTGCAGCTGATGCAACTACAACACAACCGGAGAGGTGTGAGACTTCAGCCACCTCTTCTTTTGAAAAGTAACAATTCTTTAACAGGCCCTGCTAGTGTGAAAGAATATGGTTTTCTTGGCTGCAGAGGTATTAGTAAATAAAACCATTTTATGTCTCAGAGGCCACATGGAATACATCCATAAAGCTGAAATGTTCCACTGTCTTCATCTCCAAGCAAGATAACGTCATCCAACCCTCCTAATGCAGAATAGCCCTTGTATTGTTTCCTGAACCATGCCTAAGTATTATTTGGAAGAGTACTGTTTTTCAAAGTTGCCAAGAGGAATATCAAAAATTTAAATACTAGGAATTATCACATGTCAATGCTTCAGTGGTGCTTGTGCTCTGGATTTACCTTTTAAATGAGGTGTAATCTTTTCTAAATTGACTGATGGGTTTGCTTCCATTTGGGTAATTATTTGTTTTATGGCATGTCTATTCTGTTCCAAAATGTATTAATTATTATTTAACTGATATATTAGAGCAGAGTTGGGAGAACTGAGAAGAATTTCTGTTGCACCAGACATCTCATATGTGTACAATAAAGGGCCAGTCCTTTGCCTTTGAGTTAGACAAAACAGTAGGGAAATATTCATGTGCTACTTCATAGCCAAGGAGCAATAATGAGAATAAGTCATGTCACCACAGTAATGCTAATGAGCAGTGGTAACTTCAGGTACCTTCAACATCTTAAGAAAAGCATATCTGAAATCTGTTAATTAAAATCTAGTTAAGAAGCTGCTTTGACATATTTAGGTTTACAGCATAGCTCAATATTAATAATCTTGTTTAAGAATCATTTGAGTATGGAATGCAAAATTAAGACATAAAAATGAATTCAAGAATTTCAAATTTCATTTGAAATAATCCAAATGTCATTACAGGGATATATCCAGCCCCCAGGAAACCTGTACCACAGGAAAGGTCCTAGGATCTAACACAGCAATCTATTTCACAGTGATGATATGTGAAATAATTGCTTCAAATTATGGAAATTGTAATCACACTGAAGACAGTGACAGGTCACTTTTCCCCAGCATGGTCATCTCATCAGAGAAACATATGTCTACAGTAGATATATATTGATAAATCATATTATATTGTGCTTAGGCACAAACTCTCCTCTCTAGGGAAAACAGCAAAGTTGCATGAACAATGATGTTTTTTATAAGTAACTTAGCAACTGTAACTTGTTCTAGTGCCAAGAACAGAATCTAAGGGTTGTAGTCAGAATTTAGCTTCAATTCTTTTTCTATCATCAGAGTCTCCATATCCAGAACTGTAAGGACTATGTGCTCCTGATATGGAAATTCCTCCTTAGAGTAGAGCTTCAGCCACACTACTCAGCATAGGCAGGGAGCTGCCTGCCATGTCTCCTTAAGAAGTAATCTACAAATGAT
>NW_005054477.1:536639-544552 GCF_000277835.1 Geospiza fortis | reverse complement strand
TGTGTATTTATGAATATAATCTATATTATAAACCATAATAGTATAACTCTGCCAGCTCCTTACTCAACTAAAGCATGAAAGAGTTTCATCTTCATATGCCTCTACTAACCTTTGGCTTCTCACTTCAACTATGTGATAAATCACCATCTTGTGATGAAAAGCCAGCTTTTCTCATTTAAGAGATGAATAATAAGCTTGAGTGCACTACAGGATCAACCTTCCTCTGCCAATATTTCCTCGCTCACATTTTGCTGTAGGCACAGTGCTACATTTTCCACTCTATAATGTAGACATGCTGAATTGCATAATCCAAAATTACACAGTCTAAACTAAAAAACCACATCAAAGTAACACAAAGGAAGGACACATTTAGCCCCACAATAAGATTACAGATGTTTTCCGCTGCCTCAAGTTCACTTAGATAATTATCTTGAAATATTTTTCTGATTCCGAAAAGAGAATGCAAGATTAATTCTAAATTATTTCATTTGTTAATATTGACTAGCAATTTTGTGCTGACCCTGGCAAAATTCTGATGACACTGGAATAATTCTAATACTGACCAGGTGACATAGTGCATGTGTTGCCCCACCTAGAGTCTTCTGATATATAATACACATCTAGAAAAATGAAAATGGATTGATATTATCATTTGTGAATAAGTATGTCAATAGCATTAGAAGTTCACACCTAATTCAATCAGTACATTCAATTGTATAAGTAAATCCCTTCTCTAGACTGCTGAAAGTACATAATCTTTTTAATATGCTTCCACTTTATGATGTGAATATTATTTTAATTAATATTGTATATTTATCTTCATATTCAGCTGCTCATAGTATTTCAGACTTTAAATTCTTCCTTAGCTCTGTTGTGTTACATTTAATTTTGTCATATTTTTTCTGTGTCTAACACTTTTTTTTCTATGTCTATAAATACATATATTTGTATGGACAAGGCATATTAATATAGCATTCAAGATATTTATAAATGCTGAATTTAATTTTTTTTTCATTGTTGAACATTTTTGGATTAGAACTTTATAAAAAAAGTAACTATAATTAAACAAATAAAATTATCTCCATGGTTTCAATACTTCCATGGCCCATAAGTTTGTTAGAAGGCTGAAAAAATGTTATTCCTCTTGAGAAGTATACATAATCTACAAACCTTAAATAGTGTTTCTCTTATTTAATTTAATGTGTTTGAAGATCATTCTTCCAGGAGAAGAAATGAATGAAATTAATTACAAAAACACAATATTAAGAATCGAAATGAAGTAGTATTCTGTAGAGGTCTGATGCATACTTTTTAATTTTTTCACTTACTCTTCATTTTTTTTAAATTAGTTGCCTTGTTTGAAGCATAAAGGAAACAAAAATACAGATATAAAGTTCCTAGATATTTTCCTTTACCTTCCATTGAGAATGCATTCAAACAATTCCATGAAATAGAGGAGAAATTGTAGATATTTGAGACAGAGTATGTTAAAATATGTAAGACTTATTACAGTTAGAACCAGGAGATACAGGAGAAATTATTGCGTTTACATCCAAAAATATAAAGGAGAATTCTCTCTAGAAGCCAAAGATACTAAATACAAACCCACAGAGAACAGCAACGGCAACAATGAAAAGAACAAAACATTAAAAACAAACAAAAAAAAAAAAAACCCAAAAAAAAAAAAAAAAAAGAAAGAAAAGGAAGAAGAATGGGGAGGGGAGAAGAAAGGAAAACAATGACTACAAAGAATCTATCTCATCTGCTGCTCATTAGTGCGCAGTTATTCACAAATTAGATAAGCATATGATAGGACTCCCTGCTGTTTATACCTCATCATTGTTGGATGGAAGTGTGTTCTGTCAGCATAAATGTGGCTGCATTTCAATCTGGTCACACTTTAGTGGCATGATCATTCTGTATCTTTTATGAGACCTGCTGATGTCACATGGAAAAGTCTGAAACAGTCAATTTAGGGACAACACAATCATAATAGAATATATTTGCTGCATAACTTCACTATTTGCCTTGTCCCTGGATACATTTATACAAAAGTAGTTTATTTGTCCACCAAAATTCACATTCTTTTACCTCTTCTGATTATTAGATGAGGTCATTTTTCTAAATTTACAGTAGTTTTGCAGCTACTTACTACAGTCTTGCTACTACCTTACTACACAACTCAAAATAGGATTTTCCTATGGCATGAGCTGTGATGAGTGGGAGATCATCTGTGTGGAAGGAAAAGGAAAGGACACCCCACCACACACTCATGCTGAGTTCCGTGAGCCATCTGTACCACTAACCTGAGAGTTCTTTCAGATCATGCTGCTTCAGCTTTTTTTTCCCAGAGTAAAAGTGAGTAACTCAGTCCCCTGAGCTGCAGCAGGGACACCATGTGTTCACAGAGCTTTGCTCTGGGTTCTGGCATCACAAGTAGGAAGCTGGAGGAGTTTTACAGAGTTGTACAAAATTTCTACTTCCTCACTGGGGAGCCCCAGTCCCTGGTCCTGGTAGGTGATAAAGGAGCTGCCTTGAGCTTGACAGGGGAAGTGGTGCTCAGCATCCGCACTGCTGCTGGGCTGGCAGATGTTTGCATCTTCCCCATGCCTTTCCAGCGGTTCCCAGTTCACAGAACTGTTGAATCTATGATTTTATAACTGTCTTACCTATTCCTCATTCAGCATTTCCCAGTTCCACTGAAAACACTTTGCTTAATAGATTTTAGGAGCCCCTCTTTCTTTTCACGATCAATCCCACTGCTTAGCTAATAATCTCCCTGAAATCAGCTCTTACACTTCGTTTTCTTCCTCCTTCTGGGTCCCAAAAATCTTGGCTGCAGCTTTTAACAGAGTCATTTGTTATGGACCTTTGTGTTCACATCCAAACATTCAATACCATTAAAATTTCATTTAGTTTATTTCAGTCTAACACTTCTTCCTTAAGGTCATCTATTTTGTTCATTATCTGCTAATTTCTTTAGCAAATTGCTTGGTTTTCTGCCAAGCCTATAAATGAGTCTATTAAAGATGATGCATTCCATGAATAACCCTTGTGGAATTCTGAAAAAAACCTCTCTTCAAATAGAGCTTCTGTCCTTTTTTTGTTGGGTTTTTTTTTAGTTTTATAAGGTGTGTGCTAATACCTGTCCAACCCTAACCCCATGGCTGACTAATAGCATCTTATAGCACTATATTAAATGTTTTATTGAAATCTAAACACATTTTCTCTACTACATTTCATGTCTGAAGGAATTAATCCTATATTAAATAAAAATATATTAGCACAAGTAATTGCATTTATCTTTGATGAAACTGTCTTCAGTATCATCTTTCTTTCAGTTTAATTCTGTTTTAAGGACTGGTTTCTTCCTTTAAATTGAAGGAATATTCAGCCTAAATTTAGCAAAACATAATGTAGGCATCTGGTGTAAAGTAGCCTTTTAGGTTCCAAATGAAAGATGTAAGCATATGTGAAGAGTAAATCACTTCATACATTAGCACCCATAGATGTACACAGACATCTTTGGAATTAAACGAGATACCTGTTTTCTCTTTTGAATGAATTAGGATTCATACTTTTAGATAGCTCAATCAGTCTATAGCTGGGGCTGAAGAAGGTTACATTTTCCGACTTGAAGTTGTGAAAACCCTCATAGCTTTTTTTCTAAATCAAATAAAGACACTTCCCTTTTATAAATCCATTTGTTATTTTCAATTTTGATATTATTTCCCTCATTGAAAACAAATTTTTATTTAGTTTTGGCTCATTCTTAGATCATCTCTAAGTTCTGCCCTTATTGAAGAGTGATGTAATTGTCTTCTCCTTCCCATTATCTCTTTCAGATACATAAAGTTCTTAAAACTACAGCCATCATGGAGACTAAGATGTCTAGATGTTTTAAAAAATACATTACATATGCACATTGAATGGGGTGTCAGGGAAAACAAAAGAAAAAAAAAGTCAGATTTTATTCTGCTTTTTAAAGAAAAAAAAAATCCTACTGATTTTAATTGGCATGACTAAATGGACCCTAAGAAAAAAAGCACTGGTGTGGGCAGCAGACTTGTATTGTACCTATTTCCTCAAAGCATGTCTGGAAAATCCTGGCTCCCAGCTCCAGCCCCACAGCCTCCCCCAATGGGTACAACAGAAGTACTTGACTAAGAACAGTAGCTGGACTGACAGCTCTTCATTCTTTTGCTTTTGCTGCTGTATTTTAACATGACCACCACAGACAGTTTTTTCTGAAATCCAGTTGAGGGTGCCAACTCTAAGGATACTACTCTGAAAATAACGAGAAAAAAAATCTACTTCTGTGCTATAAACATAACTATATCCTTATGTCAATGTTATTTTTTGTGCTTTTTGGTGTCAAATTGGACAGCAGCGACACAAAGCCTGTAATATGAAGTAAAATGAATTCCAGATGGATTGCCCCAGTTTGTTATTTCAGTAGCATTCAGAACAATTTTAATTTATTTTTACTAAAAATTGTAGCTTACAAAGATGCCTTTGATGGTTTAGCTCAAGGGTGTAAATACATAAATACATACTTGTGCTTTAAAATGAAGACCACAAAGTCCTTAAATATCAGTAACTGTAACAGCTAGTCAGATGCTGCAGCATATGGGATTTGGAACCTTTGGCAGTGGTCTTCATCAAAACTACCCTATAATTATAGAATTTTATTAGTTTTTAATATATGCATAAAATGAGACACGCACACCTAAAATATAGCTCCGAACTTTATTTGGGTTCAGACATCTGTATTTATCATTAACCATCCATCAGAAGACGTCAGTGAAGTCAGTTTTGAGGCAGGTGCAAGTCAGTTGGTTAAAAAGGGAAGAGGGACAGGGCTTGTTCAGACAAATGAGCAAACAGGCGCTTCACCCTTGCCTAGGAGTTAGTTCATTGTCTTGCAGGAAAGACTCTAAGGTTGTGATTCCTGTCTCCCAGGAAGATTATACATGCCTTTCAGGCCATGAGATATAGCATGCAATGACATTTCTTGATCAATTGAATACACTCATCTCAAGTTTTCTGTTTGGAATTTAGATAAGTTACAGGTCTCCAAAGGCCAACATATGTCTAGTTGAGGTACACTGAGCCTCATTCTAAAAGGTGAAAGAACTGCAATGGATAAACATTATTGTCTGATTTGTTACATGCAGTGAGATTTCTTTTGTATCAAATGAGAAGACAATGAAGACAAGTTGAATGTTAATTGAACTTGTTGTTTCTATAAATCAGAAACTATGCATTATTTTACATGTGTCTTCCCATATAAGAAGAGTGGTTCTTTAATGGTAAAATTCAAGAATTCAGTTACTAGGACAAATCAAATGCTTCAGGTTAGACATGGCTATGTTAATTGAGTGAAGTTTGCCATACCCAGCACTAATATTGGACTGAATATCAGAGAAACCCCAAGAACAACAACAACAAAAACAGAAATTCAGCCCTCCAGATACTGTATGTATCATTTCCTTTACGCTGTCCTCAACAATATTTTTATTCACGTGGATTTGGAGTCATTCCACCCAAGTAAAAGCTTCAGGGCACACAAGGGACAAATCCAGTAACTGAAATTCCTAATAGTTAATGGAGACAAGTATGATCCTCCAAAGAGTAATTTGGCTTACTGCAGATCAGCCTTGCCTCCTGGAAAGGCCCATCTTTTTGCATTGTCTACATGATCTTCTTAGTAAGATCAAAATATTAATAAAAGCATTATAGGTGCCTGAATTTAAATAAGATGAACATATGCTTTGACTCCTACAATGAATGTAGTGACACAGATGTGGTTAGGATGTTATAAATGCTGGCATTTCCATCCTGTTTCATTTACAAACATCTTGTATTATTGGTGTAGTATGTGATAGTTTGATAGTCTTTGAGCCAGGAAAGTTATTTTCAGTCACAATGCTGGTACATGATGTATGGTGGCAGAATGTGTAGTGGGTAGTGGCAGTAAATATTTTCCTGCCTTTGCTAGTTATTTGTCTTAGCTCTGAACTGCAGAGAACCACCTACTCAGCTGCAAGAATAGTTCAGTCCCTATGCAATTGAGTCTTCACTGCAGAATCTGGGACCACCAGGAAGGTCCAGATATCTGAGCTCCAGATTGTCTACACAGTTTGCCAGCTACTATTTACTTGCTAGCCAAGTAATTGCATGCTTCATGGCTTGTAATCATCAAGATATTTAATCCTATTTACTTCATTTAAAAAGAAAGAAAGAAAAAAGGTTGCAGCTAACATTCATGACAATGTTATTAGAATACGTGTCAATCAGGGTTTGGTCTCAGGCCAAAGAAAATTACTGATACACTATTATTTCTATTAATTGCAACTTAACTGCTTTTCAAAACCTCACTAAATGCCAAGGAAATTGCCATAAGAAATTGCAGTGGCAAGGCTTTGTAGCAATTGCAATTCACTTGCAATTTCAATTGTTTTCAGTCAAGTGCATTAGAAACTGCTAGGGCTGCAGTTAAGGCTTCCAGGGAAACAGGCATGTCACAATACTGGCACAATCAAAGTCAGAAGCCTGGGCTCTGCTTTCGCTTTCTCATCTATAAAATCATTCCTAAAACTCTCAAATTAAGATCTCAGGACCACATTTAGAGGACAGGTTAATGGCATTGTCCTTGCATAATAGCCTGGAAACATTTAAGCTTAGAAACATAATTTATTTTTCATAAAGATGCAGATATACGGCTAACACCTTATAAAACATTAAAGGCAGCATATCCAACTCCAGAAATCTGATATTTAGATATGTTCTAATCTACAACAGGGAAGTGAGTCTTTCTGGTGAGATAGCTTTTCAACTAACTCCCCATTGTACAAGTCCAATATTGCTGACAAAAATTGTGCTCTAGAGGTGGTTATTTCTCTTCACTTGTCTTAAAGGATGCTCACAAGACAAATTCAAGTAGAGCTGTTGGTACAAGACTGCTCTAATCCTATTTATAGGCATATTATTGATAAAATAGGTTTCATTGCTTCCAATCCACCTAGTTCACTTGCAGTTACAAAGTTAAGAACTGACTTTTAAAGACTCTTTATTTAATAATGATGATCCATCTGTATTTAAGATCTTTGGATTTCAGAATCTGCTACCAGCCTATTGATAGGATCATTGCCATTCTGGTACAGAGACTAGGTTTTTGATGTTTTTTTTCTCCTTAACACTCTCTGTTAAATACTTTAGTTTTCCTCTCCAGATCTCAGATTGCTTACATTATCAAATCAATACTTAGAGAAGCTACAAAGCATTTGAATAATTTCCAGTATGATTCTGTAATAAGTAAACAAAAGTATGCTGTCTGCCACATATAGATTATATTTCAGGTTTTACCCAAATGCCATATACCATAAAGCAAAATTTCCAGATCCCTTTCAGTTACTTTGTTAAAACATTTGGCACAGTATGCCTAAGAATAATGTTTTACTTTCATGTTTTCCTAGTAGTTGGCTTAATAGGTTATCTGTAGATCAAAAGATCAGAAAACATGAAGATTGAAATTGAATAATAAATATCAATCTGCCTGAATTAGAAATGGAGTTTTAGGAAGCAACTTTCACATTCATGCTTCAGTTTGCAGTTTGTTTGAAGTTTTTAATCCAAGAAAAACAATATGAAAGGCAGCCTCCTGGTTAAAGCTGGGCTCACAACTTTTTTTGTTTAATATTTCTTAGTTCTTATTTTGGTTATAGGATAATCTTCCAAGGAAGCATTTGAAAAGGTCTTACAGATCATCTTCCAAAAAGTGTATTTCAAAATTCCCCTGACAGAATATTCAGATTAACAATGAAAATAGCTTACGTACATGGTGACTTTGTACTGCATATCATCAATTGATGAAGACCCTTCAGATCACCTTTAACATCTCAAATCTCATT
>NW_005054477.1:415133-536596 GCF_000277835.1 Geospiza fortis | reverse complement strand
GCATGTCCCAATGAATACTGAAATACCTCTGACAGCCACAGCTCCTGATGAAATCATGTAGTGTCTTGAGGTCTGCCCATGGCTGGTTCACATACAGCAAAGGGGATGTTATTGAAACTGTTAGAAGTTTGGATGATTAGGAAAAGTCATTGGTTAAAACCCAGTCTCCCTCAGTACTTGTGAATAAACTAATACCAGAGAGGAGCAGATCACACAAATTCATGCAGCCCTTCAGATCTTGGATTACAAATTGCCAAGGCTTCAAAATTAGGGAACCTATGAAAGTGTTTTTAGGAAAGTCAGAATGAGAACCATCACTTCTGAAGCAGCTGCAGGATTTCACAAGGCTCCCTTTTCACCTGGCTTGGTTAAACCCTCTAAACTGGCCCATGAGACATTTCCAGATCAAACTGCATTTTCTATAATGATGCAGGCTGTATATCCATGTGGGTTTTTAAAATAATGAAACCTGCCTGGGAAAAAAATAAACTAATGAATCTTAAGAAACAAGGATCATCAAGGCCAACAACACAGGTTCTCCTCTAAAATGTTGTGGCCTCTTATGTAGAATATTTACAATTACATATGAAAAGTTAAAGTATCAATTTCAACCATTCCTTTTAATGAACCAGTTCTCTCTAAGATAAATTGATTTTATTTCTTTTTCAAATCAATGTAAATCTATGTTTATGGTATCATGGCAATTCTTGTTGGATTTATGGCCAAGGTCATTTTACTCTGCAAGAACCCACTTCAATGTAGTAGTCATTTTGAACCAAACACCGTATTAGTTTAACACACCAAAGAGATTCTTCTGATCATAAAATATATCCAGCCATCATATTACTTTTTGAGAAGGGTTTTTTTTAAAGTAGAATTAAGGGGACTTAATTACTTTTTAATTTTTTAGGTCTGACCAAGAGATTAATAATTATAAATCATCTAAATAAGTTTATAATTTATCATAAATTTATAATTTTATCAACAGTCTTAAGATTTAAATTGATATTTTCTTATTCTTCTTGTCAGGATGCATTTACTTTGGAGGGAAGGATTTTTGCAACTGCTTCAGTGTTTTTCTTTTATATCACATTAATCTCAAAACTAGAATCACTGAGGCAGTGGATTCCACTAATTACTGGTATAGAGATACTCATGGAAATAAACTTGTATCATTTCAATAGTGCAAAGCCTGTGCAGAAATCTCAAGTTTCACTTCACTTTATTTAGTCAAGACCAATAATCTCATAATCCTGAGGAGGCTCTGCAAGCACAAACAGAAGCAACCAGCTGTGAAGGAGCTGTGCTGAAGGAGCAGTGAGGAAACCTGTCACTGAAATACCATAATGCTTTCTCCAAAGCCTTCAGGCAATTTCTCCCCTTTCAGGCAACCACTTAGTTTTGAAATGCTTACTTTGTGCTAAAACTGCCATATCATTAAATCAATCTCTTTTTTGGTCTCAACTATTCCAGTTATTAAAAGATATAATCAACATCTTTGATGGATTAAGTAATGATCCAATAAAACTGCACTCAGCCAAAAGAGAGATTTTAACCATGTAACTCCTACATTGAAGAGTTCCTTTATGAGAAAAAGGAAAGCAAAAAATACCAATTGGTTCTAATTAGTCTATACCTGTTGCAAAATGCAGTGAGATAATCTCTTTTATTAGCAGATGGTGAATATTTAAGATTTAAATCCTTCAAAATACAGGCTAATGTAGGTATCACTGTAATCAGAAGCACATGATGATGGAGAAAATCATATCCCTAAACTTAATTAAGTATAGACATAACAAAGAAACATTAATAAAAATGCTTTTTTTTTTTTTTGCTTGAGGCACTAAAATAGCAATTACATATACCTAGCAACTGTCTGCTAGTTAAAGTGGATATTGCAAACTGTACCAAATGCTTGCCTTCATGTCTAAAGAACAAGCTGCTATTGGACTGCAAATGGGTCTTTAATAAATGAGAGTTTCCTCAAAGGAATGAAACATATTGACTCCTTTTCTAAAGGGATAAACCACTCTGTATGTTTAATTAGCATTCTGAAAGTTGAGAAACTGAAAAAAAATTAATTAAAATGAAGCAGAGTGTAAAGCAAATTAAAACTACAAAAATATCTTTCCATGATACCAAAGGAGGTTTAAATTTCATATGAGCATAGTTCTTTTCCTTAATTTTTCTTAATAACTTTTCATCTTTAAATCTCTTGTTAGCTTTAATTTGAAGAAAACTGAAGTTCCATTTTAGAAAAAAAAATAAAAGCATGTGCATTGACTAGTATTAGCTATATAATGTGACTTAATCATTTTTTTCAAATCCATAGGCTGTCTTGGATGTTCAGTGCTGCATATTTAAGGTATTTAAACCACTATTCCATATCATGTCAAGGCAAGGAGCATAGCAACTCAACTGCATCCCTGCCTTTCCAGATTTGGAACATGCATGACCCTCTCATTATTCCTCGAGAAGGGACAAGAAGTCAAGCCAGAGACCTTGGCTCCCAGAAGAAACTGTTCATTTCTCCCCCACAGAGAGCTGAAGGATGAACAGAATGAGAAATCTGCTTCTGAAAACCATGAAATGCTCAGGAGTCTGACCTTCTGCTCCTGCAGCTGGCTGCACTAACCAGCCCAGACATATCCCAAGTTAAGAAAGTCCTCACCTCTGCTTGATATACAGAACACTGAATATTGCTATTCCAGCTGATCAGGATAAATACGCCACATTAAAAATTGAAATAAAGGAAAAAAATGTTCTTGTTCATAATACTAAGGCATATATTTTGCTTATTTAGATCATTAATTGTCTTCATGTTTTTCAAAAAGTCATTCTATCTTTGACTTTTCTTTCCTGCTCTTTTTAAGAATTTTAAATATGATTCAATATGTGGCTATTATCTTTTCAACTCATTTTTAATACAGGGTTCAAGCACTTGTCTGCAAATTCCATTACGGGATTAAGTCATTGATTTACCATGGTAGAATTTGCACCTTCCTAATTTCACCTCTTCCCTTATGTATTTTTAAGTGTTAAAATCCTGCTAATATCATCAGATGGTGAGTTAAGAGAGGCTTACATCTCTTAGTGTTAGTTGTTTAAAAATTAGATGTGAAGTCTAAACAGGTACAGAGGGATCCTCCATCTCCCTACTTTTAACAACAACAGGAAGCCACTTGGAGATGGAAATTCAACTCACCTCTCGCATGAATTAGCATTTCTTTTTTTTTCCACAGGCCATAGAAAAATCTGACCTAAATGGACACTTAGGTGTGATGATTATAAGCCTTACTTAAATATATTTTAAAGTAGGCCTTTTTTCCTCTATGTGTTTTATAATTGCTTTTGACAAGCTTTATTTTCTAAATTATTTTCTTATTATGCTATTGGCAAATTTACTATTATCATTAAATAACATTTTAAAAAATCGAGGGTTTATTAAGGGAAGTTATCTTCTCCAACATGCAGACAATGGCACTTTTTGAATAATCTTTTTTTTTTCACATTTTCCTGTTTATATGAAATGCACAGAGCACAGTTTTCTGATAACAGTGTTACTGTAGATGGTGTAAATCTGCAAAAAATTCATCTACAGTATTCAAAGAACAACAGTTAAGATTTATGATCACAAGTGCATTAAAGTCTTGTCTATTACTGAAACAGATCCTGACATGTCTGTGATTTGACTGAGAACATTATCTCACAAATTGGTCACTAATTGCTGTTGAAAATCAATTCACTGAAATAATGGCTTGGAAGTATTGCTGAATGGTTTGTCATGAAGGATATATATGAGTGAAGATAAAATGCTTTAATTTCAGCTGCAATTTATAAGTTATGTCTGGGCTGCCAATCACATCTAACAGTCAGGGCACCTCTTCCAGTGGTCGGAAATCCTGTCAGCATTTTCACAAGTGGGAAGTAATTGAATTAACTGCAAAATGCTAACATTATCCCTTTTCTTGTGCACTGAAAAGAAAAAAGAAATTACATGTCATAGAAAGACTGAAATGTTTTAAGACAGAAGCAATTAGGGGGCACAACAGCAGGCTGACCTGCTTTCTATTCTAGATTGCATGGGTCTCTCTGCTGCATTATATAAAGAAGCTAAAAATATAGGCATTAACTTGCAAAACAAAAAAACCAGCAGGGACTTAAACCTGTGTCTCAGGGAAGTTAAAAGGGTCTCTAATTGACTAGAAAAAGATCAAGATCTGCTACTCGGCATACAATATATACAATATGTACATATTATATATATATATATCTCTATCTTTAGGTATACAGTATCATAATATTCAATATAGTAAATACTATATCCCAGTATTAAGTAAAATCTTTGCAGGTTCATTGGCAGTAGCGTTAGTCATAATGAGCTAAGAAAAGTCAGATTAACAGATGCTAAATTTCCATAGGGACATTCAGCTGTTTTCTCAGCATGATAAAGAGGGTACTTTTATCTTCTCTGTCCCTTAATAAAGGCACACAAGAATAAAAAATATTAATTGCAATCACCATAGCAAAACCATAAATAGGCGTGTCCCATTGTATCCATATTTCACTCTTCTTCATAACGATTACATAGCACAATATATTAAAAATAAATTACCTAAAATACTTTTTTTCTGTCTTCACCTAACATAAGCAAAAGATTTGTTTGTAAGTTTATGGGATTAAAACATTTTCTTATTGAAATCAATAGGACTTAGATCCTATTAGGATTCACTTGACCACAATTTCACCTGCCACTGAGGGCCAAAAATATTTTCTATGACTGTTTATTTTGACCTCTTTCATTACACAGGGTGTAAAATTTAATGAAGTAATTTCTGCATCAAGCCTAATAACTTCCTGATGAGCTTAAGAAACACTCAGCTATTGCTGCTCCATCACTTTGGTTAGAAAATTCTCCCAACAATTAATTATTCTCATTATTTAAAAAAAAAAGTCTGCATAATTTCCTATCCAAATCTGTCTTACTATGTCTTTGTCTGTTACATTGTCTGTGTTTTAAAAAGATAAATTACTTTGTGATGGCAGTTTTGGAAGGATTTCATATGAACTCAAGAGAAACAGTACTGCTTTTTATTTATTTTAATTTCACGTGGCCATTCAGGCATGGTGATGGGCAAGCTGCCATTAGATATTTTCCTAATTAACACAATTTAGTTGAAGACATAAATGTTCTCTGAAGCAAAGATGACAAAAGCAGGCTAAAAGAGCAAATTACACAAGTGAGCCAAATTGATTCTTAAGGCAGAAGACAAGTGTATGTCAAATAAAGTGAGGCAGAGAAGCCAGAATGGCTTGTTTCAAGAAAAGAAAGAAAAAAAGAACTAAGCCTTTTCAAGTAAAAAGGCACCATAAAACAGTACTGCTGCATGGACCAAACAAACTCAACACAGGTATGTCTTAAAATATAAGGACAGACTAAACAGCAGAATCATCACTATGATTCACACAGATTAATAACTTCCAAAGGGGGAATCTGGATTAAATATTTATATAATTTGTTTAAGTCCCTTAAGAGATGGTAGTAGTCATAAACGTTTTTCTCATTCAAGTTGCCAAATATGTTAAGGAGTTTACAAATTGATGAGTAAGGGATTTGACCACCTTCAGCTCAAGGCTAGCATATGAAAACCATGTTTTCATGGAGAAAGAGGGGAAAGAGAAGAAAACAGAAGCTGAGAAGAATGAAAAGGGAAGTTATCCTGTGTCTTGCTGAAGTCAAGGACTAGTGTTCCTTGACAACAAAACTGTGACATGACCTACATTTTCTCCACATAGTCTAAAGAGATCTGATATTTCTGATTTTAATCTCTTTTTCATCAGAAACTGGGGTTTTAACTTTCTTGCACAGTCTTCAGGACAATTTGTCCTTGTCACCTGTTCTTATTTTTCTACAAAATAAACTCCTTATAAAGTTGTTTCAGACAGGAGAGATGTGAAGGATTTGTTTACAAGCTTATAATCAGCAGCATATGAACTCTATAGTGAGGATAAAGTTACACATGCTAACCTCTTGCCTTACTCATGAAGATCTGAAGTTTGGCCTGTGATATAAAGTCTCAACATGAATGACCTTGTGAGCCATAATTAAAATTCCTTGAAACAAAGGGTTTTCAAAAGTTTTAATAGCTTTCAGCCCTGGCATGTGTAGCCCAGGCTACTGACTCAGGTCAACTGACTATAGCTGGAATCTCACTACAGCAAAACGTGGGGATGAGATACAAAGATTTTATGGAATAACTGATGCTTTCCACCCATTAGTGTCAGTGTAGGTTGGCTTTTTTTTTACATCTAAAGAAAGAAAAAAAAAGTGGAATTACAGTTTCCTTTTATTCTTTGAAGGATAATGAAAATTAATCTTTACACAAAAATAAATGAAAAATGTAAACTAAAGGATTCTGTCCTAGTAAATCATAAATCATAATACAGAAGACTTTCAGAAACTGTATCTAAATAAAGGGGACTACAACTGATCTGATTTCAGGAAGGGTGGAAAACCTTCTCTTTTGGAAACATTTTCATGTGTATTAACACCACAAACAGAAGCTTCTTTCTACTTTCTTAAGGAAGCTGAATGTTACATTTGAAGGATACTACACAGAATTTAGTCTATGAATGCATGTATTGTCCTTTCCATTTCTCCAAGAGAGGAATTTTTTTCCCTTGGAGGAGTATGGGCAGTCAAAGCAATGCTGGCTGAAACCGCAGTGCTGGGGAACAGAACCATGTTTTAATGGAAAACTTCCTTATAGAAATGTCAATTTCTTGCTATGAATGTCTGATATATGGGAAACTTCTATACTTTAAATAATGTCCATAAAGAAATAATTGACATTGAACTTCTGTTCTTTGTGTGAATAATATTTTCACCACATTAGTTTCTTGGTTTTTTTAGTTAAGTACAAACATGTGAATGATAAAAAAGGATAACTAAATACAGAATGCCCATTGTGCACTAACTAGTCAATGAAAATCTCTTTTCAACGTTTGCAAGGGGGTTATAATTGAGCAAATGGTTAAATGCTAACCTAAAGCACAGGAACAATTACTGAAAGGGTTTTATGAGACATGTTTTATGAGACATCTTCTTCTTAAAGAAGAACAAAACTTTAGAAACCAAAAGTGTGGAGATGTGTGTATGCATATATACACATATATCTGTGCACAGAGGCACATCAAAGAAATGTGTGTCTATATACACACTACATCATTTTATATATAAACATGTAAGCTCGTCTCATCTTAATATTTATTTTCATCTTACTGTATCAGAAGAATATATAATCACTGGAAAATGAGGCTACCAATTAATTCACCTTTTTCAAATGCCAAGCTGTTGTTCTTGCAAATGTACACCTGGAGCCCAGTGCCACACTGTGGCTGGCAAAGTTCTCACTGAATTTCAAGAACATAAACTTCTCCCTGATGCTAGATTGTATCAGTTCAAGGATACACTTTTCCTACTTCTTTACTAAAACCACTACTGAATCTTCAGGGATCTTCTCGCAAACCATTGAAGTTTTAATGCTACTTCCAGTAGTTCTTAATGTGCTGGCTGTCCAGAGTGTGATTACAGTGAGGGAGAGCAAAGCTACTTTTTTATTGATGTAAAGCAGCAGACCAGGTGCACAAAAAGAATAAGCTGGTTTTCATATTATGAGAAAAAAGTACTTGAATGAAGAGGCATAAACTCTTACACATTTTGATTCTTTCACCAAGGCAATTATTGAGTAAGGCAAATAAAAAGATTGCCACTGGTCTTTTGTATGTGTATACTCTGATTTGTAAGGACATTCTTATTCAGAACACAAATTAAGCATAATTGCCATCCTCAGGAAGAATGGATTAATATTGAGCTGAAGGGAATTGTCATGGATAACTGTGGGACTAAAAGGCATTTCCTCTCTAGACACATTTGCAGGAATGTTAACATTTTAGCTTTATTAGAACATTCGAACATGAATGCATTTCAATAGACCCTGACATATAGGGACACAAGGAGTTCTTCACTGGAGAAGAGTAAAGCTGTAGAAAGAAGTTTTTCTGCTCCTTGGAAACACCCAACTGCAGTGCCACTAAGTGGGTGTTTAAAAGAGTTTCACCTGACAGGTATCCAAGAGTGAAGATGTAAAATCTGCAAGCCTTCTGGAGTAAGGAACTACATCTTTATATTTCTACTGCAATGTGTACAGTTTCTGTTGTATTTATCACTGTGAGATTTATGATGAACGCAATGGAAGGAATGAAGCAGAATCATGATCTCAGATTTTCTAATGACCTCATCAGAGCTACTTTACATGCCCTCAATTCAAGCTGAAAGCACATGAAAATACAAACATCGTTAAGAAGCTGCTCTTTGCAAAACCAGACAGGTAAACTCCAAACCCCAGTATTCACTTTGCTGTTGAAATAGATTATTCCTTTTTTTTAACTCCAAGTAGGAGGCTGCATGTAACTCCTGGGTAACCCAGGGAAACACTGGGAGTCACAGACAACCATCCCTCTGAGTCATAATTCCTCCCTTGCTTCCTCCCTTTCACCCTCAGTCTTTCCATTTGCTTGTGGTCTTTTCCAGAAATAATTCCTGTGCCACCTCCATGCCAGCTCAGCTGCATTGGCCAGCAAGTGGAAGAACTGAGCCAAAGGCTCAGTTAAATCCCTGATAATTCCCTGTGTCCTGGGGCGTTACCCAGGCTGGGCAGGCAGCAGAGCCTGCCCAGAGCTCCAGGCAGCCCTGCCAGTCTGGGAGACTCATGCAGGATTACAAAGCAGTTGTGGGTTGTTCTGTGTTTACCCTTTTATGTGAGCATTTCACTCTGATTCTTAACCTAACCATTCTCATTAAGATCAGAGATCCAGAGCCTAGATGAAACCCTAAACTGCACATGGGTTTCAGTGATTCCAGAAGTAAAAACATTACTGATATATAAATAAACAAGTACAGCTAGCTACTGGCAACAAGTCTCTTAGGGACTGATATTGGCTAAATAGGCTTCCAGATGGAAGAAAAATTTAGGGTCCAGGCATGGTCTGATTTAATACATTTATCTGTTATGTTTTCTCATTTGTCAGAAAAAGCAAACTTTCTTTTATGGAGCAGGCCTGCAAAAGCTTAAAATCTTCAAAGCAATTAAAATTGAACTTCTAAATCACCAAATCTGCATCAGTTACAGAGAAGTACGATCTGTCTCACCCAGACTCATATTTCCACTGCAAATGATGATTTTTAAGGCTCTGAGAATAAACTATTAGAACCACTTATAATACATTAACTTTCTCACATACTTTTAAATTACTTGGCTCCTGTTCAGAGTTAAAAATAGAAATTGATGTGAGAAGCAAGGCAGGGTTGCAGCAGTCTCAAAGAAAGCTAAATTCAGTGCTACAGTGCAGTTTTTATTAGCTGTGTAATAAAATTCTGCCATGAAGATAACATTTAAAGCAATAATTAGAAATCCTGTTTGAAACACTCAAAATTGGTATGCTGACAACTGCCTAAATGTATGGAGGATTTTGGGACATCCAGAATTTCTTTAGCCAGGATACTGCTGTAGCTTTCAGGTTGCCATATGCTAGCCTTACTCTCACCTGTATCCTCTCCTTAATGACTTAAATGTTTTTATAGAAGTGATAGCTGCAGTGGGAGGACAGACAAGGGATCCCAGCATAATATCAAAATTCTCCACTGAAGGTGGAGGATAAAAATTTGTATTGCCATCAGCCAAAGAAGGAAGCTGAGTTCAGACCTCTTACATCTCAAAGAAAAAATGTTCTACATATTAAGTTAGGTAGGAATGAAGTTACATCAAGTTACAAGAGAGAAAAATTGATACCCCATCTCCTGTTTCAAAAGCAATTGGCTACCTTTAAAAAGTAAAAAGGTTTATAGTTCTGTTTTGTAGTTATCTGAAACTCTCTGTTACATGAGAACTGCCACTATAACATTGCCCCCTTTCCCCACTGACTGGCAAAGTGCAGCTCCTCAGTTTTTTTCTGACTTTAAAGATTACACTTTGCAGAGTGTTGTCAGTTCTCTCTCTGCTGAGACACAGAACTTTCACATGTAGGGGACACTGAAGGGAGATCCAGGGCCTTAGTGCTCATTACAGAGGACAAGAGTATCAGTGAAGTAGTGGAGCACTTGAATTTTTATTGAATCAGCCAATATCTTGAGATGCCTTCTTCCTCTTTCTGGTCTATTCTCTCATATCTCGCCTTGGTGAGATAGCAGCAGACATGGTGTATTCCAGTTTTATTCAATATAGATTGTGACCAAGACACAGGATTTGACTTCCTTGTTTTTCTGATATTATCTCATACTTGCCTAAAAACCACCTAAAATCAAGGTCCTAATTGTTGTTGATCCTAATGAGACCCCTGCTCATCAAAGAAAGGATAGATTGGACAAAAGAAAATTCACTCTAACAGTTATTTAATGAAACTGCTCCTTACTGTATTATGTTTTCAATTTATTTCTTAATAGGAAGTTGCTTGCCAAGATTATGCCCACTATGATAATTTTTTTTCACATTTCATCTCTCCTCAAGTGCAAATTGTTCCTGATTATTATGCGAAGTGGATGGGGAAGTAAGGTAAATAAACAAACAAAAAAAAAATCAACAAATGCAATATAACACTACCAAATATTTTCCATGTCCAATTTTATGTAGAGCTGTTGACAGAATAATTTGCAAAGAAACTAGGATGCATTTTCAATTTTTTTAATAACACTTTTTTGACTTAAAAATAAAATTAAATATGAAGGCCATCAAAGAAATGAGAGTTATAGCTCTTGAAACTGGGCGGAGACACCATGAAATGTCTCTCTTCAATATTTTTAACACATTTCTTAAAGAAGCCTTCTTTGGTAAAGCCTGTATATTTTTCAAACTGGAAATCACTCTGTCTCAATGAATGTAAACGCTCTGCTATAAAATATTTTTGTAATAAGAAACATACAAGCTTAACTCATTGAACCCAAAAGTTATGGAGCTTGGGGAGATCCATGGAGTTGAGGCAATATAGGGGAAAATTTTCATGGGCTTCAAAGTTGTTTAGCTAGGAAGGGAAAGGGACTGAGATAGAAATTCTCAAACTCTTGTCACTTGTCTATATAAGTTAGAGACCCCTAATGTTTGAGATGTGGCACCAGCATGGGTAGCTTAAACTGACTGACTTTTCACAGGCACAACCAGGCTGTTGCTTTACCTCTGCCTTGAAGAGGGGACTAAAAATTATACAAATAATTTTAGCAGACACATGTTGGATTTCCAAATGAGTAAACCAGGCAGATGGTTTATTTAATGAGAACCATATCTTTAAAGAGCACTGTACATCTTCTGCAGTGCTCTGAGATCTCCAAGGGAAAAGCAAAGTCTTAATACAAATAATTGATACAGGAATTAATAGTTATAATAACAAAGTAGAATTTAAATCAATTTAATCTCCAGTGTCACTCAAATAATGACTACAGTACAGTGCAATGAAATATTGGATTTTACTTCTGACCATAAGCACTCCTGTCATTTTGACAACATCAAATTTTCAAATCTTTCTCTTGCTTGAATAAGGCCACTTATGTATAATTTTACACTTTCATTTTATATATTCACTTTTCATAAGAACTGTGTTTCCATTCAAGCTAGATTTTAACCACAGTAAATAGTCTTTTAAAAAAATCTTTTTTTCTCTCATGCTGCTATTTTAACAGGTTGTTTCTTTCAGATATAAGCAATAGAACTTGAGACATTTTTAATAGTAGACAAGCCTTATTCCATTCTTTATTTTCCATGTTCCTAACTGTTATTTCTGTCAAACAGAAAGAGCAACTTTCAGATCTGATTATGAAGGTGAAGAAAGAACATGATATTATGCAAAAAATTAATGACTCAAAAGTCAATGTGGGTGATGTCAAATGGCTGTCTCCAAGAAATTTCAGACACCCATACAAGTGATTGTGTTTGGCCTTCTGTGCTGTGTAATTTCAAATTCAGAAACTAGATTTTAAACACTATTTTACCTCTATAAAATCATATTACATAGCAATTGTGTCTGTGCAGAAATATGTGCTGCAGACAGCTCAACTGTTTTGCAGAATTATTAAACCAATATCAGTAAGGAATTTGATCTTTGCATATAAAAACTCAATTAAATTCTCAGAAGAATAACATTATAAAGCTAGGTTTCCCTAGATTACAAGATCAGAAAAGCTAGAGACATCTCATTAAATCCTATGGATGATGCCAGAATAGTAGTAAATTTCTCTAATGCTTATTTTTCCAGTAAGAAGGGGCAGTATAAGGATATGCAACCAAAACTGAGTTTAATACTACAGATATTTTCAGACAAAAGACAAATTGTGCTCCCTGGAAACAGAAGAATCTTCCTACAGATTTACACAAATGTCACCCTAATCTCACTCACACTCATACTAGATAAAGGCAATTATGTCTTCAAAAATACTAATAATTAAAGACACATAGATATGCCAGACTGTTGTAATTAAAGTAATATTGGAAAAGCATTGTGTGTTGTGCTTGAAATTAGTATATTTATGAATATTTGATACAAAATGTATATATATTTTAATAAATGAAGCACTTTAGGGATAAATAAAAGCTGTGCTGGAATATATCACCAGATATAAGTGCAGTCACGTTTATATCTGCTTTTTGGTAATTCATACTTTTTTACAATAAGGTTTTTATACTTTTCTCAAAAGAAGATAATTAAATGTGTTGTTAAACATCTCACATGTAGCACAAAATTAGAACTATACTTCATAAAAAAATACACAACTTTATTTGAAGAGTTAAGAAATATCACCGAAAAATCACCTTTTGTTCCCCTTCTCAAAGTCTGTCAAAGTGGTCCATTGTGTGTCATTCGAGAGATACATGGGTACTTTCAGAAATACCTCATTAGGAGAATTCAACAGTTAACAATAGAATTTTCAAAGGCTTTAAAGGGGGTTATATAAGGACTTGGTCACTGAAATCCCACAACCTTCACTGAAAATGTCAACTAACATATATCTTTCAGTGATAAAATCACACATACAACTTTCAGTCACTCATGTATGGTTATATTGTATTTAGTTATAACTTACTTGAGCCACACACTAATCTGAGCATTCAAACAGAGACTTTAAAAGTGCGAGTCGCCAACAGGAGGAGAAGGTTAGAGTTGAGCTAAAACTAAAATGGCAGAGTTAAAGATAAGTTTATGTTATTTTCAGGATACATTTGCCTAAAAAGAAACAAGCTCTTCTAGTTGCTCTGTGAAAAACATATTTATTAGTTTTCATTAAGTAAAAAATTTCCATGAAGAATTCCACTTCTCAGGTACTTCCATAAAAATATGCTTCCATAAATAATTGCAAAATCAATTCACACTACTATTTACTTTTTATGAAGCTTTAGATCAGTAAGGATGACCCCTCTCACAGAGTTATCAGTGGATTATAAATGTAATATAAATGGATTGAGTGGAATTGCTAGTTGAAATTCTGTGATATTCCAGACATGGCATCTTAAATACTGCATTTGCAATTATGCCTCTGTTTATGTAAGACTTTAATTTAGAACATAATTGGGAATGGTGCTAAAAATATCAAAGCATAATGGGATGGATCACAGAAAATTCTTCAGTTGTTACATCAAATATTAAGTCACACTAATGCTTCATGAAAACTGAATGTCTGCATTGTTCCTACATATAACCAAACTATTAAAATGATAGTTGCTTTTCTGAATTTAAAACTAATTGCTCATTATTAAATATCTCTAAGTATCTTAATTAGGCATACTTACATATGTTTCTAAAGAAAGTATATCATGGACATATCTTTCTTTTAAAGAAAGGAATACTGCTCAATCCATGCTTCTCTCTGGTCTCTTTTTTTAAAGGCTTTTTGCTTTCAATAAAACCAATGTGCTGTGATTTTTGTTGTCAGTGTGTAATTTTTTCCATTTCCAATGCTTTCTAAAACAGTGAAATCCATTAAAGTTAGAGAAAACATTATTCTATACATAACAGGGTATCCTTTTTAACCAGAATTACTTTCTTTTTCCCTGAGGATGGAAAAAATATGCTGTGGTTAAACAGGATAAAACTTCCTATTTTTTTTTCTTTCTTTTTAAATTCAGGCATGCAGTAGCAGCTAAAATGATACATTTCATATGCTTGCCTAAAGTCCAATGAAAAAAAAAGTGCATCAGATCAAAACTGAACATAAATCATGAAAGAGTATCAGAGCTGCCTTTATAAATTAGGAGTCTATTGACAGTAAAATTGTATCAAGCTTGTAAATGCCTTTGCATTCAAGAGAGCTGGACTGAATTATGCCAAATAAGAAACGTCCCAGAAATTTGAAGGATAGAAGAGAACATTATAAAGATCTATCCTGACCCTGTGTGCAGAGTACAGGCAGCAGTATTTCAAAATTCAGACATATGAAAAGACCCTTTCTTGTACCAGAGATATTCTCATAGGAAATGCCATATTATAGGTGTTGCTAAATAAGTATTGGTATTTATACATATATGTCGGTTGAGAAACCTTTATATTTATTTAAAAAATAAATACATATATATAATGCACGTTATAATATTATTTAACCAAATATACATAATGAAAGACCAAAGACAGAATGATGTCCTCATATCAGCCAACAGAAGCTAACTGTAATCTCTTTGGGCTCTTTATGTGAAGAGCAACTGGAATGCATTGAGTTCTACCTCAGGGGAGGATGAAGAACAAGTTGAGTTTATGGGTAAGAATTAAGGGGCAGGATGACATGAGTGACACTGCTATGGGTGTTTACTAAAGGCCACCTGAACCAACCCCCAGGATATCTGCTCAAAAGACAACACAGCCAGGCACACACAGGCCAGGAGGTTCAATGCACTGATTTTCAGTAAATGTAGAAAATAAATCATACGCAGTTGGACTTATGAGAATTGTTCCCTCTTGGGTTAATGAGAAGGGCCAAAGATTGAATGGAAATTACAAGCATAACACAACTAGGTAGCCAGGTGTGCTGATTGTTTTGGTACAAGATAGTTTGGATACCTCAAGCAGATCCCAGCCTTTAAGAGAGATTGTTACTGATGATACACCACATCCCAGACAGAGCAAAGGCTCCACTGACTCCTGAAAAACCTCATTTGCATTTATTTAGCTAATCCAGAGCAGCAGCCCTGTATGCTTACCACTTCCACTTAATTCTCATCCAGCACAACACATCTGGGCTGACCCAGCACATCTTCACAAGTCTAAGGAAGCTGTAGATAAACTGGACCTGCACTTATGAAGAGAGTGAAATCAGTGTAGATCACTGAAGTTTTGGGTGATACAGCAATTTACACTGAGTTGCAATGGATTTGGAATTTGAATGCCAAATTCCAAATTTGGAATTGGAATTACACTGAGTAGCAAAGAAAATGAGTCTATTAAAACTGGATACTGGGAATCTCCAGTATTTGGCATAAGCAGAGGAAGTGTAAATAGAAACTTATGCACATGTGGCATATAAAACAATGAAAACTTTAATTCCTGGAGTATTCAGTATCTCAAAATGAAAAGCTACTCTTTCATAGAGGAGAAAATTTTGCTGCTGTTGAAATATTTGCTTCATGAATATGTGTGTAGTCACTCTGGAAAAAAAGATGTTTGAAGTATGATGATTGAAATGCCAGGTGTAGACTAGACTCATTTTACATAATAGCATTCATTAAGGAATAAAACTATCATCATTGTCATCATCAGGCCTAATTCTTCCTCTTCTGCTGTGAATTTTACATTGATTTATCACACAGAAGTTGTGAAACTCTGTTTGTAGCAATATTTAATACAATTTGCCTCAGACTCTTCAGATTTCGCTTCAGAGACAGTACAGAAATGGCCAGGTGTGGACAAAATTTGCTCAGGCGTTATTATTTCTCACTTCCCCAAACATCTGTTTACAATCAATCACTTCAAGGTGTACAAGTTGAGACAAGTCATGCTCTTATTGAAACAACTGCCTCTGCAAACCAGGTTTTGCAGTCATCAACACAAACTCCAAACATTGATGTTTTCTGCTCTGATGATCCTACTTTTGGATGGCTGTGCTGGAGACTGCAGGAATTTGAATTACTGTTGTAATAATTCATCTATAACAAACCGAATAGGCTGACTAGGAGAAAAATAAACTGAATAGCCTTTTTTAACTGTGGACATTATGTTCTCTCAGAATATGTCCAGCTACTGACCACTGCAGGTGAATAGCAAGAATGCCTGCTGGTGAAAGGCATATGTTATTGAAATATAGGGTGAAAAAGATATTGTTCCACAAGATGTGGACAGATGTGGTTTTTTGGATCTGTAAGAATGATAAACTGTCTAACTGATCCATAGTGAAGTAGAAAACTCTATCCTTAATTAATTGTCCAGGAAACTGCCTATACTCCATGGATCTACTCTCTAGCAAGCTGAAGCACCAGGGATCGCTGCTTCTCAATTACATGCAATAAGTGCAAGATTGCAGTGTCTTGCAGGCTGTTCAAAACTGAAGTCTTGAAGACAGAAATCACAGACTGGCCTCCAGCACCTCTTTAAAGTCTGAAATAACTGATGGGAGGAGAAAATAGTTAATGGCCAGGGTGATCTACAAAAGTTACTCAGCCAAGAAATGCTAACCTCCATATTGTAACATTTATCTGTTTTTCAGACAGTCCCACAGGATAAGGGAATCTGGCTTTAGAACTTCAAGAGGTATTCAAATGACAAGGAAACCTTTTTTGAACACTGAAATATGGTATTGAAATACTGTATTTACCTATATAAGTATTACCTGTAGCAGAGTTATACATCTCTTAATATGGTCCTAAAATCAGTAAGCAATTTATAAAGCTACTTACTTAGAAGAACAGGAAAACAGCTATCATGCTTTATAAGCAGCAAAAATAAAAAAATTCAAAATACAATGTACAACAGAAAACATAATACAATTAAAGAATTAATTAAATCCAAAACATTGCCAGAGCCAAATAATAAATAACAAGGACCTCAGGACCTGTGCAATATATGTATAGACTTTATCTATGAAGATCATTCACATAATGGAAAAGTGAGAATGGTTTCTACGACAATATCTTACATATATATTTATCCTTTTTGCTCCTTTGAAAAAGAAGAAGTATTAACTTAAAACAAAATGTCTATTTTCATCTGAGCAAGTGTATAGCTTTTTCAAGACTGTATGTAAAAAGTTCATGTAATCTACTTTTCTGTATGTAAAAAGTTCATGTAATCTGCTCATTGTTATTTTCCATAGGCCAAGCTATGTGTTCACAAGGAGAAAAAATGCAGAGAGATGCATAAACACACAATCTTTTTCATCTACTTTCCATCTATCTGGGATCAGACTGAAAAATTTCTGCAGCTATTGATATTGTTTTAAACGCTATTACTAATAATAATAATTAGAGCATGGCAAGTTGAACATGGATCAGCAGTGCCCTGGCAGCCAGGAGGACCCAGCCATGTCCTGGGGTTTTAGGCACAGCTGAGGGAGGGCATTGTCCTTCTCTGCTCTGCATTAGTGCAGCCTCCCCTCAAGTCTGTGTGCAGTTTTGGGCCCCACAAGGCGAGGATATAAAGCTGTAACAGGGAGGGCTGTGAGGATGGTGATAGGTCTAGAGGGAAAGCTGCACAAGGAGTGGTTAGAGTCACTTGTTCAGCCTGGAGGAGACTAAAGGGAGACTTCATCCTGACCTGCAGCTTCCTCATAAGGGAAGTGTAGGGGCAGATACTGATGTCTTCTCTGGTGCCCAGAGACAGGACCCAAGAAAATGGCATGGAAATGAGTCAGGGGAGGTTTAGGTTGGATATTCAAAAAAATGTTTTTCCCCCAGAGGATTACTGGATGTTGGAACAGCATCCGCAGAGAAATGGCCACATCACCAAGCCTGACAGAGTTCAAGAAATGTTTGGACAATGGTCTCAGGCACAGGGTGAGATTGTGGAGGTGTCCTGTGCAGGGCCAGGAGCTGGACTTAATGATCCTTATGGGGCCCTTCCAAATCAGGATGGAATATGATGATATTCAAGTAAAGAGAAGCCCATATCTCCTTTACAAATATGAGGCAGCTTAAAAAAAAGAAAAAAAATAAAATTTGAAAGCTTGTATTAATCATGCCAAGTGAGAACTTGGCATTTAAAGTTGATATGGGTGTAAAATATAATACAAATTAATGCAACATAATTCCTCAGTTCAAATTGTTTTCAATGTGCTTATGTAAGTCAGCCTGAGACCACCAACTATAGATGTGGAAAGGCTGCATTGAATTCCATTCCAACAGTTCCAAACAGTCAATTTGTCCTAAAATTGCTTACCCAAACTGTATTGGCAAGTACAGAACTACCAATGCTAGAAATTCAGAGTTCTTGCCCTTCTTTAAGATGGAATGAATATACAAAAAAATCATATCTGAGGGATTTTTTTGTAATTCTGTATCTTCCTTAGGAATATAGCTAAATTTCCATTTCTGATCCTAGTTATAAATACAGGGATAAAAACAAGGCACGAGGGAAATAGCAGAGATATTTAGATAAACTATCTAAATATTTAATATCCTACAACACTGCTGTTCTTTGTTTTGGTTTTCATTTCAACAAAGTTATCATTTTTGAGTGTGGCTTATGTGAATCTTTGCTAACAACTGGTTTTAAAATAAGTCGGTCATTTTATTCATGGAGTCTAGTTGTGATTTTCCCAAAATGTAGGTAAGGAAAACAGAGACTACAACTTCTAACGCCAAAACATTTGGAAAAAGCAACAAGTTTTCAGACACAAGATCTTTTCTGCAGGTAGCTCAGATGTTACATCTCCCCCTTAGATGTAGGATTGTGATCTCACAGCATGAAATTAGCATTTCAGTTAGATTAAGAGTGTCCTAATGAGGAAAATACCCCAACTGTTCCACTGATTGAAGATCTGGAAGAATAGGAAGACCACCCATTTCTTCAGTGGATATACGTCTGTAACTGCAACATAGGACAGCATTTAAAAATACAGCATACACAGGTCAAAAGTAGGCAGATTGTCAACTTAGATGAAACTTTTCTGCTCTCTGACTTTCTACTGTGTTGACTTGACCTGTAAATAATAAGAACGCTGCAGATTCTCACAACAACCTGTGAATAATGTGCCCACCATCATTCTGGTTGTAGCATCTGGGTGATGGCAGTAAGGGCAGACCTGATGAGGCAATATTATAAAATCGTGCCAGAGGAAGTGTGTCACAGCCTTACCCAATTTCAGCACATTAATCTGCACCATCCTGAAGCCAACTCCAGTGGTTTTTTAGAGGTGATTGCTCTGGTTTGCAAGTTTTTTTTAGGGGGATGGAGAAGAGACATGATGGGATTATTTTTTCCTTTTCCTTTCATCCTGCCCCACTGAAATTTTTCAGAGGGTGCTCACAGAATATCCCTTATCTCTTATAAATCCAGCAATAGTCCTCAGAGCAAATCATTACAGGAACAGTTCAAATTGACTGAAGAATCATAAACAACCAAAAACTGGGTGTGGATGCATATAAATCTGGAAAAATTACTTAATCATACTATTTTATGAATTAAAATGGAATATTCTACACAAATATTATTAGTAACCACCAGAGCCTAAAAACAACTTAAGTTCCCAAACAATACAAATTCACCAGCATATTTCTAACACCTCCAAGATAAGTAATTGTGAACAGAAAGAAAGAGGTGACATTTGAAAGGATCACACTTCATGCTTCTTCACTAGTGTTAATGTGGGCTTCTCCTAGGTTCTCATTCAGATAAGAAACCTTAGGCTAAGTTTAGGAGAGCTGCAAAAGAAGTGAATAGCCCAGTTTGGGCTGTTGTATGTGAACTAGTTCTGCCCTGATTTTGCAGTGAGGATGCAGTGAAAACAAAACTAATTCAGCTTCCAAACCCACAAGCCACCTCAAAATTTGGAAAAGATCACAAGAGACTCAGCCAGCTGAAGCACTAAAACGACAGAGGATTTGTTCACAGAAGTCCCAAACACATGTTCTGAGGATATGAACTTGAGCTTCCTCATGTGATATATAGCTCAAAACTTGTTCATATTGGCCTTAATGCGTACAATAATTAATACAAATGGGATTTATATTTAAATAGGAAGGTCTTGTCCTTTCTGTTCCCCTTTTTCTATAGAATATTTTTCTAGAACTATTTGATCAACATCTGAGAGACAAGTTAAACTTAAAATTACATAGAATACAATGCACTATTAATTAGATATTTCTGAATTCATTATGCATTGATTTTAACAACTCAGAACAATTTCCACATATTCTCACACCATCAGTCATCATTAAAAAATCTTTAACCAAGGGAATCTACACTTTTAACACAGACAACAAAGACAAAAGGATATCCAATTTAGAAATGCTCAGCTCGGGAAAACAAAAACACACCACTTATTCAGTAGTCATGAATGATCTATTGTTCTGTACAGTTATGTCTCTCTTTTTCCAGATTATCCAAGAACAGAAGAAAGTTTCATCTGTTATTAAACTGTGGATAGGCTGAACAGTACATCAGAAATATAGTTTAGTAACTCAGCCATATACAATTTACCCAAGAATTTACTGCAGATTGAGACATTTTTCTTAGATCAAAAGTTGAATCATTTCAACTATGAATTCAGTGATTGGTTGTCCATGTCTCAGAGTCAACACAAAATTTACTGCTACTAAAATTCTTTAGACTTTTTCCAGGTTGTAGTGGAAATCTAAAGGAGCAAATAAAAAAGTAAAGCGCATCTCTGAAAAAGGTTGACAGCTTTGGAAGCCAAAAGTTATACAGTTCCACAGCCAGCAAACATGTTATATTCTCAGATTAAATGCTTTAAATAATAGACAATTTTCCAGAAAATTTGTAGGGTTTTCTCCTTATCCAATTAGGTAAACAGCACTACAACTGCTGCCGCTCTGAAATGCATACCAGTCAGAGTTTTTGGTGTCTTCTGCAGTTGAATGACAATTTGATGTCTCTGTTCTCATTGCCATTGTCAATTCTCATTGAAATCCAGCTCCGCAAAACTAAAAGTAGCCTTAAAACAAGTATGTGGTTTAAGAGGACTAACAGGAGTTACTGTTATTCCAGAGATCAGTACAGGCTACAGAACTCAACACAGTTTCCAACTTCTTATAATAACCTGAGCACCACAGAAAATGTTGTAAATACAAAAGTGTCAAAGAAAGGCAGTTAAAGCCCATTGCCAGTCCTTGTTAAATGGAAGCTATAGTGTAAGCACCAGAAAGGAGCATGAGAAAAACTGGAAATAAAGGAATGTTGATTTTGATACAAACCTGATGTCAGTTTAATTATGGGTTTTTTTGATATAATAGAAGGATAGAAAAAAATATAATAAACAGGTATCTGATCATTTTATGCCAGGAAGAACATGAAGTCTGCCTCTAGTTTGTGCTATTCTTCAGGACTTCTTAGAAAAAGGAAAAAACAAACTAACAAACAAACAAACAAAAAAAACAATCCTGCATCCAAATTGTCTATCAAGAGAAAAAAACATCCATCCTCTCCTACAGAAAATATGTTCTTTCCTGAATGGGATTAGGACCAGGTTGACAGAGTTGAAAGAAACGGTGGACCTGTGTCTTTTCAAACATCAAAAAACACAGAATCATGGAACCATTTAGGTTGGAAAAGGTCCCTGAGATCCTTGAGTCCAACCACGAACCCAGCACTGCCAACCCACCACTAAATCTAAACACTCCATCTATACATTTCCCCAGGCAGCCTAATGCAATGCTTGACAACCCTTTCCATGTAGAACCTTTTCCTAATAGCCAACATAAACCTCTTCTGGCACAACTAAATCCTATACCTTGGGCTGAAAATTTAACTGTTGCTTTCTGTATTTTCAGTAGTTTTTTCAGCTTAAAAATCCTGGCAATACATAAACTCCTCTTTTTATAAAAATCCTTAAGCATTTCCTCATCCAGAGCTCCCAAAATTGAGAAAGAGACGTACACCACAAAAGAATGGGTGGAAATACTTCCAGGGTATACAAACAAGATATCTAATGCAACTGTTGAAAAAAAGTATGTGTATTCTAAAATATGAGAAGTGCATTTATTTCTTAAATTAATGTAGAGTACACACAGAGAGGCATAAAGATATGGTACTACTTCTACTGGAGAGAATGCTGAAGACATGGTCTTGGCCAAGATTAGTAACGATGCAGAAAAGAGTAATATTACACTAAAACATATCTTGGGCATCCCTTTTGTTAATTATCTGGCATAATAAAGAAAACATCTAAAGAAATTCTATTTTGAATGTTAAAAGATTCCTTCTTGGAATGGCTTGTTTTGGAACACATAAAAGGAAGTTTTAATCAAAAATAGAAAAAAAAATTATACTTGAGATATTCAGTAACAGCAATCAAACCAGAATTAAATTTAGTTCTCTTAGAGCAGCAATAATATAAAATAACATATTAAAAAAAATCAACCTAAGATATGGCATTTTAGAAGACAGTTAAAACCAAAACAAAAATGAAACTTATACCAAAAATAACTGGACACATATAATATGAAGTTAACTTAAATCCTTGTATTACTAGCTGGAAGCTCCATAAACACATGATACTAATCATAACTATTTCTGGACCTTGAAGAATCAGGAAAATGAATTTTATAAACTCCACTAGCAAAGCAAAAAGAGTCTTCGACTCTTTTTTTGCATTAAGCAGAAACCTTTTCAAAAGAAACAAATAGCTCATTGAGGCCAACAGAAGAGAATCAGCCATGAACATGAACTGAGGGGGATTTGATACTTGACCAAGCCAAATTAAGAAATTTTATCCTCAAATTACTAATAATGCTGTGAAGTTAGTTTAATTTATATTTTCAGCAGGCTGTATATGTGCACTTAGATGCCATATGAATTGTTATACCACTGGAAACTTTTCTCTGCATATGTGAATTGCAAAGTTAACATCAAATCTGAAGAATTTGTAGACAAACCCCAAACCAGGGAAGTTGTCTACAGAAGGATCCATGTCACCAATGCTACTTTAGAAGTGAACATTTGCTTTGTTCTTCGTCACAATAATTCAATGAAATACCATTTTCAAGACATAATTGTTTCAAGTAATGATGATAAACCTCTGTCCTAGAGAAAAAACATTACGTAAAGTCACTGATAATGTGTTAAGTTTTTGGGACTTATTCACATTCATCCAAAAAAAAGGAATTTTGCCAACTTGGGATCTCTTATAATGGCAGATGAGATTTTCCAGAAAAGCATGTAATATTTCCAGAAATAAGTGAAAAGCTCTTTCAATTTATTGTCCATTTTTTCAATATTTGAAACATTGAAAATATATTATTTCCAAGAATTTTATGCAATGCTGAACACTATAATTTTCAAAAACTATGACTTATTCTTAAGAACCTCTAATTTCAAAACCTAGGACTTCAAAGAAAAATGTTGTATCTCAATTTATTAACATGGCAGTCAGCATTAAATCAGTTCATATGAAATTTCTGAATTAAATACTTATCTGTGGACAAAACTAAGCATTATTGTGGAGTCTAAAATTGAAAGACAACAGTCATTTACTTTTTCAAAGCATTGCTACTGTTTCTGACAACTGAGATAGGACAAAGCTCATTTTAACATTCATAAACTATCTGTAAAATTGAAGTTAATTAACAGAATCTAGATAAACATTACAAAAGAACAAATGGCAGCAGCTAAACGAAAAATTTGGTTTCATCAGCCCACTAGAATTTTTGGAATGCATTTACAGCACAATCAATACAAGGAAAAAGGTTAATTTATCTAACTTAGTATCTCAAAGCACTTTAAATAAAATGCTTCACTTAAAAACTTTAGAGTTTATAGATAAAAAAACCCTGTTTGTTAGCAAAGCATATAACAATTCATTACTAGTTTATCAGTCTGAGCTGAGAATGACACCATTTAAGATAACACAAAGTAAATACAGAATGTTTTTTGTTATTACTTCTAAAGCAGAATGTGCTCAGATACCCATAGATTGTGATTTTTTAGTTTGCTTGTCTAGCACACTTTTCAACTGTCAGCCTGATTCTTCTTTTCTTGAAATTTTCATGTTAGCAAGTCTTTTGGGAAAAGATTGCAATACTGATATAGTGGCTTTGATTTAGGGTAGATGAAGGCCCATCTCACTTCCTCAGTTACATGGTCTTCTCTAAACATCCAGTGCAAATGTTTATCTAGTGAGGACTCTCATCTTTCAGTCATACAGAATTTATGTGGTCTTTTGTCCAAATGTTCTTTTCCTTTAGCATTATATTGATCTGGGACACCTCCA
The DNA here is from genome assembly GCF_000277835.1 of Geospiza fortis. Taxonomy (NCBI): domain Eukaryota; kingdom Metazoa; phylum Chordata; class Aves; order Passeriformes; family Thraupidae; genus Geospiza; species Geospiza fortis. The sequence continues at coordinate 512,190 of NW_005054477.1, read as the reverse complement.
TCATTCCTTGGCTCCTGGCTTTAATTTTCGTGCTCCAGAAATCTCCACATGTATGTACATCCCCAAGACTCCCCTGGGAATAAAAGCATGTCAAAATCCTCGAGGAAAGAGCTAGGATAATAATTCTAACCCAGTTGAAAGCAAGGAGTAGAACAGAAACTAGCTTCCAAGTACTCATTTATTCCACTGTCTTTAATTCACTGCCAAAAAACTTCAAAACAAATCCCCATGTTTTTATTAATTTTAATTCTCTTAATCCTTAAGAATACAGATTTAGTGCCTTTAATTCATGAAATAAGAAGATATCTTCAGGGTAAATCATTATTAGATATCATGTAGATTTCACAGGAACAGCTACCTGCAACACAGGAGACTGAAATTTCCATAGGAACTATTGGAAAAGATAATTATGTTGTCACTGAAATGCAGTAGTTGTCTGACTTCTCTACAGAATTATCAGTTTGGAAGGACCAAAAGAGAGGAATCATTTATCACAGTAAAAATTATTTCATTGTCTTGTGATCTAATTTCCTTAGAAACTCAGGTGTTCTGGAGCACTCTGCTAATTGGTGACACAATCCTTGCTCCCTATGACACATTAGATCCCACTGACCAATTTTAAATTTTGTGGGAAGAGAGTGAGGAGTACAGGCAGTCTAAAAAACATCAAGCTTGTCCAAGTTTCCTGAAAGTCAGCAGCTAAGAAATAGAAATACTCCATGTTCTCCTTAAAAAAGGAGAACAAAATCATTAGACAACTAATAAAATGAGCAGGCCAATTAACTGTCAATTAGCACATACAAACTAACTGGTCAACAAGCCCATGCAGAAAAAAATCATAGCTCTGCTGCTTTTGGCCCACCTAGAGAGCCAAATAAGTGTTTAATGAATAAAAAGAGTTGAAGAAATACTGCAGAAGGTTCCATGAGAGGGATATAGTTGCTATAAGGGAGACCTCAGTACTCGGGATACCCTTATACCTTCAATATGAAAACACTAGGGATGAGGAAAAGTGAGTATGACTTTTAAGAATTAAGTGATTTAGTAAAAAGTGAAGATATTTTAAAAGCTAATAAGAAAGAAAATAATGTCTCAGAGTACTTCAGTAGAGGAAAGAAAATACAAAAAAATAAAAACCAACCCAAGGCACATGTGATATAAGGACATGGGAGTATAGAATATATTTTTCATTTCCAAGTTTATCTTCTTTAATGATAGCCTGCTTTTGAGGCACGTTCATGTGCCTTATTGCCACTGTCACACTACTCAAAAGTATTTCAGTCTCATGAGATAAAACAATAGGTAGTTAGAAGGAAGTTTTAGTCTCCATGTAGGTTGTATAATTCTACTGGGAAGCAAATTATGAGGTTTAGCAAGACTTAAATATATCACGGGAGCTTGCTGAAAGTTTTCCATGAAAATTCAAATGAATCCAGATTGCTCAAATCTAATAAGTGATCATATATTATTGGTGATTGAATAAACGCAACAAAAAAACCTCTCAGTGAAATAAAAGGCTTTGGCTTTCCAAAAAATAAATAGCTTAATTATAACAATATTTCGTTTAAAGACAAGTTTCACAGGTACTGTAACTTCTATAAGCATCATCAGATCAGATCTCTGGATTTCACCATCCAAGATAGGCACCAGCTATCAGTTGTGAGGTCTTTATTTGGGTTCATCTTCTACATTTTCAGCAGGTGGGAAATCTTTTTAAGGATTCAAAATCAGTATCTGTTTAGGTTAGGAACTGATGGTTTAAAAGCAAGTCTTGTCCAATCAACAGCATTAAGATCAGCACAACTTTAAAATGCAATTATGGAACCTGCTCTCAGGATCTACCTCCACACTCTAGTGCTCTCAAAAGCATTTTTAAAAGTCTGTAAACAATTCTGTAGTGAGTAAGCAGCATCAGCACTGTTACAATTCCTGTGAAACCAGCTGCAGGATTCGAGATGCCAACAGAAATGTGCTCTCTCCCTGTGCTACTGTGATGTGTTTGCAACCATAATTATGGCGCTCAGGTGGATGCTGTAACAGCTAACCTCTGCCATCAAAATTAAAATGCCTGGCAAGAGCAGACCTTGAAGACTGAAGGACCAAACACTTACAAAGCAAAACCACTGAGACAAAATTCACGCAGAAATCAACACCCATAGAAACTTATCACCATGTTGTGCACAGCTGAATGCAGAGGCCAAAGCACTCCAACAAGGCTGAAGCCAGGCTGCAGTCCTGCATATGATCTATGACTAATTCAGAAATCTCTGGAGCACCTTTTCATCATAGGTTAGAAACCTACTTTCTGCACTTTAATTTATAGTATACACCATTTAAAATCTAAAACATGCTAAGACATGACAAGTTTAACTCTCAGATTTTCCCCATGGGTCCTGCAACACTCCCAGGCACTGGTATCAGATATCAGGAAATGTCAATATCTGTGTTACCTTTCAACAATCCCAAGGTAAAGCATTTCTATGCTGCTATCAAATTCACAGCACACTTCAGGAACTGTTTCACAAGAATGCACAAACACTAGTTATTCTTATTTTCAAATCTCCATGCTGCAATTTTTTTGCTTTGTTTTACTCTTAAATTAGAAGTACAAGGAGTTTTCAACAGCCCAGACATCTAATTTTACAGCTCAAGGATTTTAGTACTATTACACACTAAAGCAGCAAATGTGAAACCACAAAAAAAGAAAAAAAAATCTATTAGCCTGATATTATAAAGTAACTTGTTACATCTTCTAAGAAAGTAAGGGGTTGTTCCATGTCAAGAAAATTACAGACACCACATACAGCACTTGTAAAATTTATTCCACAATTCTAAATGACATGTAGCCACACATATTACAGTGCTCTATAAAAGCCTCAAAGAAGCATCTTCTGGAAATACCATTTTCCTTATGACAAGGGAGGACAGTAAGTTATAATTCTCAAGATTTTCCATAAGAGTTTAACTGAAGAATAAAATAGAAAGTGAAATTTTACACATAAATCAGAATTTTCAAAGTTTAAAGTTGCTTTGTAATGCCTGAGGTATGGGCAAAATAGAACAACTTTTGTCATTGATCTCAATGGGTCACACTACAGGGAGGGCCTCAAAGAATCCATGCCATAGATTTTGATCTTGCAAACAAACCCCAACTTAACTTTCTATCAAAGAAGCAATTTGTATAATTAAAAATACACACATAAGATCAAATACTTATAGAACCAAAGCTTCAGGATATAGTCTTAAAGGCCACTTTGTGTGCAGTGGAAATGACTTAGTTTGTATCTAACCTCCAGCAGTTTTTTACTGCTTCTTTGCTAAGGAGTAATTGAGCTATGGCAGACAGCTGTGAGTGGCTCATCTATTTCATACAAAAGTACATCAATTTAGTTTAAACTGTTCTGAAAGCTGCTTAACCTAAGCATGCCATGCTTAATCTAAATCAGCATATTGGGCATGGAAGCAGGTGCAGAGCACATCAGTCATTAATGTGGTCCAGAGACAATTGTGTCCAGCAGCTCTGGGAGCCACTTAGGTCAACTGCTCAGGTCACTCCTCAAATGACTACACCTCCATTCTCTTCTTCCAGACCATTATTAGATCAAAGACACACTACTTAGGAATAGTATCTTCACTTATAGTTCATCAAGGTAATCGTACTGCAGCTTGTAAACTTTGCACTAAGTCATTCTCAGACAAAGGGTTTTACCCTTGCATGTGTAACATGTAGACCTACCATCAGACATTCTTCCCAAATTCATCTTAGTTACTTTTATTGAAATGAAAGGACTCTGGCTTAAGCTGACCACTATTCCCGCTCTAAACTCAACAGAGACAGAAATACACCCCCAGGTGAAACTCAATGACCAAATGGACCACCTCTTTCAGAGAGTAAGGTCAGGAGCAAGCAATATCCTGACAACTTTGTAGTCACAAAAGTTTATGGGAGGTTTGCTATTGTAAATAGTGAAATAAGCTCTCTGTTCAACTTTTGTATTAATTATTCTGTTTTTGTAATAAAGGTTTCATACATTTAGCAGCAGAATTTAAGGACAGTATACTGCATTCAGAGCCATTGTTGAAGAAACACTCTTTACTGTAACTTTGACTTCGAAATGTGAAACATTTTTTTTACAAAAACTCAATTCTTCTAGAAATTAAATAACCCACTGCAGAGCTTGAGTGTTAAACCACAGAAGCTGCAGTCACTCAAGGAATACTATGGAATCAGTGAAGTGCTTGTGACTGTTTACAGCCTGGTTATGAGCTATAATAAGTGCTGAACCTGCTGAATACTTTAACACCTTCTCAGCAGTGTGTTTAGAAATGACTGCTATCCCAGCTGCTTGTGTAACCTGAAAATATGCAGGAGGACATGGCCATGCCTAAGATAAGCAGAGAAGAGAGAATAATGACTTAACTGCATGTAAACATGGGCACGTAAAGACAAGACATTTTCTCAGCAACAACATCAATAAGAACAAGATCTCCAAGACAGCTTATGTCTTTCTGGCCTCCCAGACAGCACATACTTTCAAGCTTTGCATCATACCATTCTCAATCAACTAGGATGAAATATTTCATATATAAAGGAATGGGTTTATTTTCCTTTACTCTTGGCTTTTACCACACACCCACAGGAGAGCACTTAGCTTAATCATAAATAAAGAGTTGCAGGGGCTCATGGAATTGAGCAACACTTGCTAACCTTTAGCTTTCTGGATGAAAAATGACCTTCAGTGATGACCCCAGTGAATAGTGCTATCTGGAATAGCTCCCTCACATCAAGAAACCTATTATTTTGCTATTATTAAGTTTTAGTAACACTGCTGGGAGAAACCATCTGTTAAAGGAGAAACAAGGTACTAACCCTTAGCTATGTGGGGTCTGTTGTTTTCTGCAATCAGTTTGAGGCACTTTTCATTCATTTTGTACCATTTCCTTTCACCAGTGTCAGGAAGATCAGAATAAGAAAAGACCAACATCCTTGTGATGTTTATTGCACATCAACAAATAAAGGATATATTTACAGCTGCATTCACCACTTTACTAGGCCTATTAAACAAATGTGTTGTAAGAAAGAGCTTATAAAGCAACCTTAGCAACAGTAAAATCCCCATTGTTTGACTCCCCACAGAAGCTTCAATTGCTTCACAGTATGAAGTCAGGAATCCTTTAGATGAAAATAAACACAGAAGTAGAAAACAGATACATTAAGGATGTGAAGAGGAGTTAAATCTTCTTTCACTGAATGCCTATCTTCCAAGCACTGGTCCCTTGGTTTAGAGAATTATTTTTTGGGGCGAAAAAATGACCCATCATCATGTTAGAGGAGTCTAGCACGGGTTGAGAATTTCTGTCTGCTTATAAACATATTTTTGGGGATTTAGAAAAAATAGAGAAGATAAACTGCAAATGCTGAACAAGCAGATCTCCTAAAACCTGAAATTCTTCATTACTGATGTAGTAAAAATCCTAGCAACATGATTTCACAAGGACCATAAACAACCTTTTTTCATATCTATTCCTGCCAAATCACAGTCTGAAGAGTACTGTATATTGCCTGTCATCAAATTCTTATAAATAACGAACATCTTTTGCTCAGGCCAAAGGGATAGGAGAAGCTGTCAGTGATATTTTTGTCTTTTCCCAATTTTTGGCTACTAGACATTTTTTTTGGTTGAGTTTAAGTTGGTTTTTTTTTTATATATTTTTCATTAATGAAATTTTTGGCCTTTAATTTTTTTTTGTATTTTCACGTTAAATATTAATAAAGATCCTTTGAACTGTATTGCAATAGATCCCATGAAGCAGACAAGTCTCATGCTTCTCATATAATCTTCCTTGACCAGAAAGTTTCCTTCACAATTAGGAACTTCTGATATGAAAATTCAAGCAAGAATGGTAATATAATTTTTGAATGTTACATGTATATGTAAAACTAGGCTTTGCCATTTGACCACTAGAAGATTTCTTTCACATTGACTTTGTCATGTGCAGAAGTTTACAAAACCAGTTTTTAATCCTTTCCTTGATACTAGAAGTCTAAATACCAAGAGGCGATCAGTAGCAGGCAGGTGAGTTACAGAGGGTGCTATGGCACTGTGCTTCCCCATGGAAAAGCAAAGACAGCACAATGGAGTATTGCTGGTTCCTGGTACACAGAATTGATTCTGTTCTTGTGGAGTTTACGAGGGAAAAGGTTGGCACTTCCGCAGGGCAAATGAAGTTTCAGTCTGAAACACAACACTGCATTCAGCAACAAATCTCAGATCATTACACGTAACTGGAGGACTCTTGTTGACTTTTAATAAGAGTTGAGCAGATTCTGATTGACAGAAGAGGCAATAAAGCATACCAGCTACTCTAGCGAGACAGGCTAGAAAGACATGACATAAACAACTGCCAATTCTCTGCTTTCACCTGAGACTAATAAAAAGTAATTTAAAGATGAGATTCAACTTTTATTTCATCAAAAATTATTCTGCAGCTACATGAGTGAATCAAGTTTTGCAGCTATTGGCTGCACACACCGGCTGGGTGTCATGCCAGGGCCAAGATGTTTGGCAGGCATCCCTTTGACAACTTTGTGGTTGCAGACCTCCTGTACATACTTGCACAGAAACTGTAAAAGGAACCTTTGACATGCCATTACATTCTGGAGGTCCTCTAAATTTCAGGTAAAATAAGAAGGGGTACACCAGAAGAGGAACAAAGATTCATCACTAAGATTATACATTCACCAAAAGCGGTGCAGCTGAACGGTGCATTTGGATGCTTGATTGTAATGTGCTGCAATTTACAAACCCTTTGAAGAGGTCTAGCATCAAAATGCCACAAAGGACCCCTGAGACAAGCCAGAGAAACCACTCCTTCTGTTTGTAACATTGTGTCTTTAAAACTGAAAAAAAAAAAAAACCACCAAACAAAATTTATCTAGAAATACTTTTGCCTGGGTGATTTTTATAAGTATGAAAATCATCACAAGGTAAGAAAAAACTGAATAAATAATGGTACAGTCCTGCTTTACATTGTTTTGAAAGGGAAAAAAAATAGTCTTTAGACTGCTATAAAACAGTTTGCCAAAGGGATGCAGCATGAGTGAAAGCATATCAATTTATAGCTTAAACTAAGAAGAAAATGCTTAGAGGAAAAGCACATTGAAGTCAGCTTTCAATTGAAGTCGCTAACAAGGAGAAATCTCTCTTCCAAAATAAGAATTTGTAGCCTTGAGGGTGATGAGAAGAACCAAGATCAAGGGAAAAATGGAATTTGTCAATGTGAGATAAACACATTGGTTTTAAAATTGTGATCTGAGAGAATCATGATGGTTTCATTTGTTTTAATATATACAGTAGGCTCAGTAGAGTCAGTTCCTCAAACAGAATCTTGGTGATGACAATTCAAATTTTTCACCAATTTAAAGATGGAGTTTATTTTAAAACTTCTGAAATATTGTTTCTTCAAAATTATGTAAGTCCTTTCTTAAGAGGAGTTTGAAATTATGGCTAAAGTACTACCTATCTTTATAATGCAATATTTTCATTCTTTTTCAACATGCTCTTTCATGCTTAATTCTGAATCCTTAACTGATTTAAATAAATGCCAAACATTAACTAACCAAGACAAAACATTTTAAATAGTATACTCAAGAGGGCTTTTTTCCCTGTAAAACAAAGATTGTTATCTTTATTCCTACAGGCTATGAATTTCTTCAAGAAATGATGATTTTTGTAATTACACTGTCTGCATGCTATAACTTCATCACATTTGCCTGGCTACAAGAAGAAAATCAGGGCAAGAGTTTAAATAATATATAAATTTCCATTGCACACTTTCAGTATATATACTGATCAAAAGTTTCTCAAAAGGCCTGACACAGATGCTCACCCTTGCACACCATCCTGTAAATCATGTAATTAACATTAATCCTGTTTTCATTTAAGCAAAATATAACGCTGGCTTTCAGTGAAATAATGATGAGTACGATATCTGATGAAGAGTTTAAAATAGCAGATGGTGTTATCACTTTGAAAGCAGGGAGTTAGCTGCAGAGAAGCGGCAACATGCAGGATATTCTGATCTTGCACCTTCAGATAGTTCTTTAAAGCAGGAACAGGAAAGTGATTGATGTTAAGCTGCAAACCGTCTGCTCCTTGCATCCCTGGCGTGGCACTTATCGCCTCAGAGCTCTGCTACAGCAATACTTACAGCAGCCTTTGTCAACAAAACGCAGCTATGAAAGGAACTAGCATAAATTCTCTGCCAAAAAATTCCTGTCTCAGTGAGCAAGGCACCCTAAGATTACTTGTAAGCACTCCAGAACTTCCTAGCAGTCACCCTTTGTGATATGGATAGATAATAAACCTAAATGTTGTTCTAAATGTTGGTAGACAATCGGTTGCCTATCCAGTGGGAGGTGCAAAAGCTTTCCTCTCTGCCTCATAAGTGGCCTAGAGATGCTTGTGCATCTTTGCCTAAGATATTTCTAAGCTGACATTGAGTTCTATGTGGCCTCAAGAATTATAAAATATTACTTGTCATGTGTTTTTTCCAAACACTCGTAATTCTGGTTATCAGCTCTTATACCAAAGCACATTTATGTGTGGAGCCATAATAAAAAACATTAGTTTCAAAACCTTTGGAATTTTACTGCTCTTTAATTCAATGTAAGAAATACAAAAACTTCAATCTGTTGTATACACACACACACATATTTTACAGATATATATATACATATATATATATGTATATATATGTGTGTGTGCGGGTGTGAATACATATACTGTATCCTCTACTTTTTTGTACATAGACCTCTCTGGACTATATATAAACAAAGACCACAAGTCGGTTCCTTATCTTGGTACAAAGTCAAGGTGATTTATATCAAGCATGAATTAACATCTTATTGAATTTGAACTTGCTTTGGTAGGAAAACTGCTCTTTCCTAATCGTTTAAAACCAGTGAAAGCTGTTAGAAATAGAAAACATTTTCATGTATGAAATTGAACCAGTCATGATTCAGCTCTGGGTTATGTGTCTAGTCTTTAATTAGAGTTGAGCATGATTTAAGTGACCAGGTGATTACTAATTGAAAATACTATACTTTTATGAAACATATTTGCCTACTTTAGAACTCGGAAATGACGGTCTGCATTTTTGTTACTCAATGCAGTCGTTAGCCCCTGAATAAATTTTACTGCCCTCTAGCTAGAGAACAGAGTAAGATATCATGGATAAATATGGTGAAACTCTTAGTCTTAATTACAATAAATTCTAAATTGCAAATATCAGGAAAGTTAAAGTAGGTGTGCTGAAACTGCAGCTCCTGCAAATGGCAATGAAACATATTTTCTGCTGTTACAGACCTCAGCAGCCCTCCAGGATGACTAGTCAGCCCTAAAAAAACTAAATTCTTCTACATTAAATGTTTTATATTACACATTTTACATATTAAAATCCAGCTATGAAGGTGGAGAGTATCAGTTTTTGTCTACAACATTTCATCTCTCCCTTCCTTAGCAGTATGTTACTATTTGAAATATTTGTGCTGGAGAATACATTTTTTTAACCCAGATGATTTCCTTCTAAGTTCAGTCTGCTCCTTCTGCCTGCTGCAGCTTGACTCTACTGTAGAAAGTTGCAAGCAGCTCCAACAGGTAAACAAGACATATTTCAAAGGGTAAGGCAGGCACAGTTGGTTCTTACCCGCACTTTTTCCAGACAAGAGCAGTGTCCAGTGCATAGCTGCACAACCTGAGGTCAGGTAATGCCAAAACCCCTCAAGTCACTCAAGAGAATGTAGTGGGTACAACAGAAAACAGATCTCTCAAGATGTGCAAATTGCTGCACGTAACTGCACCAGACCCCACTGCGGCAACAGAACTGTACAGACCACTCTAAAGGCTCAACATCTCATTTTCATACTGTATTACCTTTGTTCTTTACCATAATTATGAACTAGGAAAAAAAAACATCCCAAACCAATTAGAAATACAAATGAAACCATGCATAATGCTTGACTTAGACAATTATGTCCTTCATGTGCCTTTCAGGCCCACATGCTTCCAGTGTAGCTCTGTTAGGCTTATAAAAATATATCCCTCCTGTCCTCTAGAAACCCAATCCATTTCAATCTGTAATGTAAATAGTTTCTTTTAAACGCACAGTGTGTGCTGATTTCACCTTAATTATATATTTCCCATTGCGAGAACTCAAACTGTGGGACACTGGGAAAGAATTTAACCAGCAGCCTATAAAGAACAGGGGCTGAAGCTTGGCTTCCATTAACACCTCATTAGCCAGAGTCTGTACTGTATGTAAAATGAGCTAATGATTTTTAAATGAAGTTGTCAACCTATAACTTAATAATGCAGAAATCTATTTCTCTGTAATATTAGCAAGCTATAACACATGTTTATCTCTACAAATCAACATGTAGCTATCGGAGTACGCAGATCTTGGTTGGTCATCTTCAAACACTGATCTTTAGTGCAATCATAACGCTAATACCACAAGTGGTACTGATTGCAATATAAATTTCCTAATGGACACAAGATGATGGTTTGAGGAAAACAACTTCAAGTTCTGGATATAAACCTATCTCAACTTACGAAAAGTGAAGTTAGAACCATAAAATGACTGCTAGGTGGTTATGGGATCAAGTCACATCTGATAAAAAAAATGGCAAGATTCACATTTGAGCTTACTGTGAATTGAGACCATCACCTGCCTTAGCAAAAATCACCATTACAGTTTGCATTGACTTGACAGGTTTAACAGTAGTTCATGAATGCAGGACTTTCACTGACTCCCACTGAAGCAGAGTAAATGGCCATGGAGTCAAACAGGGGTTGCACAATATATCCCTTAATTGGCAGGGGGATTGTGGTATTCCTATCCATCAGGCGACCCCTCTGCAAGGGTTAGGACCTGATCTTGTTGCTGTGGGTTTGGAGACATGTGCACTGCAGGTGAAGGTCTGGTTTGCTGGGAGAGCAAAAGGTTCCCATTCACTGTCAGGCCACCACCTCACTTTCACTGAGCACCACTTTAAAAGGGATTTAAAGAGATAATTTGTGAATTTATAAAAATCAGAGGAGACTCTTTCTAATTCATGCAAGTGTTCTCTTGACTCTAAGGAAACAAGACTTTAAAATGGACTGGTTTTAAATATTCTTCCGTAACAACAAAAACAAAAAAACCAAAACAAAAAAAAAAAATCTGATGTCCATAACCTCATCATACTCATCATAGAAGCTCTTAACATTCCAGTCAGCACTGACCTATCTTGCAAGGGCCTGAATCCCAGCCTGAATCCCAATTAGCCACCAACATCTGCAGTTCCAAAGGGAGGCAGTCAGCAGGCCTGCTGACCTCCATGTTGCAGGGTCTTTGCAGTGAAATTTTTTATCTGAGGCTGCAGCTACTCCACACTGAAAATTTGCACATATGGGCTTCATCCTCTGTGCCACAACAGCAACTCACAGGACAGGCTGAAGCACCTTCATACAGAGGGTGCACAACCACCTCTTTGTAACTTCTCCCGCCTCTCTGGTACCCACAGCAGGCTTTCTCTGGAGCAAATGCAATTCAGATGAGGGTCCCTCCTGCTGCTCCTGTTTGATTAGTGAGGACAGCAGTGACATTTGCTCATTGTCTTCGTGCTTGGTCGCTACATTCTTCTGGCTGGGAGGGCTGCAGTAGCTGTTCCCGGGGTGGCAGGCAGGTATGCCATTTCCAACCCTTGCCTGGGGACATGTGGTCAGGCACTCCCTGGCTGCAACACTGCTTGTAAAATCAGTCTCATTTCCTAAGGATGAAAAATGTGATAGGGTATTGTACAAGGTGAAACATGACATGGTGATGCGTGTGACCATGGTAGGGAATTTATGAGGCCAGATCTTTCTGTGTTGTTGGATCTGAGGGAACTGCCATCAAGCAGGTAAGGATCAGCCCTCTGTGATAAATTGATGTTTTAAGATCTCTTTGAAGATATCAGAGTTATGATGTGTTATGGCCAAATTACTGGCTCACTGCTGAAAAGAGAAGTAGTATGCAGTGCAATGTACACTAGTTCCAACCATTGGAAAGCAATTACTACTACAAGTGAGCAGGGAAGCAGTTAATAGTCACAGCACCATAGTGGGTAGCTTGCCAAAATTTTCAGCTAAGCCAAAGTCCTGAACCAACATAACACTTGGTCTATTTGTCTCATTTACTGTGCTTTTCTCATCCCCCTTACCCCATCAGAAGCAAACAAATGTCAGTAACAATTAGAGCCCTAGCAGTTACATCTAGAAATAAATCAATATTCAAATGCACATTTTCAACGGTAAGAGATGTGAAAGGATTATACAATCAGCATTTGGCACTCATTCCTACTGTACTCTGAACCATAGGTTAAAAGTGGTTTATATGTTAAAAGGGGTCATATAATTTATTTCATTCAGAACAATTACTTGTTTACTTACAAGACAGCTTTCCATGAAAAATACTTCTTTCTCTAAAACATTTCATAGCCCTATAAAAGCAAGCCCCATTTCTTATAGCTTCCTAGCAAGACTTTCAGACCAATTATCCTATTCAGCTTCTCCCTTCCTTATAATTGGTAATTTAGCTTGCTATATAAAACACAATTAAACCTTGTTAGGAGTAAAGCTGTATACACATGGATCTCTAGATGCTGCTAATTCTTAAAATTTAGCCATTCCTAAAATAGGTATTCTAACACACTTCACACTGATGCAGCTTTGTTATCACTTGCATAACCATTGAAATGTTCTTGAGTGAATTGGAATTTGCTCATTCCCAACTATGTCAGAAAAAAAGCATTTTGTTTTCATCTGTGCCTAAGAGGTAATGTCCAAACATTACTGATTGGCCAATCATCACTTTATCTTGCACAATTACATTTCTTTCTCCTACTGCAATGACCATCCCTCATACCTGTCTAAGTATATAATCTACAAATGTATGCCCTGCTGCAGAGGGGCACTGAAATGCCGTGGCTGTGCCAGGTATCATATATATACAGGATTAAACCCAAATCATAGGGAAGAGTTTAAATCACATGCAATCCAACACAGAGACACTGAAGGAGCTAAGGAAGAAAGGTTCAGCCTTCAGGTAGCTGAGACTTAAATAATTTTAAGCAAAAATAAAATTTCTAAGTATTCCATATAAATATGTCAGAAAAAATAACATTTTTCCTTTGGGTAACTCAGTTAAACAGCAAGCAGACTTACATTGGCAGGTACTCATTTTAATTATAGTGTGATGACACTTGCTAGTTTAGAAAATGAATCATGGTTGCACAGGAATTCAGTCCTTTTGCCTTAGCTATATTTGTAGACAGATAGAATTCTAAAAGTGAAACAGACATTTAATTGTTCAAGGGTTACATGATGAACATTTATTCAGCAGTAATTTCAGGTTATCTTCTCCATTTCTTTCCCTCTTAATAAGAGACCTGACAGCCTTCTTACAGCCTGGAGAGTAAGAGAGAATGACAAGCAAATCTAACACACTTTCAGGTAGAAGAATATTTCAGTAGTCTAAAATCATCACTGCAAGCACCTTAAGTCTTCCAAAATTCAGCAAACTTAATCTAAGGTGCAGTTTAGCACAAGGAAACAATTCACAAGATTTCTGAACAGGACCAGTTTACTCTATCAAAGGACCATAATTTAATCCTGATGCAATGTATTCAGTGAAGGCAATGAACTTGCACAGTACAAAGTCTTTAAACTCTGACACACTGACCTACCTTTATGTGACAGACGTAACCTCGGCTGCCTCGTATCTGCTGCGTGACATCCAGCCGGTAGCTCCAGCAACAAGCCATACAGCGCCAGCATTAGAAGGTCCTGAGCAGATGCCATCCTGCCCAAGATAAATTTCTTGCTCTCTTCACTGAACTGCTGCTGTTTGTTTGTTGTTTTGCTGGGGTGTTTTTAAGGCTCCAACTTCCACTTTGCCAGCGCAGTTAGATCTCTGTCTCTCTCTTTGGTCAGTTTGTGGGGTGTCTCTGTGGGAAATTCAACGTTCATCAGAGCAGCACACAGCCTCAGCTAGCCATTCGTCAAGCTGTGCAAATGTCATGTAAAAATATTCCCTCCCTAGGACAATTGTTTATAAAGTGCAAGGACATTCCAAGGCGTTACTCTGCAGTGTTGTGTCTTGAGCTGTCTTTAGTAACTCTGCCAGTGGATTCAGGAAGAAGCTGTATTTTCAGTCCCTCCTGCAAGGCAATTCATTCAGAGAAGGAGGGAGGGAGAGGGAAAAAAAAAAAAAAAAAACACGGAAAAAAGGAGGAAGCACCCTCCTCCTTGGTGCTCCTCAGAACTCAGCCCCTTGCTCTGACTTGCCAAACAGCTAGTTTTAATTCACCTTTCACCTTTGCTAATTAAAAACAAGAAGTGCCATTCCCTCCTGGAGTTGCAGGATCCACCCAGCGGGAAGCCGGGCTGTCAGGCTGCTGTATTCACTGGGAAAGTTCAGGGAGGGTTTAGGCAATGCACAGTCCTGGCTGCTTCTAGGAAGCGTTTTAATCCACGTGCTGTGCACTGATTCCTCAATTGCTTTGTGGTTTCACGTTGTAAAACGCCAGGAGAAGGGTCAGAATTCCTCCTGTCCCTCCCTTTCAAAAAGTCATTTCAGCTTTTGTTCCCAGCTCAGATTTGAGAAGGATCAACCCTTGCATTAACCATTTAAGTACATTATCACTTAGTGTCGTTAAACAGCATGCTCCTAAGTGGATCAGGGTAAAAAGAGTCTAGCTGTATACACTTTCTCACTTTAAAGAGAAAGGATCTGCTTTTTACATTTTTTCCCCCTCCTATGTGCTTTACACAGTAGCTTCTCCCCTTTACATTTTAAATGTCTCTGAGTCTGGAACCTGAAGTCATCTATATATATCAGTAAAATTACTTATCTGAATAGATGCCTGTAGGATTGGGCAGTATTTAAAAAAATATAAAAGCCTGATCAAAGCACTGTGATGATTAACAGCATCAGATTTGAAAGTGCCAAGCAGCTACCTCTTACACTGCTAACAAGTATCAGAAAACTTCATCTCTTTTTTGCATGTGTGACTTAAAATATACCCATGGCAAGAACTAGGTTTTTATACATCAAAACTACAGATGTCTGGAATACATTAATTAAGGAATAAAGTTCTCTGTAATTAAAATCTCATGCATATAATCATTTAGGATTATGCAAGGTGCATTTTAGACATTAACAATTGCACTATTTTAATAGGATGAAGCATTAAAGTCATGTTAAGTCTTTATACTTCTCATTGTTTTTTACAGAAAAAGAATCACAAAGAAAGGAAAATGAAAACTAATATATGCATTTGACAATAATGCACTCAAACAAAATTGGTAGTCAACCAGAGATAATAATATCTGGAGAGAAAGATTTAATAAGACATGTCTGTATGCCAGCAAACTGAAAAGAACCCAGAACAATAATATAATGAAATGCTAATAAATGTAATAGCAGGATACATGAATGGGAGAGGACAGATCTGTTCAAGAAGAATAAAATATGTGAACTACTAGGACAGAGAAAAAAAATGCAGCTGTGGTGAAAGGACAGAAGTAAATCCTCAGAATGCCCAAGGACTCCTGGAGGCTGCTGTATAATCAGGAGCAGGGAGCAGGTCATGTCTACCTGAGGGATCTCCAGGAGCAGGTCATGTACACATCCCTGGGCTTGCTTTGAATCAGCTGGAAGCTGTGCCAGCAGCACTTGAACCTCGGGAGCACCAGCTAAATCACACACAACTCTTTGCTCCAATTCTTGCGCACAATTGCGGGTTGCAGTGGATTTTATGCTGATGTGCCAGCTGTCTGGGAGTAGCTCAGCATGAGAACTGGGGATATTGTCAGTGGAGAAGGCAATGCAGGCTCTGCCTGCAAGCACAGCCCTCAGCAGGGATGAGTTTGTATCCACCTGATGGGATTGTTATTGCTGGCACCTTTCTGTGCTGCTGAGGCACACAGGTGTTCTGCCTTTGGGCATTAAGAGCTGCTGTAAAGCAGCATGATCTGGTGCCTGTTAAGGTTAGTGAAGACTCCCCTTTGGTTGTGGTACTGTGAGTTCTTATTGAAATATTTGCACTTTTCCTGAAAGAGAAAAAAAAAAAAAAGAAAACTGAAACCAACCCACAAACATACAATTACGACATTTCTCAAAGACTCATTCTCTGTCATCATAAGCTTACAAAATGTAAACATTTCTGGTTCTGAGGTAGTCCAAATGGAATTCTTTTCTTTGAAAGATCTTGTTGTGGAAAATAAAATTTAATACTTTTTTCTTATTTATGATATGTAGTTTCAAAAAGTACACAAAAATCCAAATGTGAGCTCACACTATGAAAGCTAAAACCATATTCAGTGAGTAAAGCAGATATTAGTGCAATATATCAAATCTTGTCACTCTCTGGAACTCCTCTCCAAGCTACTATATGGTGTTATTTATTACTTTTCCTGGGCTTCAGCTGGCATCTGAGATGCTCAACAGACTGAATAGGTACACTTTAGTTATCCTGAGATGGTACCAAAAAGATTAGTGTGGCAAATCCAAAACAATTTCCCCAACATTAAATTTCTGTTTTCATTTTCCAGCAGGGGAAAGGGAGCTGGAGGAGGGAGCACAAGGGAGCTGCTAGAAGCTATGTGGGCCTTTTTTTGTGTTTAGATAAGATGTGGGGTGTAGCAGGTCTATTCAAACAAATACATGCATACAAATAAGGGCAATTCCCCCACCAACCTGAGCTTGCATGCACTCACTTGCATTTCCAGCCCCACATATCCCAGCCATTACACAACTCCTTGGCTCTCTACGAACACAACGTGACCCAGGGCTGGAGCTCCAGAGGAGTCAGAAATACCCAAACAAGCTGATTTTCATATTTGTGCCCAAGGACAAAGCTTTTTTGTCTGAAATCTGATTCTCAAGGAGGGTGGGCTGCGTGGGTGCCTCAGGCTCCTTCCCTGCCTGCAGAGGGAAGGGCTGGGGCAAAGGCACGGAGGCAGAAGCTGGAGCTGCTGCTCAGTGTTCAGGCTTTGGCTGTCAGCAAGAAATCTGGAAATGGCTCCTGGGCATGCAGAAAGATGCCTGCACTCAAAGTAACCTGACAATAGAAAAGGAAAATTCACATACAGGTACATGCAGAAGATAGATTTTTTTTTTTTCCTCCCTCTAAGTTTGTGTTCTCACAGGGCGAATCCTCTCTTTATAATTCACAAATTGCTGTGTGAGGATTGCAAGCCCTTGCACCCCTACACAACAAGATTTGCGGCAAAGCAAGTGGTGGAAAGATACACACAAGAGAAATGTGTGGCCTCAGGCAAGGCAGTCAAGCTTTATACCTCAGCATCTTTTCAATTTAATAGGTACACAGTCCTGCCCCAAGGGGTTAGACTTTTTCCTATACAGTTTTAAATAGTAGGTAGAAGGATGGCAACACAGATGTTCAAATATTAGGATTCAGTCTTAGATCAGTACAAACACAAAGCCCCAAGGCTATGGAGCCCTCATGTAGTACAGTACAAGGATCTCTGAAGAGTAAACAAGGTGGGTTTACTCCTTATTTTCTGTTTAATAAGGCAAATGCAACAGATCTCTGTCAAACCTGAGTTTGTTTCAGTAGTCTAATTGCCATTTAAGTAAATGCTGACAGATAAGTTAAAAAAATGCCTGCAAACATGCCTGTAAGTAAAGAGTATTTGAAAACTCAAATGCAAACCCTGTATTTGAATGTCAGTGTAGAATGCCTATAATTACACTATCCTAAAGAGGAAGATGATGAGTTTTTTAAAAAGGGGAAAAAAAAGATTGGTGTGTACATATGCAGTCTTTATGTACAGTAAAAAGAGTCCATTAAAAGAACTACAAATTAATTGTGAGTTGCTATGTGAAGTCTGTGAGCCATGGTTTGATTTGCTACAGCTGCTGCAGATCCAGAGCAATCGTAATGAAATTGTTGAGCCTGTAAATCTAAGAACTCTAACACAAAATACTTTTGACATATTGTGTGAACTGGTTTAAGTTTAACTGATAGAGTGAAATGTAAACGCAGGAGCACGACATAAATAAGTAGATCTGCAGCTACTAGTACTAGTAACAAATTGCATTATAACCATAAAGCAAAATGAAATGTTTAGAAAATTTAAAGCTGGGGTGGTCCAAGATTTGCCATAACCATAACTGGTTTAAACCAGGTTTAAAATTCACAAAACTGCGTCGTTCTTCTGATGACAATACACTGAACCAAAGCAGGAATTCTCTTTTCTTTTTCTGTCTCTGTCTGACTATGACTGCAGATCTAAGGAAGGTGAGCAACCCCAAAAGGAGCTGTGTGGCCATCACCAAAGTTAATGTTACCTGTGTTTGCATTAATACAGTACCTGCAGTAGATGTAGCACACAGATAATGATATCTCAATTTATTTAATACAAAAATATTTAAAAGGCTTAGATAACAACTTATTTAACAGTTCTTAATCTGTAAACCTTTTTATGACACTTTGTCCACTGGGCATTGCAGTTCATATTGACACATTGACTTTTAAATTCTGTCATACAAAAATTCTTACAACAGATGTAGGATTTGAAGGAAAGATCTATAACACATCTATAATACATCTGCCTTGTCTCTGCCTTTGAGGTGGGAATTCATGTCTGCTCCAGTCTGTTACAAACTGGCCACTGACTCCCTCACGTGAGCTGTACTGGGAGAAATGGTTACACCAAACTGTGTCAGGTACTGCAGCATCCTAACTCACAGCAAACCCCTAAAAATTCTGTTAACATTTGTTAAGAGTGCTGGCAAGACACAACAAAAAAAGCAAAAATGCTGATCCTACAGGTGAGTAATCACTCAATAATATCTTCTGGAATCTCTCTCAAGGAAAAAGGAGCACAGCCACCACTTCAATGACCCCACTGAGCACTGACCCTCAGGAGGATATGCTAACTGATAGCAGAAGAATGCTGCCAGATCTTGCTTGTTACCAGGGAATAACAGTAAATAATAATAAGACTCGGTCCTCTGTGGAATTTTCAGACTAGAAGTATTTTGAGTCTTTGCTTTTGTCATCAGGAGTTGGAACCTAACCCTGTGTGAAACTAGAAGTGTTTGTATGAGCTGTCTCCAGGACAGGGAAGTGTTATTTCTCTTGTTTTATACACAATGCATTCTCTTTGATCCAAGATAAAATCTAGACAATATTCATTAAGCAAAAGAGATTGACTGAACATGAACCTATATTTCAAAATAGCCACCAAATTACATGATAAATTAATGCTCTGGAAGAAGAAAAAGAGTCTCAATTAAATAACATTCCTCAACTCCAGAAGGACAGGGTTTTGGCAGGTAAATATCGAAACAGACTGTCCTTGGAACATTATTGTTTGCAGTAACATCGTTTCTATGTGTAATTACAGGTGGATGTCAATACTGCTTGGGACATAGATTGGGTATTTTGGCTAATTTATAAAAAAACAGGAATAAACTTTTCTTTATTCAAATTCATACCTCTTAACAGATTTCTTTATAGCTTGGACTAAAAACCAGGCATATCAGTGTATCTTATTCCTGAAATCAACTCCATGTGCCTGACTTACCATTAGTACATGGGTCACAGCAATCTGTATGGTTAGTTATGGATGAAAATCAAATTACTGATTTCTCTAGAGGAAAGTATTTTTTATGACATTTTTGCTACCAAATAATTACCAAAGTCTCTCAAAAGAAAGCAAAAATATAAATGAAACAGTTTGCTGTTTGTTGAAGATGAAATGTGGCCTGACATGTTTCCTATCCTGATCACTGAGCAGGAAATAAATATGTAATGGCCAAAAGTCTAATATAAAGTAGTTATATCTATCAGACATTTCCTATTAGCTCAAAGTGAATGATATATTTTATTAAAGATTAATTATGCCCTTTTTTAAACCAAATTATCAATGTGAATACCATTTAGTTCTCCCTTTACATGATTTTGCTTCCAGTTGATTTCTTCTTGGTGCTTCATTATTTGAAAATGAGACAAAACAACAAACAAATAACTATTTAAGAAATGATGATTTTTTTATGACTTAAAGGTGCCATTTAGTGGCCTCAGTTCCTAGCTATTAATTTCTGTGCAGACAATAAGTGATTTAGCCATTGTTGGAGACAGCTGTAGACAATATCATTATTTCCATGATTGGACGTGCAAAATTATAACCTACACATTTTCTGTCTGAAGCCTGTGACCATCATTTAGTGCAATTGTCATCTTAAGGTGAAATGAAAAGCATTTGTTGAAAAATTAACCATTTTTACTACAATTCAGTTGCAGGCTTTAGTGCTACAAATACATTTTGACGCAGAATATTTAAAAATCAATACCAGTTTTATTGCCCACTAAAAGATTCCACATTCCTATTTGAGCAAGGTGATGACGTCATCTGTTCTGGACACAAGTTCTGGGCTACAATTCATTTGTATTTTTACTCCTAGTAGTGGAAGACATATGCCATGACAGATCCCAAACACAGAGAGTTGGTAAATGCTATGGCATTTGCAGCAGTGGGACATAATCTGCTTTCAGGAATGTATTAGATTTCTTGTGACAGCAAAAACCTGAGGGAAAGAAGAAGTAAATCTAAAGAAATTCTTTTGGCTTTTAACAGAGGGTGTGCTTGGAAGTGAGCTGTCTGTATTCAGCCTCAGCACACAAAGAAGCTTAGCAGATAGGCTTCTGTGTCACAGTGGTTAAAGCATTAATTCTCCCCGTGGCTTAAAGATGTTCCCAGGTATATATCCTGCTTTGAATCCCTGTACAGCTGTCAGGCAGCTAACACCCAGGTGCTGGGATGGTACTGAAGCACACAAACCCCCAGTGTTTTGCAGCAGTTCCTGGTGAGCAGTGTCTGATCCCACTGCAGCCGTGCGGAGCTTTGGGAAGGAGTTCTCGAACCTTTCAGACTGTACAAAAACTCTCCAAGAAAAAAAACCCCAGTATGGTGAGAACTGAAAAATCTATTTCCCTTGAGGTCTTCAGAAATCCCAGCATTAAGCAGATAATAGCTTTCAAAAGAGAAAACCACAAAATCCATTGCTGTGTTTCTAACCACTTTACTGTACTCACACACCCTCCCTGCACCCACGCTCTGTGTAAGGGAACTTCTGGTCTGACTGACTGACTGACTGACTGACTGACTGCCCTTTGCTGTGTGACAGCTGAAACAAAAAGATCTGGCTCTGCATTCAGAACTTGGGTGTTCTTTACACCACAAAATTTTTTTTTTCATCTGCTTTATTATTACTATCATGAAGAAAGTCTTTTTCATTGGATTTTGCTTTTGACATCTGTCTAGACAGATATTTATTTCAACCACACATTCACTTAAAGAAAAAGAAAAAAAAAAGGAAACAAAAAAACCCCAAAACCAAGGGCTTTAATAAATTTTCTTTATTGAAGAGCCAACAACTTCAGCTTTCAAGTCTCTGGACAGGGTATCAAACAGCATTAAGTAAATCCTTTAAATTACAACCTTGAGGAAGTGAAAGAGAAGTTTCAGTCTATTTTACAACTAGATAAGTGAATTGTTTATCTCAGGGAAATATGTTGTCTGCCTGTTAAGGTTCATTGATATAATTATTAAGACTGTACAAGTATTACCCTCATCTGCTGAGACAATGCCCTCTTCATAATCATATTATATTGTTCCAGTAGCAAAACCTAGGGTTGCAGTCATTAGAACAAATACTCAGAAATCCAGTGCTATAGCTGGGTAGTGAAAGTGCAGTAGTATTGAGAGATGTGAGAAAAACATCAAAAATCTAATCCTGAGGCTCTGTTGGCTGATACAGAAATTTCATCTAAACAAATGTCTCCAATTCAAAAGAACAGTAATGAGATAGAAGCATAAACAGGAGGTAAACAATTGTCTGGATGTGAAAGGCTGTCCTCAGGCAAGGGAGGTTTGCTCCCTTTCCATAGCAGAGCTGAATTCAAAGTCAGAGGCTGTGAAACAAGCTACCAAGGAAATCAAGGGCAGCTTCAGAGCAGCAGGATGAATGAGGCAGTGGACTGGCTGCCTCAGGATGTGGTCAAAGCCATGTTATTTGAGGCATTTTTAACTAGGCTACCCTGCCCTGCTGGGAGGTGGACCGGATGATGTATTAGTTGTTTTCCACCCCTGGATGCCATGATCTTATAAATGTTGTGGCTCAGGACCATGTCTCTTTTGAATTTACAAAACCACTTTGTATGTAGTGGGCAAGGCAAGGATTAGAGAGCCAATTAATTACACCAGTACAAGACTATTTTTACAGGGACATAGTAGTACATTGGGTGAAGGCCCAGTGAAAACCACATTTCTCTGGTTAATGTCTCTGTAGGGATTCTCTGAATCATAATTTGTTTTTATATGTGACCATCTTCCTCCAAGACCAAAGAAGGGTACGACCTAAAAGGCAAAGTCACCCTAGACTGTAGTTTAGTCTGCTATGACTTCCCTACTCTAACACAAAGCACATGTTTAGTCCTTAAAATAGAAAAGTTAAAGTAGTCAAAACCAGAAGGACAGACAAATTATGGCTGCCTGGGGGAATCCCTGATCTACAAGACAGCAAGTTGTACAGGCTGGTGTTGCTGTGCTAGTTGACGCTCAGCATAACTACCGTAGTAGTTGCTCTGATAAAGTTTTAAAGATATCAATAATCAAAATATTATTTGTTGAATCATCTGGAATATGGAAGCCCTCTGTAAAATGTGGAAAGCTCTCATTTTGGTTCCTGTGTGTCACTGCAGTCTGTGTAGCTCTTATTCCTTCAGTTAAATTTTCCTGTGGATTCAGAGCCAAATTGTTGCATCATCTGAAAGGCCAGAAACAGGATGGCCTCATTCTCTGGTTGTGTAAAATGACTTGATTCAATTTCTATTAATAGGGACAGCTAGGAACACCAAATATCCTGAAATTATTACTGTTGATGGGAAGTGTGAATATGCTATTAACATTCATTCTAAAACCACTATTTTATGCCTTAAATTCACAAAACAGAATTTTTGGGGTCGCATCAAGTTAGTTGCAGCATTATTTGTGAAAAAATGAAAACACTATAAATAAAATACATTTCTTCTGTTCCAATAATCCAAGGCAACAGATTTACCCTTCTGACTACAAACAGTTCCACTGATTTTACAATGACATTTATGTGCTTTAAGTTAATGTTCAGTGATTTGCTGGGTTGGACTTTAAAATCTTGGAATTTTTTTAGTAACAGAAAAATGGGAAATGAAACACAAAAATTTTGTTCCCAGAAATTAGAAATTACCAACATGTTTCTTCATTTTAGACCTGTTTATCCTGCTCTGGGAATTTCCCCAAAACAGATGATCATTTCTGTGAAACTGATTCCAAATAAAGATCCAAATTTTGCACGTGTACAGTAAAATAAACTGTTCCAAGGTGAAAAATTGAGGTATTGGTTGGGCAGAACCAGTCCCAGAGATGTGAGGGCGAGAAAAGGAAGGCCAGGGGTGGAAGTGGGATTGGGAATTATGATTGCAGTGCTAAAGGAACTGGAGGATGGTTTTTGTCTATAAGAACCTGTGTCCATACAGTTTAGGGATAATATACCATAGAGCAGATTGGTCACATCCACTTACAGAAAGTGTGGGCCAAAGTTTCCCTAGAATCCTGAGATCCTGAGGTGTGATTATCATTCTCTGTGTTTTACCAGTTTCAAACTGTCTGATAATGCCTTGAGGGCTGTGTTACAGTTCACTTATTTGGCTATTTTACGAAACAAAATTAAGTTTCTGTGATTGCATGTCATCAGGTGAGTTCGTGACTAATTAACACTTACTCTAGGTAATTTCTGATCTCAAGGTCAAAGGATGCTCAAGTTTGAGAAGATTCACCTGTATCTTGTATTATAATGATGGTTATGAATAATAAAAAAATATTATAGAAGGAAAGGAAGTAAGCAGTATAACCTGTGGAATTTATACCCTGTTTTGACTGCACTAACACTTTACCTGGGGAGAAATGGGGTAGCAGACTCAGTGTGCATCTGTCCACATGAACGCTTTTGTTCTGATCCAGACTATGACTTTGGAGTGAATTTCCTGATTCGTGCACCACACCTTGGTTTAAATTGCACAGAAGTGGGAGAAGATACAAAGTGGATTCCTTTGGAATGAAACTAAACTGGGAGATATATTTCAATACTCTACCAAACATGCTCCTGATGTTGCTGGGCACCAGTTCATGGTATCAAATTACAGCTATTCCAAAATTAAGCACCTGAAATTCATATAGATGTCATAGATGTCAAAGCTTGTTAATTTTATAAAAACTGATCCCAGTGACTGCTGTCTCCTGACTGCTGGCAAATTCATATTGAATTCATTGAGTGATTTCAGATGCACCTGTTTTCATGGAAAAAACTAGGAAGTGATTAGGCTAAGAAAATTTTAAAGAGTGTGTATTTTCCCTGTCCTAATCCATCAGTGATTAGATACCCACTGTTGAGAGACTCAACTGTAAACTATGTCAACATTAAATTAATAAATATGAACTCCTCTTGGTTTTGTTGTTTGTTAATTTTCTTTAATATACCAGCGCATAAGGTTGATCTGTGGTCCAGTATTTTTGCATTCTCACCTCAGACAAGAGGATTATTTGACACAGATCTGCTTGGGCCTTTCCTCTGAGGTTCACTATGGATGTAATGTTTCATTCTGCAAAAACTTTCTTTTTTTTTTTTTTTAATGGAGAAAAAGAGTTTTGCAGCATTCTATTCAACTTGAAACTCAAATTTCATTTTTAAAGTACCCAAACCTCCTTTTCACTTTTCAAGTACTGAAGTACAATTATTCACATAGCACTATTCACAGGACCTCCCCAGATCTGGCACTCAGTTCCCATGTTCAGACCCTTAGACTAAAACACTCAGCAAAATGGAAGCCTGTCTGAGAAAGATTGCTGTTACTTGTCACTTTTATGGAAATGTGCCATTTTCTTCTAAAAAAGGGGTGTGCTTAATCAAGAAAGCCTGCCAGCTAAAATTATATATTTATAAACACATAAATCTTGATCAGCTATAGCTGGGAGCTTATTTTTCTGTGGGCTGAACACCCAATAAATGACCAATTGACTTCTATGTTTGAATAGCTGTAAGATGGGAGGAATTATTTGGTACTAGAGGTCATATTTTATTTATTTCAGTTCAAGGGCCAGTAATTTTCCACAGCTTATATCCTGTTTTTAAAATATCTTTAAATTATCTCCCTAAAAATAAAATTGCATACTCACAGATGTCTTTCACTGGCACTTAACTTTTGGAAAGTCTAAATTCTAAGCTTGTGTCATTGAACTGGTTATTTCCAGAAATATTCCCAGGAATTTCTCTTAGGGTAAATGTTTCCATGAGTATTTTCTCCCAGATTTTAATGTCTCAGGATCTTATGATTATTTTCTTTTAATTTCTGTAAAAGACCCACAACCTGGACTCCCAAACCCCATAATCTGAAAAATATCTTTCACTGAGAAATAATTCACCATGGTCACCTTTCCCAGTTGTTTGTTTGTTTGTTTGTTTGTTTTGTGGGGGAAATTAATAGTTATGAAGGGGACAGCCCTGTTTGAAAGAAACAAGAAATACATATAGAACTCACTAGAAAATAATCTACATTCCTTTGGATAAAGAAAAGAAGGAGAGTGCCTTGGTGCCAAAACCAATTTGCAAGCTATGTGTCAAAGAGGAGCCAACACAGAGCAATGAGGTTGGAAATTGAGAAATGTTATTTCAGGTACTGTGTTTTTAGGACAGGATGTGAAAACATCCTAAAGTGAAGGAAAAACTGCAAGAGAAGATATCAAAGGAGCTAAGAAGAACAGTCTGTATTAAGGTCCCAATGAGAGGATGGGCACAGGTGGTTCATGTCTATGGACCCCTTCAGTTTGCCTCCATAGCCACAGCAGTGGAAGAAGTGATCAGTTCTGTTGGGCTTTATGTACCTGCGTTTAATTTTAGAATCAACAGAGAGAGAGAGAGAGAGAGAGAGAGAGAGAGTGTGTATTTTGGTTCTCAAGTGTACAACAGTATTGATGAAAGAAAAAGCCAAACACCATCAACCTTGTCCACACGAACCACGTGATTCTCTGCAATCAAATCTATATTTGTCCTTTTTTCACTGAAGCTATACAAGATGACATGTTCATTTTGAGGTATTAAATGTCTCTGAAAATGGGACTCAGCCCAAACAAGTCACACTAACCACTGGTCAATAAAACTAGAAATTAGCCTGCTGTAGCTGCTAATGCTCTGGACAGGATTTGGCCTGGAACGAATCCCTACAACTGCTGGTGCTCGGAAAGTTGTGAATTCAAATCAGAAATTATATTCCATACACTGTATCAATTTTGAAACAATATTCTCCAGAAATTTGTAGATTCATTCTATGTTACTTGGAAGATAGAGAATGAAAAGCATCTGGAAAGAATAAAAAATAATAATCAGTAACAGTTTTGAAAACTGGTTTTAGTTCGGATCTCCTCCTTAACTGAGGCTGCCCTTCATCCCTGTGGAGTTTTCACAGCCCTACCCATCTAATTGACTCCTTGATAGCAAGAGCTCATTTCAATTTCCTGATCTTTAGTCGACTGTAAAGGTTCATAGCAACATTTGGAATGTTGACCATTGACCGAATTGCCTGAAAATGCAACTTTTTGAGGGTTGGAATTCCTCCCTTCTTTCCACCTTATAAATAGCCCATAACACTTGGTGTCTGAGTTCTGTCTATTAAAGGTAATATTTTTGATATCACCAGATAGCAAAATGGGATTCCAAATCTGTCTGGATATTTTGGATAAAATTCCCACATCATAAAAATATAATAAAAAATAAAATCTACAATATTCAAACTAATTAATAATTATTTGCCTTTTGTGATCCACTGCTTGTTTTTATGCATGCATTTCAGTCTCCCTCAGACCTCACCCATCAATTTCTTCCCTTTCTGTAATGTTTCTTCATATGGATAATTTTTACAGTTCAATAATCATCAAACTTAAAAGCAAAAATTGGAAAAGGGATTTTATTTGTAAAATAAAGCTTGTTTCTATATTGAAGAACAAGCTTATGATTTTGAATGTTTGGTGGGAAGATCGTGAGATAAAAAAAACTTCCTTTTGCCATAATTTGACTGGCAGCAACAAAAACTGTGTTTAAATTTTACTGTGGACACTGTAAAAAGCCCCACTACTCCATCCACTACAAAAAAGCCCCACTTACTCCATCCAGAAACCTGGGAAAATTAGTACAAACACTAATACTGTTCTATGATCTAATTTTCTAACCTGACAGAAAAAGGGTTAACAGGTTTTATATAACAGCCAAAATTTGCATCCAAGAAAGAAAAGAACACACGTAAACAGGTAGATAGACAGAACAACAGCTACATAATTCTCAGAGGATAAATAAAATTGCTTAACAGTCTTTTTCTCCAGGGAAGCAAGTTTTTAAAATAACTACCTCTTAAATATAACTAACGCATAGAAAATCAAGTATGTCTTAGATCTATTTGTCCTTTTCATTTTTTTACCTCTTTGCTCCACACAGGTACCTCTTTCTCGTGTGTCTTCCTATCTATTATTTCTACTTCATAGACTGTAGCAAACTTTTAGATGCTCTGTAGAACTTCTGAGTGGCTGAACTTATTTAAGCAGCTAAATTTAGCTGAGATAAAATCCACCTGGGTTGGTTAGCTTTATGAAGAATGCAGTAAGTCTCCCTAAAATACTGACTGTGTGTATTGTGTTGTTCAACAGAAAATGTGGTTCCTACTTGCAAGTCCATTTCTTCCAATCAGCAGCCAGACACAGCACCATGGTTCATGGACATCTATTTTGTTATTTCATTGTCTGGTGAAAAAAGTAAGTTTTGAGGTCAAGAAAAATGGAATTTACTTGAATAGTAGCAAGCTAGCTGCTTCCTTTCACAATTGCTGAAATGAATACACAGCTTCTTGCTACTTTCTAAACCTGCTGTATTTGGAGCCAAAAAAACTGCATGAATGTCAAATGAATGATATGGAACAGCAACATAGTAAAGGATTAATTCTGCAAATGAAACCAAATAATTAACATTCAGGAGATACAGATTCAATTCCTGTCTCTACTTTTGTGGTGTTTATTGAGGTAATTTAATTTCTTTTTTGTCTTAGATTCCCTGTAATAAAAAATGGAGATGTTACTTTTCATGGTAAAAGTATGCAGGAAAGATATTTATTTGAATATTTATGGAGTCTAAACATATCAAGTCTGGAATACAAACACCTTTGGGATAGTCAATCATCTTATAAAAATGCATACATTTTATACTTCAAAATACTTTACACATCATACTGTAAGACTAATTCTTCTTATTCATATATTCCCTGCTTTATAAGTGGTAAGAGAAGCAGGTTGAATTTTAAATAAACCATGTTCTTTCAGATTCAAAAGCTAAGATAACCTGCTCTCCTACATATTTGAAACTTTTAAAAATTGCACAAAACCAAGGATTTGAAAACTTTTCCTAAAAAACTCATGCAAAACCTGTAGAAATGAAAAAAATTCCATTTAGGAAACATCATTTGTCATGTAAGGGAGGCAGATGTTCTTAATTATCAAATACAGACCATGCTCATACCATGTAAAAGCATAAAAAAGTGCAGTAGCTCTGTAAGTGAACCAGAAAATTACAATGTGTTGTTTTTACTAGAGGTGGTAAACCTAACATCCTATTCAGTAAGAAGGAATGTTGCTTTTCCTTTAAAAAAATGGTTACAGAAGAAATCTCTGTAAGTTACGTCTCTCAGTTCTCTTTATCTAAAAGACTTTTTCTGTTGCATTGATTTCTGGTTTTACAGTGTTTCAAAATGGATGAAGTTTGCACTAGAGCAGAGTGACAAATTGTGACAGAGTCCAGCAAGTCAGTGTGCTGTGGTTCTGCTTCACTGGCTTCCCCTGCGAGTCTGTATAACCTGAAAAGGTCGTTTTTCTCTCCTTCCTTCCTCTCCTTTCTCAACTGTTTGACAGAACATATTTTATGGCACACCTGAGTGTGAAGTAATATTAGAGACACCAAACTCAAAGGCCGAAATATCAGTAGATAGAAGGGATTTTATTCTTATTTTATTTGCCCTCAATTATATCCAGAATGCCCAAGATATCAAATGTATTGACATAAAATTGTGTCAGCTCTTCTTCTTCCAGCATCTTCTATAAGCCAACACGCTGGATCTGAGCTTCCCACTCCTTTACACTTGCAGTTCTTTACAAATCATATGACAAATTTGACTTTGACCCATTTTTATATTAAATTTTGACCCTTATCACGGGGCTGTTACAAGTTTTTAAATTGTGTAGATATATCAAAATAATAATTGGAATAAAACCACATAGAATGATAGAATAACTAAGGGGAAAAGACATTTAATAAAGCACAGCATTTGTATGTCTTCCTTTAAATTCATTTCCACAGAAAGCCAAACCACTTTCTGATAAATACGGAGAAAAAAATGAAAGAAAATAAATGCTGGAGTCAAACTAATCAAACTTTTTAATTTATGATATTGCTTTTGATTTGCAACTGAATTCCCTTTCCAAAATTGGAGAGTCTCTCTCTCTCTGGGTGAGAATTACTTATATTTAGTTTAAATATTTATTCTACTTAAGCTAGACATTGATAGAAATTGTAAAGCATTTAAACAGTGAGGAGACAAAATACAGATCCTTTAAACAATAATCCATCAAAGTTTACAGACTTACACATGAAATTTCATGTTTCAAATGCTTGATTTGTAATTAAAAGAAAAAAAAGAAAATGTTTTCACAATCTATTATTTCATCTGCATGTGTGAAACACACTTTTTCCTAAATACATGGACAGGCCATTTAAAAATGAAAAATAATTAAAAAATTAAAAATATGTACATGAGCTAACATTATATTTACAAATTTCTTTGTACAGGAAACTGCCACATGAGCTCTTTATATAAAGAGCGCAAGAACCAATTAGGGCCTAAATTCTCCAAATTACCTGGTGCTGGGCTATTTTGTGAGGACAGCCTGCCAGACCCAGTGGCTGAGTTGGAGGCAGTGGGATTTCACAGAGCCTGTTGGAAGCAGCAAGAGCTCTGCTTGGCAAAGCTGTGTCCTTTTCACACAGTCTGTAGTGTGCAGCTGCGCGTGTTGCAAATGTGGTTTTGTGATAATCCTGAACATGCTCTTATCTTATACCATGCCAAAGTAGGTACATTCTACCCTGGAATTATGGACAACATTAATAAGAAAGTCTGAGAAACAGGGTATGAAAAAAAGTTCAAAAATGGAGGTTTTTCTCTTGGTTTATAGTAAAAAAATATACAGCTTTCATGTATTTCTGATCATTTCCATGCATAGAAAACAGGGATTTCTAAACAGGCAGAAATTTTCCACACGGCTTTTCAAGGTTTCTCAACTTTCAGGTTGAAGACCTTTGGAAACAGAATACTGAGTTTCATTTCTGTCTTTCTGGACCATGACTTTTAGCTTAGATTTTTTGGTCTACATGTGTTCTATCTTGACTTTTATATGAAATCATAGTCCAATATTTTATTCATTTAAAAATATATATTTAGAGTTACATGGAATATATTACCCTTTTTTAATATACAAATGACATTTTGCTATTTATTTAAGGACAACATTTCCTGTTTCTCCTTCATCAGCATCATTTAACTTTGATCAGTTCTTTGCTTTTTATGCTGTAACAAATGCTAACAGCAATACCCTGTTCCCTTCCCTCTCTCTGTGTGAACTGGCATTTTAATCTGCACCAGAAAAGCAGGGTGGTTTCAAGCAGATCTTGCCAATAGAGAGGTCATTTCCTCTGTGATGCAGATTCCCAGATTCCCTCCCCACCTTCTGAACCAGCCTCCCTGGAACTTTGCAGAGTTGCTAAACAGGGAGCAGGGAGAAGCAGGAGAAGCAATGTCTGTTTGAAGCTGGAAACAATTGGATATTTAGAGGCAATGGAGTCTTAATTTGTCAAGATATTTCTTCCTCCCTTAGTGAATAAGCATCTTTTGACTTAGAAGCAGCAGACTAACTGATGGTCTCACTTCTATCCATAGGTGGCTGCTCAGAAAACAGGAAAAAAATTTGTGTGGGGTGACCATAGGTTCCAGTGTAGTGAATGGAAATGGAAATTAGTAGGATCTGTATACTCTCTAATGACACTTAGACTTTTTGAATATAAAAATTTAGCTCTTTAAATTACTCATAGTGAAGTGGAATATGCTCAGAGTATGTCTGAATTACTCAGGTCAACCAGATCATTTGTACAGAAGTGAGAAGTGAACTTTTAATGAAAGAGATAGGCAAAGACAAAATCACATTAGTGTTCCCCTTGAGGATATAGTAATGTGATTCTGGTCCATCTACTAACAGAAATATTCTAATAAAATGATTGGGCAGCATACTGAGTTTATATACTCTTAATGAACTTCTAGAGAATGAAAGAAGGTGGCAGCAAAAGATCTTTGGAGTTTATTTAATATGTTTCCTAAAGTACAGCTGTTATGGTGAATCACAATTGTCAAGCCCAGAATTTTTCCCTTTGTGGTGGAGGGAACCAGATAATTCAGAGGAGGATTCAGGAAAACTATTGGGGAGCATGGAGCAGCTTTTCACAGAACACTATCCCTTCTGCCTTGCTCGATGAGAATTACCAGCCATGATAACAACAACAACCAACAATCCTTGAGGAATATATTCACATAACAAGGAGGAAAAAAGTCAGTCAGAAACCAGTAATCTTGTCTATGTTACTTATATCTAAAAGATTAAAATTGCTTTTGCTTAATAGTGCATTCTCTGATAGCTCAAATGCATTGATACTTTTGTATTCTGTCAAGATCAGGAAAGAGATGTTTCAGAGAGCAGAAGAAGATAAAAGGTCAATTGAGTGCTGGAAAGAAAGACCTTTATTTTGATTATATTAATGACTTTTCTTGGCTATGAGATCACATTCTTAGGCAATTCTGGTCTGTTGATCACTCTTAGACAAGACTGCCCAGAAATTTTTTCACTTTCAAAAAAAACCCAAAAAACAAAACAAAACAAAACAAAAAAAAAACCAGTCCAAAAATATATTGCCTACTAAATCTGGCCAAGTAAGTATCAAACTATGTCACCTTGCCCTGACCTAAATTAGATCCTTAGTTCATAAGTAGTCCTATTAATTTCTCTGAGACTATTCCTGGATACAGGTGATACTCAGTCTGCTTAAAGAAATTCATCTGTTTTTAACAAAAATCCAACTAAAGAGAGCCTGAAATGGTATTCATAAATCACACATATTTTATTTTAAAAACCACATATCCTGAACTTGTCCCATTGGCTGCACAATTCCTTCAGTTCTTCAACCTATCCTGTGAATATTGAATCAAGTGCTACTCATGCAAGGAGAGAGAAACACAGTGTTTGCTCTCACACTCCCAAAGTTGTCAGTAATGTTTGTGTATTTCTTTATTATCATCATATGCAATGAGTGAAAACAAGACAAAAATGTGCATTATGCTGTTTATTAATAGTTTTTCCCGTGCTGTTATTGAGCCTTTACGAAATGGGTATAAAAATATCAAGAACACTTTAATCTTGCTGTAAAAAATAAAGTGAGGATCCAAACAAAATTAATAACGTCTTGTTCCTTCTTAAAAAATTCCTTCTTAAAAGTAATAAATTCCTATTCCTTCTTAAAACAATCATGTTACAATCTAGGAGGGGACATTGGATTCCCTACTTCTAAGTCCTCAAAATGAAAATAATCAAAAACTGGTTTCTAGCCACATGTAGTTATTAGATTTTTTTTATATTGAGTTGCACTTCAATTAAGTGTACTCTGAATTTTTCAGAGAGACTGAAATATGTGAGTTAATGATACCTAAGGTATTTATCAATGACATTCTCATCAGAGACCTGTAACAGGGTCTGACATATCTAAAGTTCGTCTTTTTCTAGGAACATGCCCATACTTATCAAGCTGGAGGCAGAGATTTATGCAGAGTTTGATGTCAGACCTTCTGTTCTCCAGGTATTTTCTGGGATGTTACATCCATCTGATGCCCATGAGATATGATTTTTCTTCCTTCATCACCACAGAGGACTCCAGCTAAAGCTCTGGTGTGTCTAACAGTGACCATTATGCAGCGCAGCATTCCTGATGTTTGCAATGACAGTTGACTTTTGCTTATCTGATATAATCTTTCATTGCTATAGCTACTTTTCAGGAGATTTGGTGCACTTGGCAGGCATCATGCATTATAACTATCAAATCCCCTAGAAACAGTTGTGGAGGCACTGAGGGCAGGCTGGCACTTCCTTGCATGGGGCTGGAAAAAACTGTTTCGAAATGGATAGCATGGCCCCAAATAGAGCACAGTTATAGTGGTTCTTTTATTAAGACTGACTTATGTAAAATCTGATTTATGTAACAGTCAGCTAACCTTCTGAGTAGCTTAACTTCCAAAGGGACTGTAGAATACAAAGCCATTCTTTGGCTTTAAGGTTGCTACCAGCAACATGCAATAATAGACTGTAAGTCAATGGAAAACAGGAAAAAAAATGTTACATACTCAAGGCACATCTCTAATCCAGACAAGTTCTTTTTTTAATTTTCATTTTATTCATAATATGGATCTTAATTGTTTTTACTGATGTTAATCCTAACTACTTTAAAGCTATGAATCCCATTTTAATTGTAAAATCAGAACAAAGATTCATTATCAGGACTTAAAAACCAGAAGACTGTACAAGGATGTGTAACGAAACAGACAGTATTCAAAATGTGCATTGATTTATTTTTAGGACTGTGCTTACTGAATATCAATCACAAAGTTACCAGTGTTGTGGCAGTTGAAAGACAGCAGATTTTTTCCGCTTGTAGTACATGGGTGTTTCAGATTTTCCTTATTTCCTTTCTCAAGCAGCTATGCTACTCTCTTCTTTCTAAAAGCTCCCTCAAAGTCTGGGAATAAAAACCTTTGTGACACTTGCTATTTGCTCTAAGTCCCATCAAACTAGTGTACAACCACTCTCTGTGGAAGGCTCCCCAATGCCCTGTACAGCATCAGTTAGATTACTTTCGACATGAAGAAAGGCTTCACAAGGAAAGCATTACAATAACACTCTGTGCAGGGCCACACAGCCACCTTCTTCTTTTATTTAGATGTCTTGGATTTGTCCCATTTAAATTCTCTACCAAAAGCATTAGGTAAAGTCTTTATATGACACCACAAACTAGAGCCAAAGAAGTTATTAAAGTGTTGACACAGGAATGTGGCAGTCATAGTCAAGGTTAATGTTACTTGACTTGTGCTATTAGATAACTGAAAATATTTTGCTCAGTATTTAAGAAACTGGAAGTTTGTTCTAAGAGTACTAACTTAGGATTAAGACAGATTTACTGACTAGGTTAACTCTAGTTGTGTTCTTCACTAATAAACAGGCAAGTAACTTGCTAAAGTTCTTGGTGCATGAAGATATAAATTGTGTTCTGGTATAATCTTTCAATGGCAAAAAGGAAATGAAAGCAAATAGATAGACAAGATCCATAAATATTTTATAATAACCCCCTTTCATTTATTCTTTGTAAAACTATTTACAAAGAAAATTAAGTGTTGTATCTGGCAAGGAAGTTATTTTTGCATTGCATCAGACAAAAATGTGTGACTTAATCTGGACTCTCTTCTTGGTTTGGGTGCTGATTCCTGTTTGTCAGTGTTAATCCCTCATTTTTCTTACCTTAAAAGCTATCTGATTGAACTTCTTCAATCATTCTCTAACAATTGGGTTGATTCAACACAGTCGTTCTTTCCAAGATGAGACAGGACATGAGGAGAAATAACAAGTGTGTTTTCCTCTTGTATTTCAGAGAGACTGAGCAAGTTATTTCAGATACTCAAGGCCTCTTGGGCAAAACATGTAACATCAACTTTTCTACTCTGGAATAAGTAGACTTGCAAAACATTTCTTACCTCCAGTGTACAGCCATCATTTCCATTTGACAGCTTCAGGTACAATCACATTTCTGCAGGGAACTGGGAACAGTTGAGAAGATCAAGAGACATTATTGTGCTGTGAAAAAAGGCAGCACTTTCGATAGAGACAGTCTGAGCACACTGTGTCCATTAATGCAATGGAAAGCATTATACCATATCTTGTTGGTGCATAATATGTGTTTCATTTTATTGCAATATATTCCTTTTGATCTGTGCAAGAGGGAAAGAAAAACCACTAAAGTTCCCACAATAACCCTTCTTGTTCTTGGTCAGTTACTATTCCTAATACAGGCTTCTAGAAATTGAATGGTATTAATCCTCATCTTTTGCTGATTCGATAGAATACAAGAGGGTGTTAAGGGCTGAATAGAAGTGGCTGATTTTCACATTACAAGTTGGAGAAAGCCATGCACACAGCTACAGATTGGGAGCCATAGTGATGACCATCCAAATAATCCGTGTTGTAGTGCTCTTCCCAATTCCCAGAACTGAGGCTTTTCTATAGGAAGAGTTAAATGGGAATTGCAAAAAACCTAATCATTTTTATTATAAAACTATGGCCAGAGATAGTTTTAAGTTTTTCAAGTATTGACAAACAAGGTCATCTCTAGGAAAATTTGTCTATGTTTATCTGCTGTGGGAATGTGCAAAATGCAGTGTGCATTTATTGCTCTAAAGGGGGTGGAATGGGGAGGAGAGAGAAGCAAGAGAGAAAGAGAGCAGAACAGAGTAAAGTATTTTCTCTTTTGAAGTTAGGGCATCTTTTTTATCTCCTCATGTAAGTGATCGTGACTGTGCTGCAAAAGCTCAATTAGGCATGAACTATGATCCTTTGGGGTGCTGTACTGATGTTAAACTGAGATTAAGTTCTCTCCCACACAAATCTATTTCACTTTAGAATTTAATATGGATGAAGTAGCTTTTATAAACCTTCCAACTGGAGAAACATAAGATTCTGACAACTCTACTAGCAAGTGTCACTTTGCAAATATATAAAGCTAGCAATTGATTTTCTTTCTCTAGTCTTCTAGAACCAAGGTTTAGCTGACAATTCTATGGATCAGATCCATAATGGCATAAGAAATCAAGGATATATGCTCTTTTCTTGATATCGGTAGCAACTGGAATTACCAGCCAAGATATAGCTCTTCTCAACATGTTCGGCAAATATGAAATACTCTCCATGTAATTACTGAAATTTTCAAAAGAACTGAATGAAGGAAAAGGTCACATTTCAAATTTACATCTATTATTTTATTTACGGCTTGAACTTACATGGAGAAAGATAAGCATAAGTCAGGAAAGGATTTAGTAAGGGCAGAGGAGTAGCATCATTGCTGGAAATAGAAACTAAAGATAAATTTTGTCTCACCTCTGTATTTCCATGTGAAAGTTAGACTTCTAACTTGAAATCTCATGGTGTCTGCTAAACACTTATAAGCAACAAGGATCATTTAAGAATCACATACAATCAGCTCTCAAAATAAGTCACTGTTTCTTTTTAAATTCTAAAATATTTTTATTTGCTTAAGTATTCAGCAGTAATAACTATTCTATAAATAAATAAAATATAAATAAATATAGTTCTGACTTTTTTCCAGAAAGTCATGCTATGAATTTTCAGCACAAATAATACTCTTATTGAAGATAATTTTTGGGGGAATTTAAAATTAATTTTTTAGGACTCATGCTAAACAGGCTTGGATTATTTTACAAATTAGACAAAATACACATATTTCAAGATACTTATGACTTTTTGAATAAAACCAAGTGAAGTGGTTTCTGAAATACAATAAATAATATTCGAACATTGCCCACTTGCAAATTAGAACCTTTCCTTCAAACTACCTTGTATCTTTATACTGTCTGAGAAAACCAAAAAAATGTATCTATTAAGTCAGAACCATATCCAGTGAATGAGACTCTGCCAGTTGCTCCCTACCCTGATTAGGCTTAATGGATACAGTGGTACAAATTTCAAATCTGGGGAAAGAAATGTGCTATTGAGCACGTACATTGTGCAGTTCATATATAAAACATATGTTGGAAGTAGCATTGTGATTTTCACTTTCCTATATTACTCTTAAACCTTGACATTCGAGACACTTCCCATGAAATTGGGGCATTCAGTGAAAGTGTAGGGTACACCTAAGACTATTCTCTGAAACATAACTCTGCTTGTAGGCAAACAAACACCAAAACTGTTCCCTTGGGGCAGCAGTTGTTAATACAAAGGCTATTTTAATGGCTGCAATTGTACCATGACTTACATTCTTCTTCCTTTGCCATAAAGCTGCTCAGAGAGTCAGGCCAGTGTGTTCCTAATATTGGTAAAAAACCTAAGCATTTATAACCCAAAAAAGCTCTATTTGTTAAAAATTCTGCAAAGTTCAAAGAAATTTCTTTTTCAGTCAAACAGGGCTGGCTACACTGGGCTGAGCGTTTATTACCACTCTTTTCACCACTGCCAATTAGCACCTACCAGTGAGCACAAAGCCAGATGGTCATTGCCACTGAGGGCTTGCTGTCAAGAATTTCCTTTTCCTAAATATGGGTGTGTGAAGGAGAGGGAGGGGGGAAGTTGCTTGTAAGGAAGAGATGTTGTATAAAACCGGCTTTGTGTTTTTACAGAAAGGAACCCAGCAAGAAATTTTATGATGTTATCACAGCTACTTCTAAAAAAAGAAATTCAATTTAAACAGAATAAGAGTTCCACTCTTCATCTTGTTTTTGAAACTCTGTATAATATAACCTGAAATGGATTTAGCTCAGATACCTTGGAAAACAGGAAGATTGACAGAATTGTTTTGGACTACTTTTGTAGGAAAAGCAGTTCATAAAAATTCTATCTTTTTCTATTTAGAAATGAAATCATTT
Organism: Geospiza fortis; assembly: GCF_000277835.1. Lineage (NCBI taxonomy): Eukaryota > Metazoa > Chordata > Aves > Passeriformes > Thraupidae > Geospiza > Geospiza fortis. The sequence goes on along the minus strand of NW_005054477.1, from coordinate 474,212 downwards.
AACCCATCAGAAAGCATCACAAATCATTGCACTGCAAGGAAAAATCTGACCCACTCATCAGGAATTTTTTCTGCAGTAATTAGTTACTATTAATTATAATTATGTATACGAATACAAAATATGTTATATTATAGAGAAGCACAATATTTTATTATTACAGAAATTCTGAGAGATATTATCCTTTGAGTAAGATGCAAATTTACAAAAACTATATTCAAGCAGCACAGAGCCATATTTTTTTTTGGATCTTGATGAAATTTCACTTGACTAATTGCTCCTATATTTCTTACACTGATATGAAGATTCCTTATTATACTCCTACCTTCTGTGTCATCTTCTTGTACTTTTACAAAGGATTTTGGATTTTTTTCTTCAGCCATAGCTGAATTTCATTAATGGATACAGAGAGCTAACATATTGACTATAAAATTTGAGTGCTCTTGGGTCTTTGGATAAGAATTGTTATATGCAAGACTGTCAGCTAAATGAAACTCCTCTCGCTGCATTCTCCAGCTCAGCATTTTTTCTTCCAAATATCATGTTGTACTGCTTTTGCCTTATCTGCCATCACAGATAGTTAGCTGATAGGAAAGCAGTTGTATAAATTAGAAATTAAACCCTTGCCTGGTGGTGGAGGTTAATGGGGCACAAAATACAGATCATACTGATGGACTGAATTAATAAGTAACGTGTGTACTATTTTAATATATCCCTTTTTATTACAGTTTAGAAATCCTTCATTGTAAAGGAGTCAATGGTGCAATGTTGCTGAGCTCATCAAAATGTAGGAAAATGAATGCTGGTTTCTGTTTGTATTTGATGAGCAATCTATGAGAAATATAAATTATTAATTGTTTAGAAGATATAGGCTTGTACTGTTTACATTTGAGTGCGTTTTTCTCCTTTGTGTCACCAAATAAGTATTTAAAGTTAAAATTGTAGAACATTATTTTTAAGTTATAATCTCTTTATGAAATAAGTCACAAAGTCTAAAAGGGTGCCTCAAGAGCATATATCCCATTTGTTTAAAGCGACCCTCGTTGAGACTTCCTCTGAACATTGAAGTTCCTACTGAGATTAGAGCATGAACTCCGAAAAGGAAAATGTTGTTCAGTGCATATTTCAGTCTTGGGACAGTATGGGAGGGTGGATGCTAATACTAGACTGTTGTAATTTCATTATGTAATTAGTTGCTATTTTGGATCTGGGTATCTGTCACTGTAACTCTTTAATTATGCTTACGTATTTTCATGGGGTGACATGTACACATTCAAATAACAAAATAGTTTTCCTCTTAGTGAAAAATTTCAGCATCTAGTTAGGTGAGAGATTATGATTATTAGAAAAAATTCTTCCATAAGCAGAGCAGCTTAAGCTGTGTGATATAGTTGTTCACTGACACATAAGCACTTCAGGAAGCGCATGGGATGCTCTGATATGTAACATTTTATTCCCATTTGTAGGTTGAGAACAGAAATTCCTTGGTTTAGTTGTTTTTTAATTCCTTCTCTTGTCCTTATTTTATGTCTTTTCTACCCCTTTCATTATTTTAAAGACATCTTAGAGAGCTTCTGGTCCTCCAGTGAAATATTCCAGTCTTGGAAATCTGACCTTTTATGTGAACATTGCAGAAAAGGAGCAGATTCATAGCTTTTAAGTCCAGAAGGGACCATTCGATCATCAAACCTGACCTGTATAACACAAGCAAAAGAATTTACCCTCTATTGAGCCCAATAATTTGTCTGTAAAACATCCAGTAACAGGATGTTATGTTTTAAGAGTAGTTTAAAACTGTACAGGTCTCAATTTTTCAACAGTGGTTTCAGTATATAATTCAAGTAATAGACTATGTCTATTAATATTTCTGGGATTTTTATATAGATCTTTGGCTAAGCCTTAATTTACTTTATTAATCTACTGGTGAAACATATGTTGCTTTGCATTTGTGTGGTTTCAAATCTGAGTCTTAAAATTCTCCAAATCAGACTGTGCTGCCATTAGACCAAATTATTTCATCTTTCTCGGAGGCATCCACTTGCACCCACATAAATCACAAAGTTTAAATTCAAGACTTACTTGTTAGTTGTGAACACTGCACAGCTTCTCCCAGATTCAGCTTTCACAGTCCAATGCAGCACAGAAAAATGCAAGGGCACTATTGAATTGCCAGTTCACATCTATAATTGCCATACCATATATAATAGCAATTATCTGAGCTTTATTTAACTCTGACTCCTCAGCTGCCCACAAGTTGATGGAAAAAGTTACATTATGCAAGAACAGAGATGCATGCTATGGAAACAGGCTCAAATAAAAGACCAGCAATGAGAATCATGTTCAAGCTATACAGTAGTTTTGTTTTTGAAAATGTGAACACCAAATGCTCTGTTGAGTTACTGTGCAAAATGTTTCCTCTGAGAATAGGAGTAAATGGCTAACACAGAGATTTTGGGATAAATCAAACCCAACTCAATCCTCCTAACCAGTAAAAATAATTGTGAAGGAAGAGTGCAATTCCTCATCACAGCTACTGTTGAGTGGAAGATCTTTTCATTTTCACTGAGTAACACTCAGGCTCACCTATTGGTAAATGTTTGCTCCAGAGTACAGTATGGGGACATACAGAGAGCCACTATTTTTTTAACAACTCTCCACAGTTAGAAGAGAGATCAATAGCTACAATCACATTGAATATAATGTCAGAGATGTAATGAATGCCATGAGAAAGGCACAAATCACACTCCTCAAAGCTGACACATAGTTAACTACTGCTAATGCTGTGGCTGTCTGTGTGATACAAACCAGGGAAAGTCATCCTTGGACACACTTGAAGCCTTAAGCAAGGAAGCCACAATTTACTGCTTTGTCAGAGCTGACTAAGAGTCTTGCTACTTGTCAAGAAATAGCACATAATGTGCAATTAAGCCTCTGGAGAATGAGTGGACATTGCCTGGGAGTTAACCAGCATGTTAGGGGTGGTCAAATGCATTGGAGTCAAAGTCTCCAAAGTGAAGTGTGAATATGTTGTACTGCTAAGAGCTATTTTCCTGGGGGATTGGAGGGGCATCCCTGTTTTTAATGGACATTACCACCCTGCATTGCCAAGTTAACTGTCAGTAATGTTGGCATATCACATCACCGGCTTGCTGAGCAGGGAGGCAGGACAGGAACCAGGGTCATAAAGGAGCTGCTCAAATTGCCTCTTGTGAACCTACATGGAGAGGCCTGCTCACACACACAGTCAAAGGAGAGACACAGGAGTGTAGCTACATTCTCCCCAGTCTGAGCTCATGCATCCTGCTTTTTGTCCTGCTGGATTTACATGGCTCTGAGCTGGCTCAGAGCACAGGGAGGGACAGCCCCAGAGAGGCAGAGCTTGCTTGTCCCAGCTATTTAGAGGTAAATGCCATCTAGACATGTATAGCAAGTACCATCTAATCATGCTCATTGTGGCCTCTGAAGCCACTGACAAGATATTTTAGAAGCCAAACTGAATCTAGACATGAAAAGAGAACATTTTTGGAAACTGCATGATCAAAAGATCATCTGAAAACTGTTAAAAAGCCTATGCAAACCACATAAAACTCTGGGAGATAAAGAAGCTATTAATCAGGAACAAGAAATAGAAGGTGGTAAAATCCTCTCACTATGATTCACTGATTAGGTCACAACTGGGAGAAGATTCTGCAATTTGCAGCTTACAAACAAGGGAAAAAGAAAACAGGTATTTTAACTCAGCAGGGTAATACTCAAATTATGAAAAATATACATAGTACTAACCTATGTGTTCTGTACTTCTTTGTCTCCTCATGAAGTGTTTTTTTTCAGATCATGACTATGAGTAGAAAGAGTTGAGTGGGGAGAAGAATCCACATGGGTAGCAAGCAATTCATATTTAAGTGAATTTTATATTTCATTGAACTTCATTAATTTTCCTGGTGCCAAATGTTTATCAACTATCCAAAGTAAGACATAGTCTATAGTACTTGCAGTTCATTTCTGAGCCACAAATGTCTCGAGATACAGTTAGGGAAAAATATTATAAAGGCTACTGAAATAGAAGGGTGAGTCTTAGGCATTATTCATATTTTAAAATAACAGAACAGAGAAGTAAGATACTCAAAGCTAGAGTGAAAAGATTCAAGGAGTCTTTGAAAACAAATTATTTTGGGAAAGTGTGTTTGTAGACACAGCCCTAAGTATTTATTCTAAAAATAAATGCAGAAACAAAACAGAAGTTTGAATAATAGCTATGCTATTAATATTTAGTGAATAGTAAACATGAAATGTTTATGAAAAGTGAACAGGAAATGAATGCAGAAAATACATTCCAGGATAAAAATATTTGTGACTTGTATCTGCTGCCTCTCACAGAGACACTGCTTCTGAAAGAGTTGTGAACTCAACAGAGCTGGGAGAATCTGGGAGACAAAACCTGGGAACCAGGACCTTATGAGGGGCAAGGTGTAGCAGAACACTTGGTCACTGGTGCTTTGCCTATGTGAGAACAAACAATTCCCCAGGTACTCCTCTCCTTAGTATTTACAGGAACACAATGGGGACAGGAGACTTACATGGGGCAAGTAGTTGGATCATAGAATGACAGAATATTCTGAGTTGGAAGGGTTCCATCAGGGTCATCAAGTCCTACCCCCAGCCCTGCACAGAACATGCCAAGAATCACACAGTGTGTCTGAGAGCATTGTCCAAATTCTTCTTGAGCTCTTGGTGCGGTGACCACTTCTCTGGGGAGCCAGTCCCAGTACCCAGTGACCCCCTGAGGGAAGATTATTTTCCCAATATCCAAATTAAACCTCCCCTGGCTCACCTCCATGCCATTCATGTGGATCATCTCACTGGTCACCGGAGACAATAAATCAGTGCCTGCCCCTCCACATCCCCTCATGAGGAAGCTGCAGACTGCAATGAGGTATGAATTTGTCCTCTGAACTTTTATATGTGGTATTTTGCAACCAAGGGGAAGATAGAAATTTCCTTGCCTGAGCAGAGAGAGACATGTAGAACAGCAGTTTTAAGTAGGCATTGTCAAGTAACTCAAGGCAGAGAACCTGAAACCTGGATTTTCCTTGCCATCCATCCCAAGTTTATGTCAGGGAGTCAGGCTTTAATATACAGCATGCAGGAATGTAACCCCTTTTTGTGCTTCCCTATGTATGGGGAGCATTCAAGATAAAAGAGACAATCAAGAAATGTGGTAAACTTACGCAGAATTTTAGAAGTTTTAAGACTGGGAGACACAAGGTCGAATGAGAAGATAAAGCACAATGGCAGACAGCAGAATACAAAGAGGTAATTAACATGGAGAATGGATCAACTGAGATGGCAACAGAAACCACAGCTGTGATGATGCAACAAAGGCAAGCCCTTTGAAGCCCTGAAAACATCAGTGATGTGGTGTTACTGGGAACAACTGCAGTGGCCTCCTTCTGTCCCGAAGCATTGCTGTAAAGACTTGCAGTTCACTAGTGAAATAAAAGCTAAGAAAGGTTTGCAACGCTGTATTGTTAACACAGACTAGAAGGATGCTGCGATATTCATTAAAGCTTCCTTTACAACTGCTCCAGAAAATTGAGTTTGCACCATGCATGCATTGAAATGTTGCAGTGAGGTCATAGAAACATAGAATCTTGAAGTGGTTTGGGTTGAAAGGGGTCTAAAACATAATTGAGGTCCACACCCTCACACCCCTCCTCCAAACACAGGGACTAGACCTGTCTGACCTGGCCTTGAACACTTCCAGGGATGGGGCATCCAGAGCTTCTCTGGGCAACCTGTGCCATACCGCATCACCCCCACAGGGAAGAACTTCTTCCTTCTGTTCAATCTCAGTCTGCTCTCTTTCAGTTTAAAACCATGACTCCTTGTGCTATCCCTATAGTACACTTTATTATTCTTTTAAACTTCTTTTAAGTATTGGAAGGCTGTTCCAAGGTGGCCCTGCAGCCTCCACTTCTACAGGCTGAACATCTTCAACTTTATCAGCTTTTCTTCATTAGAGAGGTGCTCCAACCTTCTCCTCCCTGCACCCAGACATTTTTATGCTGATTATGCAAGACCTGCCTAAAATCAATGCATGCACTTACAGGAGATGCATAAAGTATTTTCCTTATCTATCAGAAAATAAACTTCCTTAACAACATGCAGTGTGCCAAGGAGCACAGTTTCATAATAAAAATGATTTAGTAAAATTTTTTGAACTGTACAGGAACACTCCCATTTCAAAGCAAATTGCAATTGAAAACATGTCTTCCAAAAAGATTTCTTAATCTAAAAAAATGAGTTGTATTTGAAGCAGATCCTAAGACAATCCACTGATTCTCTGCAGAAACCATTGCTGTTCCACACCTTGCAGCTTTTCCTACAAAATCAGGTGTATTATGAATACTAAGTGCCATGACAAAAGTAGTAGAAAGTATAACAAAACGCTCATCAAATTGAACAAATAAGCTAAAAACATCTTGAGGGTAAAAGATATCCATGAGGCAATTGAGACCTTTTGTTTATATCACCTCTGTTCAGGTAAAATGATTGATTTTGCAGACTGCTTTCATCCCCTCTTCAGAACAACAGGGAAATCTTCTTCTCTCATGTGCTTTACTATAAGTACATTCAAAGTTTTTATTGCAAATAAATTTTGTTGTATGCAACCCAAATTGGGTCCATACATTTATTTTTCATTGTTATTGAGTCCACTGTACCTAGTTTTAACAGAAGAACTCACACTTTTTTCTTTTATCTTTTTTGGCTTTGCAAATTTGTTATTCAGCTCACAGAGATCAAAGACTGAAAACTGGCCTCTTCCTCAAATACAACATGAGTCATTGGCCAATGCAGATGTGAGCAAAAACACCTTAGCCTTTCTGTTTTCATACAGACAAAAGTATTGTTTTGCTGACACTAAAATGGGAACTACAATCAAGACATACATAATCCCTTACAGTGCAAAAGGCACCATATTTGTTCCTAAAAACAAATAGCAAATACTTCCTGTAGGACTTATCATTACACAGGAAGTTTGGACAACTGCATTATTTGAAATGTATGTATTGTCCATGAATATTTGGCTTGCTAAAGCACGTGCACTTTCCTACCAATGCAGTGTGCAACACAGCAGCCCATTCCTTTCTAACTCACACAAATGCCTCTTCAATGACACACCAACATTTGCAACATACTTGATGCTGTTTAAATTCAACCACCTACTGCAGCAAAACCCCAGAAATTGCAGAAATTATTGTAGAAGAACAATTGCCATACCTTATACTGAAATTATTCTTTGTACAGCTCATCCCAGATCCAGCTGCTTGTACTCCAGATCTACCAAGTCATGGCACAAGTTCCTAGCACAGCTCCATGCTGAGTCACCCTCTGCCCTGGTTTGGAAGGAGCTGAATCTTTCCATAGAATGGGAAACTTCTGCTTATGATACTACTGTTCCTACTCAAACTCTACCAGAAGCAGAATTAGTAGTACTTTCCAATTTATTTTTTTCATTATACTGCACAGAATTATCTTAGGAATATTCATTCTTTATCAACATTTAATTAGCCTTTTTGTAGTCCTACAAAAGCTAATCAGAATGAATATAAGGCAATTCTGGGACAATTAAAAAATCAAAGGCTGCTTCTCTAAAAACAGATCAGAAGTGCAAAGTTTTGGTGGATAATTAATTTGCAGTTAAAGAAAAAACAATTGAAACTTACTTGAATGGAACAAAGGACAGTCTTTAAACCTAAAAACAAAACTCCTATCCACAATCAAGATGTTCAGCTGCCTGGGTGAATGAGATTTACATTTAAGGCCATTTAGAATTTTGCAGTATGAATAGGACATATATACTAAAACATTTTCATTTTGATACTGTAATTTGGCAATATACTAATATTAGCATTATTTTCCCCCATAGCAGTTTTAGCTTGAGAAATGTTATCTACTTTCTCAGACACAGACATTTTCAGTTATATACTATATTTGATGTTAAAAACACTATTCCAGAAATATCCAGCTGACACACAGAAAAAATAAATAGGGGTCATTTGAAAAAGGACCACTTCCCAGTAGGAGTTCTTATAAATCCCTCGTGAAATGAGACTTATATTGTCTTGCCTGATACTAATAAGACATAATGAGCAGAATTTCTGAAAGAGCTATTGTAGTCTATCTGCCAAGTGGAAAACTGTACGTCCAAACCACTAATTAGACTGTTATCATAACTTACACAAATTGTGAATCCAAACTGAAGGAATCCACTGGGGCTAGTAGAATGCTCCTGGTCTCCTGTTCACATAAATTTAAACCTAATGACTGTGCTAACAGAACTCATTTGCTGAAATACAGGTCTACCCCACATGTGCAATTTTAACTTCAGAAAGTACTTCCAAAAGCAAAAGTGAAATAGTGGGAGAGAAATTCTATTCATAGCAATTGGGATCAATTAACTGACTTTGTTCTTGCCAAATCAGTATGATATGCCTTTAGCTGTGAAATGCATTTTTCAATAAAGTTTTGCAAATAAAAATTAATTAAAATGAGACTTCCTTAAGGAAGTTTCTGTTTATTGAGGTAATAGATGTACTCAAGAATATATATCTCTCTCTTCATGTGTATTTATATATATATATGGGTATATATACGCGCGCATATAAATATATAATTGCACTTCTTGAATATGTATATGTATGCACAGACGAATACAGAAAGAAAAAGAAAAAGAAAAGTCAAAGTGCACAGACTTCAGGTGACTTTTTTTGGAAAAGTAACGATGAGAAACCAACTTAATTCTTGCTAGAAACAGAATTATCTAGGCCTTTCCTTTATAATTGGCTCCCTGAAGAAGACTACATGGTTTTAAAGTCCATAAAAGTTACATTTTCATAAGAAAGAAAACTAGAATCCCTTTTTATCCAGAGGAATAATTGAGAAGTATCTTTATCCAAGGAGTACAGGAAAGGTGAGAAATATTTTTGCACCAACTCCCCCTATCCCCATGTGCCTTTGCAAGTAGAACTTTGCTTTTTTATGGTGTTGCAACTAACTCAGTGGTCTTTGAAATGCAGTAAACTTTTCATGCCCCCTAATCCCTAGGGATTTTCTCATTTGTTTCATCTAAACCTTGGCTGATCAGTCCATGTATTTCACAGCACCTTCATCATCTCTGATCTGCATTCCCTCAGTCCCACATTTAAAAGATTTTGCCTGCCACCCTCTGAGGTCTCCGAAGCTTTCTGTCTTTTCTGCCACGTGATTCCATCTCACCTAATCTTGAAAGAGAAAAATACATGACCAAGAAAAAATATGAAACACATCTCACCCATCATAAAGACTAAAATGCATGAAAGACTGAGGTTTGGAGGATAAAGTTTGGGAAAGAGAGGAAAGGGCCTTAAGTCTAGAATGTTCAGAAGTACAACCAATCAAGTTTTGAGATAAATCATTGTATCCACCCAAAAAAAGATATTCTCTCTTGCACATTAACAAATGCAAATCTCCTTCCAGACAGTTAAATGGAGTTATTTCCAGGCACCAAGTTTAGCTTAAATTAGATAATGTGGTGAATAGACTTCACAATAAACCTTCTGTAGTCAGTGATCTGTCTGCGTGACTATTTATTCCTCGTGAGGAGCTGTTACTGCTGATGCACATAATTCCAGGGCTTATTTCAGCAGAATATGGACCACAGATTTGTTCAGGACTCGTGGACCTTATGGATTTTACCACTTCCATATTTTTGTAAGGAAGTAATAATTATAAACTTACTCTCAGCGAAGTCAGGAGTTTTTTTACTTTTTAAAACTCACCTGTTTTCTGAAATACAAAAGTTATGTATATACTGCCCAGAGAAGTGTTGGATCCCATACATGGAAGTGTTAAAGGCCAGGTTGGGTGGGGCTTTGAACAACCAGATCTAGCAGAAGGTGCCCCTGCCAATGGCAGGGTTGCTGGAAAACAATGATGTTTAAGGTCCCTTCCAACCCAAACCATTCTATGGTTCTATGATAACACCATCAAAATGCTACAGAACTTAACAGCTGATGACCTCTTTTTCCTGAGCCCAAACAATTGGCAATCTGTCAGAAGAAGAAAAACTGTAGCTGATTATGCTGGTGTTCTGAACAAGCACTAATATTCCCATTTTCTATTTTCAATGTCAAACTCTATTCTGAAATTTTATGATGGAAATAAAAAAAACCAAAACCTACAAAAGCAATCACAGTTCAAAACCCTTTATTCCCCTCAAATCAATAAAAAAAGAAACAGAAGGCATGTGGGAGAAATTATTTAAAAATCACAGTGACAGTATTGAAAGTCAGAAGCTGATGCAAATGCATTGCTAGAATTTTTCTTTTGTCTCAAGATTCATTATTAAATACCATCATAACCTCATCAACTAAGGGATTGCTGTTTGGAATAATATCATGTTAATAAAGAATGGGGATGGAGAACTGGCTAACCTCCAAAAGTTTCAAATTTATTTTCACTAAACAAATATTCCAAATGTTACTTGCTTATCAGAATATGCAAAATTTTTAATCTATGAATGATGATTGGAAATCTAACTCTTTTCCAATCATTTGATTTACTTTTTACTCTGCCACTTGTACTTTTTTACACTGCCACTTATACTTTAGGGCTAGGCTTTCCCAAGTTACTCTTGTCCTCATGATTGGAAGTGACAACCCATAAAAGCAGTATTCACTTTGTCTTTAGTTTAGACATGGGAATGAGGCTCAAAAAGTGTAGGTTCAGTGTTTGACACAGAGAGTCAACCTAGGTCTCGAGTCAGAGACACGTGGAAAGTCACAGTGCCATAATGAGTTACCTAATATAGCTGAACTGCAGCAGCATTTATCTTCAGTCTCTTAGCCTGTGACAAGTGTGAAGTGATTTACATTTCTTTGGTCCTCAACGAAATATGTGATGAAAGAGGATTATTTGAATTACTTCACATTTGCCACAAACCAAGGGAACACAAAGGGACAGTTAAAACAAGTTGGTTGCTCTTCAGCAGCTTGTTATCTCTGTGGGAACTTGTCCGTGCACCTAAGCCCATAACTCTACTTCTTGAAAAGAGATAATACTGCTTCTTTTTCTTCCCTTTTTGTCTTAAATGATTGTAAATTCATCAGGCCCAAGGGGTCTTATAATAGGAGGGTCTATTCATCAGGTGATTGTAAATTCATCAGGACCCAAGGGGTCTCCTTTGTTTTGAAACTTCTTCTATATTAAAAAAGGAAGTTCAATAAATAATAGCACTTTGTTTGACTCATTCACACAGATAAAAAATACAACACTGTTGCCAGCTAAAGATATTTCCATTTCAAAATATTATCATGTGATAAATCACACATTAAACATGGGGTATAACATTTACAGCAGTTGAATCTTACAGCTTGACCATTCGATATTAAATTTTTTTTTAATCTCTAACTTCTTAAACACTGGAAATTTAAAGGCAGAAATGGAAAATTTCTTCCCTAAAATTGTCTAACAACCCAAAGGTAGGATAGAAACTATGTAAAATTTTCAGCCCATTTCTCTGCATAGCAGATAATGCTACTCTGTTACAGGTTTGTCATGTGGAAATAGAGCTATAGCAATTTTTGTGACATGAACCTCTTTGTACTCTGAATGTTTGTAAAAACATAGATATATTACGTTTTACAATAACAAATTCAAGTTTCACAACTTTCTTATTCACTTCTGAAGTGTATCAAGAGCACATTGGGAGCATAAGTGTATTTTCCTTACAGTGTGGTAATATAACGTCTAGAATAGAACAGTTTTTCAGACTGAAGTTTGTCAAACGAAAATGCCAACAGGAAAAATGACAGCTCAAGAACAGAACATTTCTACAGTGGCCTCTTATGCTGGTCCAAAATGGCAAAAGCAGTAAGATCATACAGGAAGTTTTTCCCATACTTCGTGTTATTCTTGGTGGAAAAACACCTTCTTGGCCTTGGCATCAAAATCCCACAGCAGTAATTCTCAATTTATGTGTGGCCAGAGAGTCCTGGCTGCAAGATTAGCATGTTTTGGGAAGTGAGCTGGATGTTGGAAACCTGTCAGAGCAATTTCAGAACCAAAGGTCTGGATGACCTGAGAACAAATTTGTTTCACAGCTACTTCAGGAAGTGTACTTGCAAAGTACAAGTGTGGTTCACCTACTTTTGTTAGCACCTACTGGGTGCTAACAAGAGCACCCAGTAATTTCTATCATTGCATTTAGTTATTTTCAGTTCTGACATAGCTGGTATTTTAGAGTACAATTGCACGTCTGCCGTAGGTTACATCTTTCCTCTGAAGGTCTCAGTCACACAAAAATGTTCAAATTATTGAAATGAAAAGAAAACACATAACAAACAAGAATAACTCTGAAAATAGTACTATGTGACTGTTTAAATTCTTACCTTCTCTATCTTTGAGTAGGTCTTGCCTTAAGCATTTGGAATGGTTTGAAAGATACTGGAATATGACCTTTGTGTTTGGTGCAGAAACAGCTGAGGCAACAAAGCCACCAAACCTTCATAGAGGAGAAATTTGACTGAAACAGAAAGTGACAAGGGGCTCTACAGTCAGAATTAAAACTGGGAGAAGATAAAGTGGAATTAGCAAGACCTGAAATGTGCCACTTGAATCTTGAAAGAGATAAGAAAGTTGGAGAGGAAACAAGGAGAATGGTTTGAACTCAGTATTTGGCTTCACAATGTTTTCCAGTGAAGGCCAGTGGCAAAATATATGAGTATTCATTCATCTCACCCACAGAAAGAATAACAGCCTGTGATAAGAGGTAGTTAATAAGTGTTTACCTGTGATGGTCAACATGTCTGAACAATGAATCTACAGTTCACACTTGTTCGGGGCTGAGAGAATGATAATGTAACAGAGTTTTTATTTTAATCAGTCTCATTTTCAAAATGTTCATACTAGGCACCTAAAGCACTCTTTAAATGTACTCTAAAATTAGGAAATAGGAGTCTTTTCTTTCATTTGAAATATGATGTTGTCTTTATATGGGTAATTTACTTCTGTCAGAGGAATATATCACAAGATGATTATTTATCTTTATACAAGTAAACTTAACCTTCCTAATTCCTTAATTGTCTGAGGCTTTTGTAACAATCTTGTTTTAACATAGACACACATTCAATAAACATACAGTGCTGAAACAACCATTATCTTAATCTCTTATGAATTTGTTTCCATTTACTGCTTCTCATTGGTTGACTGCTTCTCCTTTGCTGGAAGGAGAGGGGTCCCATGTTACAGTTTTGCAGATACAGGGCTCAAACATAGTGCTGCTGAAAAAAATCCAAATTCTTTCATAAATATGAGGTGAGGCACTTTAATTTAAATATTTTAACAGGCTTAGACCCAGCTTCACCATGAGTATACGGCATTTGAACAGTCAGTAGCTCTAGTTTGTGACAGACATTGGTTCAGGAAACATTTAATATTTGACTGAGTTTAGATCTCACTCATAATCTGCTACACAGACATAATCAAAGCAGTAAAAGCTTATAAACCTAAAACTCAAAATTGTGTACTTTTGAACAGTTGTTCTTCAGTTAAATTTATCATTCAACCAAAATTCTCTCTGTAACAGTAATTCTCATATCTGTGCTTTTCCAAGTGTTTTCTTTGCTGTCACCTTCTCATGAGGAAATGTCAGCTACAAAAGATCACCACAGGAAATGTTAATACTTTAATTTAAATATGTATTTTTATGCATAATTTCCCTGATGTTTGTCACTGAGAATAGAGAAAACACACAGAAACATTAAAAACCTATCTTCTCCAAATCTCTGTTTTCTCCACAGAGAAAATATTCTAACTATTCTCAATATTGGGTGGGTTCCAATAATTTTTTCTTTTAAACTCTGTGTAATTTTGGTTCTTCATTCAATTTTTACAGCTTTTGCTCGAACTATTCAACTAACAGTATCTATATTTCTACACACCTCTCTGCAGCTCTCTAATGAAGTCTGGGCACGCCTGTTTCTCTCAAGAATTTTGCCAACAAAGGTAATTAGGAAAGTTGTTCGTGCCAGCTTTCCAGGGGGAATATTAAAGAAAATAAGAAAGAATGGAAAAGTAAATATTTTTTCTAGCTTAAAAAATTCCACTAAAGCCACCTGCACAATAATTCATCTTTTTCCAAATTTCAGATCACTGGATTTAAGGTTTTGAGAATGTTCAGTGTCAATTTGAGAAAGGGCATTTCTGCATCACTCAGATATAAACTAATCTCAGTCTTCTCAGAGGCAATAAGAGTATTAAGCTCAGAAACTTCATCTTGGTTCATTTCAAATCTGTCCATCTACTGTAGTATATTTGAAAATCATGTGGACTCAGATTTCATTTGTTTTATCAGTCTTTTCTCCAAGGTTATTTCTTGCTTATATATTGGCTTATTCTTTGATGCTTTGTATGGGTATAGTTTAATTTTGGCATTTAATTAATTTTGTTTTCTACATTTACCTACTCTTCTAACTTGTCTGAAGCCTCCCAAGCCCTTTCCATTGGTAGTTGTTTTCTATCTCTCTTTTGTTTTATACATTTATTTGCTTCAGAAATTCCTTCACTTCTTCTAACATCACAATCAAAAATTGCTGTTTCCTCTTTTGCTCTGAGTACATTCCCATTCTCCTTATATTCTTAATTATCTACTATCTTACTCAGAAATTATTACTGATATTCTTTAAATCACATTTTAGACCAACACTTTATAGTTGATATTATTTTTTAGCTTCTCTTCTGTCTCTGTGGCTGATCTTTATTAGGGCACACTACATTGCATTGATGTAGAATCCCCCTGAATAAGGAAATCCTCATTTTACCAGGCCTTACCAGATTTGTCACTTTGGCCTCTTTATTGGGAGCAAAAAGGGACACAATTACAAATGAGAGACAAATGAGAACCAGTGTGTCTTCTTCTTGTTTGTATTAAGGACAAAAGGAATTTGTGTAATGAAGTTCCTACATACTCCCCAGATGGCATTTGGATTCCACAATGTTTTCTGTTTCTCAAGCTTATGAGATGATACTTGGTTTATAATTCATGTTCTGGCCCTAAGTGCACTGAAATCATGAGCATTTTAAATGACTCATTTATGGTATACATAGACTGAATGTTACACAATAAAAATAATATTTATTTAAAATAACATATAATTATCCATTATTTCTGTATTAAAAATTTTTAAAGCTATATCCTCCTCTAAATAATGTATTATGTTCTTCATTCTTACACAAAGTGAAATGAAGTCCTCTGCCATGTACTTCAGACATACTGGCTTCATAGCAGTTTACAAAGCTTCATTGTAAGGGTGAAAGAGAGATACTTCTCTGTGGGAAGTTAACTCATTTCTGCAGGCTGTATGGTTTGTTATTTGAATACTTGGTTGCACTTCAAAAGAAGGCTCCAGGGTCAGTAAGTTCCCACTTACCTTGCTACCAAATTCCGTCTTGTCTTTGACCAGAAGGAAAATTTTTCAAAACTAAATTCACATAATTATTCTGCAGTACTCAAATAAGACCAAAATTTGTATTTTTTTATAAAACTCAGAATTCAGAATTAGTATAATCCTTAAAAACGTCTGTATGCTTCATGAATTAAGTATATAAAAACTTAACTCTACGTTCAAATTCTTATACTAAACTTCTGAACTGTGGTCAATATAAAATAAATCTCTTTTCCTGACTCTCTCAATAGATATGAATCTCCTAACAAAGGTAGATGAGAATCCCAGCATGATGTAGTTCATCATCCCAAATTCAAAAACAGATGTTATCAGCAGTGATACAGCAGAACATTAAAAGGACAGGAAACTTTCAGCTTGTAAGAATAGTCAGACTAGTTTTAAAAGTTAAAACATTTTTCCTGAGTAACAGACTATCAGGAGCATATTAAGCCTTCACTTTTTAATCTTCCATCCTAACAGACTATCCAATAAAAATTTTTGGTCCAGATATTATTTTTATGTCATTCAACCCTGTCACTCAAGTTAGTCTAAAAGATTTTGTAGTGGCAGATGATTAATCTGATGGCAAAAAATTTTGTTACCCAAGTACAAAAGTAAGGATTTTCTCCTTAGAACATTAGGGTTGATCAAAGGATAAATCAGAAATTATGGATCAAACCATAATCCTCATAGTTTTGCTCTTATGTCAAATTTGAGGGGAAAAAATCTCTAACAAAAACGTATTGCAGCATAACTATGTGTAAGTAGGATTAAATAAACCCTACTGTTCATAAGTGGAAGCATAGAAAAAAAAATATTGGAATAGACAAGAGCAATGTAATTTTGATTGTAAAGGTCACACATGACAGGAACAGGTCATACAACCCTATAAAGCAAGCCCTCAAAATGTCTGTGGAGCAATCTGCATTTATATTCTGCTCTGGACCATGAAGGCTAATTATTACTTTGTAAATTCAATTACCCATGATATGGGTAGAAAAATGCTTGCAAAATGTGTGTTAGATTATAGGATTAAAAACTAATCACTAGAAGCACAGAAGCCCAGCAGCATTCAGAGGAACAATGCCAGGCTGAGAATGCTCAGTGGATCAGAGTGAAGGGAGCACCAAGAATCACTTCCTTGAGGATATTCAAGAAGCAGGTTGGGAGCTTTGTCTTTGGTGAGAAACCCACCAAGGACACTCATTCCTGTTCAGTCTTGATGAACCTTGCAACATGCAATCCCAACAAACTCACCTTCATTGTTCTTGGATTCAGGAGCCTCTAATATTTTTAAATAAAGAATTCCTAAATCCTTAGGGCTTGAAATGGTGATCCATTAGCACACCCACAGCCAGAATCCTGCATCCTATTTTGTTTTAACATGCCCCACTCTCCATTTCCACCCACAAAATATAATTAGAGGAAGTACATGGAAATCCTCTCAGCAACAATATCACACATCTTCTACCACAACAAGACAATTTATCTTGCATGTGTCCTAAAAAGCATGTAAAATTTTAATATTAAACAAATTTTAGAGTGGGATCAGGAGTTAGTGTTTCTACCACCAGAAAAGTGCATGTTGCCAGTGATACAAAGAGATTACTGAAAGGAGAAAGAATGCCTGAAAATAAAAAACATGAATGGAAAAAATAAACAAACATTTTAACTTTTACTTTATTTTTTTTCATGTCATGTTGCTGTGATAGTCTGTCAACTGTTGGCCATTCCTACCAACCTGATACAAATGATCTGACACATTACTTTGCTCATGGCCTAGATTGTACTCCTTGGCTTCCTCAGAAACTGCTCCTACATACACTGAATAACTCTGATTTCTTATTTTTATCAAATTCCTGAGGATTAAATCAGGGTTGCAAAATTGTACCTGAAGATGATAGCACATTTACTGTCTTATGACACTTCCAGAAGAGAAGTGGGAAAATCCCTAATCATAGACATTAGACAGCTCCAAAGTTTCTTACCAAATTAGGATTGATACAGTTCTGGATGCATGCAAGCTGTGGTCTCATTTCCTAAGCTTATGTTGAACTGTGTTCAGCCTCAGATCCAGGCAAAATAAATGTTCAGTTACCCAAAAAGATCTCTTGAAACTTACGCTGTCTGACAGTGGGTCACTCAAGTTAGCAACTTCCAGAAGGTTGTAACCCATACCTCACACAGCCTGGAGAAGGATGGGTCCACCAGCTTCTTCTGGCCCTGTATTTTCCAAGACAGAGCATTCTACAGCTCCTTAGAGCTTAGAATATAAAAGATGTGAATTTGTTTCCAGACCTTTGTTGATAGAGGAGTGACCCCCTGATCAAAGGCTCTGCAAAGAAAAATGAGTAAGTTTAGATTCTGGTAGGAATTTAGAACATCTTGAATGTTTTCAGATTCAATATCTTGAAAGTTACTGGAAAATGAATTGCAAAAATCTAACAATCAAATATTAAGATTTAGAATATTGAGCTGAAATGACAATAAATTCTCCTTGATATACAGCTTTTACTTTGTATAAGCATAGAAATTTAATAAGATATCCAATAATGTGTGAAATGTATACTTGAGACCAAGTTACATTTGTAGTGGGAACCACTATGAATTTCCTGATTTGGTGAAAAACAAACCTATGTGGGAATATAGCATCTGCATTTTTAAAGTTTCAACTCACAAAAAATTGAAAGGCAAAAAAACCACTACTAATTATTAATTTCTCAATTATAGCCTCACAAAAGAGGTCTCCAAAAGGTCTTTGAACATAACTTTTCAAAATAATGAATGGTCCTTGCTCAACAAGAAAAAAGTGCATCACATTTAATGAGCAATATTTCAGTTTATGTAGTTCAAAAATATTTATTAACATGAAAAAGGGAATATTGAAAATAGGAAAATGATAATTTTTAATTTAGTCCAACAGCAAAGTGCTGAACCCCAACCTACTTACCTACCTACCACGGAACAAGCTAATGAATTATAACAAAATCCAGGTCCTATTTTCTCTTCTAAGCCTCAGAGCTTGAGCATCTTTTCACTTTGGACCCAAAGCTGGAGCAGTTGTTGAAAAGAAGATACATTCAAGAAGCAGTGGAAAATTATCAGAAAGGGAAACAATGTCACAGCAAGCAATAACCTAAGTGAAACCCCCCTACAGTAATCCTACATTGGCAAAGAGCTATGTATAGTCTGCACATAAAGGAAACTTTTTTATTCTTCTAGTAACAGTTCAAGAGTGACTTAAAGCAGAAAGTAATTGAGGAACAGATTCACAATAAAATGTATAAGGAAAATTCCATTCCTAGGTACTCAGCAATAGCAAAGCTTTATTCTCCTTCATATTTTGTTTTACTTAATGCAGTTCTCTTTACATTAACCTCTCCATTTTCACTATGTTCAATAATAGCACTAGAAACACTGTCATTATTTTAAGTCCACTACTATATCAAAACATTTATTGCATTAAATATAGCAAGCCAAATACTTTTCAAAAACTTCTCAGACAATAACCACATAATCTGGAAATCTGGAAATAGCATAAGTGAAAGCCCAAGAGTGATGACAGCCACATTTACTGGCTCCTCTGAAAATAAAGAACTTAGAGTGAGGTAGTTTAATCCAGTAAGTATGTAAGCTAGAGCAAAATATTACTAGAGTAAAATTTAATCCTGAGATCTTTCCTTCCCTTGAATTGTTTGCTTCCTACAACAAAAGAAGGGAACAGAGAATACTGGGTTCATGTGCCACTCACTGTGAATTGCTTTGGCTCAGATCCTCAGAATCAAGAAAAATCTAGAGGACACCTGGGGCAAATCTCACTGATTTCAAGAACAAACCATGGTCAGTTTACCAAGAAAAAAAAAAAAAGGTCATGCAATTTTGATTATAAAATTTTCTGCTTCTTTAAAGACCTTTTATTGAAATGATCTTCCAAATGTATAGTGCTCAGGTTAAAAAAATTCTTTACAGAATACCTCAACTTTTGTTAAATAGTCTTCCATGAAACGATTATCAATTATAAAAATAGGTTGAAGCCCCAGCTGTAAATGTACTTGTAAATTTTGGCAATGACTTGAAACAGTACAGGATTAAGACCAAACTATTTTATGGACAGGAATGTGAAAGCACTGGAAAGTTAAACAGAATTGCTCTTTTAGGAAACCTTCAGATATCTGAAGTACTCCCTATATTTGGGGTATATATTAACAAAAGAAAACAGAGTCCTTTTAATGAGCATGAGGGAATGTTCTTCCTTTAAGGGTGGAAAATGAGAGCATTCTTCCTTAAAGGGTGGAAACAGAGAGATTCAAGGCCTGGAGAAATGGGATTACCTTATGTGTTATGCTTCCAACTTCATCTGTGACAATCTGGTCAGGACCTGCACCCTGACACGCTGGCAGACACATTCATGGATCTGTCTTGCTGTCTTTTGAACTAACACAAAGCTGTTGTGCCTGGATCCACAGTGCTGGAAGAATATGTGAAAGAATGTTGTGGGGCTTTTAAAACAAAGGACCTGTAGATTTTCAGGTTAGAAACAAGAATTAAAGAAAGCAAATATGAAAGTTTACTAAGCGATTTAATTATTTTATGAAGTGAAAAAAATGATGGATTTTATTATTTGAGGAAACAGAGAGCATTCAGGTTTCCTACACTGGGGGTAAAAGTAATACTAGCTTTCAAACACTGTTTGCTGTTTTATTACTCCTTACATATTTTTAAAGACTAATGACTATTATTGGAAGGAATTGACATGATCTTTCCATATTTGTAAAGGCAAGCTCCCTACTGACTCTGGCACAGGCCATTTGTACAGAAAGGATGCTGGGTTGTGTCCACAACAGCTTGGGTTTATTTAAGCTATGATTTTCATTACTGCAGCTCATATTTGTCATCTTCCAGGGAGTAGTTTGTTCTCTAATCCTTTTCTATAGGATTTACTCAGGCTGTGTCTGTTCTGTAGCATGAATGTGTACTGATATGCATGGATATGTAAAATAACTTCTGATTTTATCACGCACATAGGATGTGAAAAACTGTCCAGTATTTTTTCAGCCATGAAATTATCTTGACATTTTGTGCTGCTTACAAGGTCATGGCTACTGCCACATGGGGCAGCTGGTCTATACCTGTCCAGTATTTCTTTCTGTCTTACAATTATATATTTGACTAAAAGGTAGACAGGCCAAAAGGAAGGTGTTGAGAGTTGGGTCAGCCTGATGGTTATATGGGTAGAGATCACTTAGATGAAGAGGAAGGTGAATATGTAAGGAAGACCTTGACTGAAGCAGAAAGTGTTGGTTATCTCTGCATCTGCGGAAGCCTAGAAAATGAGGTGGCTCAAACATGGCTATGGAGCCAACCAAGGGTTGCTGGTAGTAACAAATAAAGTTCTTTGGTAATAATGCATTGTGAGAAAGAATATAATGCAACATGAGCAGGGGACCATATAGAGATAGGGCAGCATTTTTCTGGAACTTGACAATTCTTTGTCCTTGACAAATGCTCCTGGAAATAGGCACAACACTGTCCAGCACAAGGGCACAAATGAGACTGAGAAATGGATATGGGATGTAGGGGAGGAACAAGACCACCCAAGGCCTTCCAAACCCCCAAACACATTTCCAAAAAGGCTTAAAAATGGACTGTGCATGATAATTAATTTGCATAAAAGCAAGAAGCCTATCTCCAGGGCAGGAAAAACTTATCTATAGAAAGGTTCACCCATAAAGCCCAGATGAATCAAAACTGGAGCCAGGACCAGTAATCTTCCTTCCTTTCTTCCTTTCTTTCCCTCTTTAATACAGCTCTTTCTCTTCCCTTTATTCAAAACCTGCTGCTGTGTGCTTATGCTAGGAGACCAGGGGCTGGACGATACCAATTTTCACGTCAAGTGTGCAATTTGCCAATAAACCTTTGTAAGCTTTTGTGGTATTTCTGACTTTCATCTTTTCTTTTGGTCACAAACATTTTGAATCTTGAGTGCTCCCTTGCCCTTTTGAGTGGGACACCACACCATCCATGGGCACTTTTGCTGGCTGCACAGCTGTTTGCCACCACAGCAGCAAAGGCACAGGTGTCTCACGCTGATGGCAGGATGGTGATGTACCACTTCATGCTACCTGATAATCCATTTCCAATTTGACAAAGCACAATGGCAAGCTGACTTACTTTGAAACATCTGCCTAACACTGTTATGCTTACAGTTAGGGCTTTGATTGAGTGCTTTGATGACTTAAAGCCTAGCTAGAGATTAAAGAGCAGTGACAAAGTGTTAAAGTCAAAACCACCTCGTTAATCTTTTTTTTTTCCTGATTTATTGACAGATAAGAATTTCTCAAGACTTCATGATAAAAAGTTATACAGTAGAAAGTCAAAGGTGTATTTTCCAGATCATGCATCATCCTTACATTGATTTTCATTAGCTTTTTAATGTTGAATCAGCCATTACCTACTATGTCAACATGCATTAAGAGCTACCATTAAGTAGTTTTTTATTTATTTAACTTCAGGTTGAGAGGCAGAGAGGCCTACTTTATTGAAGGATTTCTTACCAAGAATGTTAAAGAAAAATTTAAAATGTTACACCTGCTGCAGACAAAAATGTCTCTTCAGGCTTCATACAGAGTTTAAACTTTCTTTTTAATTGCTCTGGTTTGTTTGTACAAGGAAGCAGTGGTTTTTGTCAGTGCTGATTTGCACACAGAAAACCTGTTTTCCCCTTTGTTCCACAATCCTGGCTATAATACCTGAGATTTCTTCTTTTTTTTCTTTTTAAATGTGTTAAAAAATGCAAAAGAACTCAATACTATGGGGCAGGTGGATACTAAGTGAAAACAGATTAGAATAGGAGGAATCTTACAGAGCAGAAGCACCATCACTATGCCCTATTTATATCATCCTTTCATCCACAGTTAGCTGTGAATGATTTTGCTTGGAATATCTTCCTGAGAACACTTATTACAAGATAGGAAGATAAGCATTGTAGCTCTGCTTCCTTTTAGTCAAGTAAATAGCTGCAGGTTTAACTGACAAAAGATACACTAAACACAGACAGCTTCCATTTGGGAGTTTTTTTTCAACCTTCCACCTTCATAGTTTCTTTCTGTTGTTTGGAGTTGCTTTTTATTGTTTGGGAGATTTGGACAGGATTTTTGTATTTTTTTTTCAGGGAGGAGAGAAGAAGAATGTGTGGGTGGGTGGATAAATTTATTATTTACTTGTTTTCTCTGCTATTTTCAAGGTATTCAGAAGTATTTCGACACTTTAATGCAACACACAAAAGGCAGATTCACAGAGGAGCTCAGTGCTCTGGATCCTGAGTTATTTACATTCTTCATTTTCTCTTTTGAAGGTTTCAGGTTCCAAGCCTGTAACAAATGAGTTCTATTTGACATAATGATAAAAACAAACAGTTTTTGGCAAAAGAAGCATAGGAGGGAGGAAAACATAGGAGGAGGGAAACTCAGTCCACCCTTACAAGTTATCAAGAAAATCACTTTTTAATTTAGTTCATAGTTTTAACAAGGACTATTGGTTCATTGATATATTTGGTACAATGGGAATATTAGTTACCATGTCGCATCCAAGCCAAGTGATATCAAGGTAAGTTCTTTTGCTTAGAAAAAAATAATGGAAAATAATGAAGCAATTAAATATTGCTTCTGATGGCAGTAATCAGGGATATTTCAGTTATTATAAGTACAACTACATTATTTGCTGAGGTATCCTTTGACTATTTGAGCACAGTAATGTTAGCAGAGAAATGCTACTCATTAATTCCAAAAAGGCAGCAAATGAATTAGTTGAATAATTATGTACCTAACTTGGATTTGTAATGTGCTACCCAGTCCAAATAAACAACCAAGTAGGAATATCAGTGAAGGAAAAAAATATTAAAAATAGTCTAATTCCCTTTTAAAGGCTAAAAAATTACATTTGGCTATTTTTGCCAGGGATATCAAAGTGGTGAAACATGGGTCTCCCCCAAGGACTGTCCCTTTTCTTGGAAGTCAGGGGGGCTGCACTGTTTGCTTTAAGTTACAGAGGTATTTAAGTGCTTTGCTGTAGTGCCTGCCATTCCACTGGACAGGGCTTGTTTTCCTAATTCCTCCATCAAGCAACTGCCTTTCAAGGAGCACTTGTCCCCAGACTTAGCTTTAATAAGTTGGCCTGTTTGGAGATACAGGTATGTGACAGCTTCAATCCACTGCAAGATCATGTGTTTCAGGGTGAGACTGACTTCGGTGACATGTGAATGTACCAAAGGCTCAGTTCTTCTCCATTAAACTCACATTAATATACACAAGTTATTTTGAAAAGAACTGTCCTCAGCCATGTGTCCTTAAGATCACAATTTTATTTGACTTCCCTCATAGATCAAATTAATTTGTGAGTTTTGTGTAAATTCAGCCAAAGGAAGTGGAACCACATATGCAGTCAAAGTAAATATGCAACTATACTAAAGATACCTTGCTGAAACTGCAACAGTTTCTTGAAGAAAGTTTTACTAGCTCATAAAAATCTTTTCATTCATGGGTTCGTAGGTAGTTATACAATTTATGTCTGCACAAGATCTCCACTGAATCCTTTATCCATATTTTTCACCCTCTCATTGAATTTTGGCATGACAAAGAGGGAAAAAAAGTCCATTTGTTGTCAAGAATCCTTGAGAGAAAATCAATCTCTCTATCAGCACTGGCATGGGCTTTGCACTGTATACAGCATGCCTACTCTGAAGCAGCTTGCTCATTCCTTCAGGATAATTCCTTTATGAGCACCTGAGTACTGCATAGAACACATATACACCATCTGCCAGATGTTCTTAGTAAATCATTGAGAGGCTCACATTAAAAGTTAGCCACCTGTGTATTTATCTGTTCCTTTCTAAGTATCAATAAATTATTTAAAATGCTGAAATGTCTGTTTGAATTTATCAGTGTATTCTTGTTCATTGGTCTTTATATTGCAGTTTCCCAGGAATTAAAATACAGGAGAACCTTTTAAATATAATTGTTAATTTATATCAAACAGCATTATCACTGGGTGCAATAACTCAATTTCTGGAAAAAAAAAAAACAAAAAAACAAAACAACAAACCAAACCCAAAAACTTTAAAAGACGCAAGGTATTCATGTTTCATCAGTTTCACTATTTGCTTGTTGCTTCAAAATAACACATGCCACCTGTAAAATATGTGGTCCAAAGCAGACCTAGCATAGACCTTCTGCTAGGGCTCAGCATGAAATTTGTTACCTGAAAATTCTAATAAGTTCTGTTTTCCTTTTCAAAGTGGTTTATTGATGATTCCACCACAAAACCTTCTCTTTCATATTTGTGCTTAGGTGCAGAGAGAGAATTATGTGAACAGTTTCTGCTGTTGAGAATGTTTTCTTTGACAAATGAAATTCAGTAACATTTGAATCTATTGTCTGTTTTTTCTTTTGTTCTCCTGATTCTTGTCACCATGGTATAATTAAGCTAACTGAAAACTATAGGAATTTTTAGTCCCCTCCCGTGTTTGGGAGATCTTTAGTTAGAAACTGTGAAATTAGCAGTTTCTGAATGTGGGCACGTGTGGAGATCAAATTATCAGCACTCACACACTAAGTTGAAATCTGGCATTAGGTACTATAAATTAAGGTAGTTGTTAAAGTTCTTAAAATTTAAACCAGTTCCATCTGCAATTAAACAGCTTCCTCTTGATTGTACATGTAAGACAGGGATCAAATAATACCTTGAAGATCACCTGGACCACATAAAAGCCTGCTAGAAGCTTGGTTGAGAGGGAGATGTAGATATTCAGGTTGGCTCTGGGGAAACGGTTTGAGTTGATGGAAAGATCATGATTGATAGCTTGAGCTTCCGCTGAACTATTTTGTTCTGAAACAGTTGCATCACGTGTCTGAGGAAAAAGCACTAAATTTTCTCACTAGGGAGTATTTCACCTGATTATGGTTCGATAGGGGGCTTTTATAGTTAGGGACCTTCCCTTTCAGGAGATTGATTTTTCTCCCAAGCACATTCTGAAATTGCTACAAATAACTAGGTCAGTTTGTAACTGGTGTTGCTCTGATTCATCCCGTCTCTTTTTCACAGCAAAAGCTGCTTAGGGATGTTAGTGAATTTGGGTGATAAAAATACTATGCATGGTGGAATTTTCTCATTTTATAAAGGTTTCACCTTCACTATCACAAGGTTCTCTAAATACTCTGTATAAGAAGAAAATCTCGTCTTGTCAAGGATATGGTCTTTGCTTTTTCCTCTCAGAAGAAGAGAGGAAATATTTGAGAGATTTTGTAGTTTTGAATTCTAATCTGAAACAGGTACCTGCCAAATTGTCAGAAGGGTAAATGTTAAACCACCTTATGCTTTATCATTTCTGACTGTTCAGCTTCTTGAGGATGGAGCTACACAGAAATTCCCCTTTGTAGTAGGCTCATGCACTGTTTAATGAGACCTGATGCTTACCCTTAGTACATGGGTGTCCAGGGAGTGGGATAGCAAAACATGTGGCTGAGACTTTGCTATTGTCATGTTACATGTCTTAATGCTCATGCTTAACTTGAAAGCTCTGCTCCACTGCTAAGGTTAGGAGAGGATAATAATGTATTGACATGAAAAGGGAAGTGGAAAATGGAAATAAAATGCATTTCTAAAAGTCAACTTCTCTTGATTGGTGTTACTGAAGAAAGTTATACAAGAGTGCTGTAATGAGTGAAATGGAGATGTTGAGGTTTGGGTGTAAAATAAACCAATTGAACCATGCTGTTTGATATCAGATGAAGGCACATGTGATGACCTGGTCAGACCAACAGCATTAGTGAATAAAAGCAGAAACTCCATCAAAACCATATGCTACATCAGGATTTAACTACCATAAGCAAAATACATTTGGAAGTCAGTGCAGTGAACAAAGTATTGTAAATTCATCCCCTATTTTGAGTATAAGCACAATACCCTGAAGAAAGCATACAACCTAAAACCTAGTCTTAAAAAAGATAAATAGGGCTATACGAATAAGGAAAAAAAGAAGGAAAAAAATTCCAACCCTTGTTGCTATGTTACTAGTCTTTGGAGCAAGATCATGCACACATGGAAATCAATGTCAGTTCTGTTTTTCAGTTTTCCTCCTGTGTCATAACTCTCATAGTTCCTGGCTGGGAAACAGATGATAACAGAGCCAAGTCTTAATAAACTCTGAGTGGGGTACTCCAGCTGAACAGAGCATATTTTGAGCAGAGAGATTCAGTAATTGCTCATAGCAGGAATTGAAGACTTTTATTAATTGTATACTGAGAGTGGGGAGTGCATTAAGGCACTTGGAATGTGTGGCATGGAAGCCAGGAGAGCTCTGGGAGACACCGTGGCTGAGAGGACACATTTCTGGAACATTACTTAATTCTACTTCTAATGCCTGCAACAAGGGCAGAGGGGGAGGGAAAGCAGTGCCACAGCACCAAGATCAGCATTGCCAGGGCATGGCTTTGTTTTAGTGGGTGCTGCTGAGGCAGAATGAAACAATCTTGACCCTTAAGAGTGGCAAAAAGTACAAGAAATACATGGGTTCACAAGGAAGATAATGTGGGAACATTGGTTTAGAGTACCAGGCAGAAATCTCACCCCTACAGGCATTTAACTGCTTGTTCTTGCTTCCTATCCCATGAAAGCGCTGAAATCTCCAAGGGAAAAAGAGGTGGTATATTGAAAAATCTCTGTGATAAAGAAATCTTCCCCAGCCAGTTTACATCTAAGAAACACTGAAAGCAGTTAAGTTAGTCTTTCACTCACTTTCTTTGTGCTTTCACGTGGGCGAGTCTAGGGTCAGGCCATAGAGGGTTGGGGGCTTGAGCATGTGATATCTGAGCAGCAGCTCAGAGAACTGCACTGCATCTGTGGAAGGAAAAGGCAGGGAGCACATCTTATTGGTACCTTGAGCTATGGAGTTAAAATTAGTCCTGCTCAGACTGTTGGGGCTGACTGGATGACCCTCAAAGGCCTTTTCCAGCCTTTAGTTATGTGATTGTAGGAACAAGGTCTGTAAACTGTCAAAAATGAGTATTCAAAAGATATTTTACCCAGCGAACTTAATATAAAGTATCACAGTATTTTGAAAATCAGAACAATTACCAACTCTGCTATGACACATTTTGGGACTCAAGATGAAAATAGATGAGGGATTACACAGTCCTTAGCTATTCTGTAACCATACAGCTTAAAGGCAACAAAAAAGCCAGCTGCATGGTTTCAAACAGACATAAATATTAGTGTAGTTACTTCCCCAAAGGGAAAATAGACTCTTCCCCCTTCTTTCCAAATCAAATACTCAGAGCTGCTATTGCATAAGCATTTTGTTCCATTTATTTGTCTTTCTAGCAGATAACCTTAAAGCTTATCTCTGCAATACATTCAGAAAACTTCCAAATTCCCAAAAGATTAGGGCAATACCAAGGTATAAGCAAAGTGTTTTCTTTATCTTCCCAAATGTAAATGCAGGAGGTATTCCTCCAAATATATTGTATGTACTTTAATATTTTTAATTTTAATATGCATATATCTGGACATAACTGTAATAATCAAGAGTTATATTTTCCCTTTTATACAGATAAAGCCAAACAATTTCCAGTCTCTTTGTGATATTCACTAAAAGTTAAATCCTCCAGTTCTCCACAGTCTTTTGTCTGAGTATCTTTTTTAGAAGTCAGATTTGCATAGGTTGTAGGAGGAAAGGAAACTTCTCTTTCCCTTTCTAATTAGGCTGTGGAAAGGCAGCTGAAGCTCTCCATCATTTCTACTTCAACTGGTTATCCTAATTTTGGGTCAATATTTTGAATTTACTTAATATTCTTTCATATTTTATGATCAAATTATGTGTCTGCATTAATCTACTGTCTATAAAGTGAACAGTGGTGACTAGATCATACATCTACAATTAAACAAATGTACATTTATTTATTGAATCCCAGTATTTTTTTTCAAAATCACTGTAACAACGTGTCACGATGGATTAATTGTATATTGGCCATAATCCAATTTGTGCAATGATATTCTTCCCACTAAGACTTCCATGTCAGTAGTACAGAGATATTTAAGGGCATGGCTTAGCCCTCAAATGTGTGGCACACTGCTATTTTTAATCAGCATCTTTTGCATATAAAGAAATACTATTTCTCCCCCCCAAACACAACAGAATTTAGACTCATTACATTTTTGTCAACTATTTGATTTGATTTTCTGGCAGCTTATATTTAGGAAAATACTCTATATATGACTTTTAACATTTTCTCTCAAGATACATTCTTTAAAGAAGTGTTATTAAATGCAGATATTTTACAAATAAGCAAATAGCCTTTTTCAGACTAGATTTGTTCACCACACTAACATTCTTAGATCTATGTTTTAATGGAATTGCTTTTAATTTTGAAAGAGTAAATGATTTTTTTAAAAATATTGTTTTTACTAAATTAACATAATTTGAAAGAGATTGTTTTTAACTAATCAAAAAGGTCTTCCTTCTATTTTTAAGGAAAGGCCAGGTTCAGGAGTTTAAATTCTAGCACAGATATTAAGGGAATTCTGCTCTCATCTGTAGCTGTAGCTCTGGTAAGAGAGCAGAGACCCTGTGAAGGTGCACTTTTTATGTGTCTGAAGAAATTTAACTATGATCCATGAATGATTTCTCAGTGGATTAGTCACTAACCTTTAACTTCTGTGACATAAGTCACATCTCATCTTGACATCTATAATGGAATATTTTCCTATTCAATTGTTTAAAAAATGTCCAGTCTGACTTCCACTTGACTTCTGATGAGAGCTGAGCTCTTTAAAAGGTTTTAACAGTTGTAGCTTCATTTGTCTTTTTGGAAGAGACTAATGATAGGTGGGAATTATTTGCCACAGACTATGAAGTTGAACAAATACAGCAGAAAATACTTCCTGAGATTAAAAATAGTTAAATTATGCTGGGTTTACTTCCTTCCATTAAATATGTAGAAGTCTTCTGTTCCAATAAACAATAAAATAATTCTTAGGTGTTTCTCTAATGTAGGGGGGAAAACCCAAAAAATCCAAAATATCATTACAGGGAAAACCCCAGCACATTTAAAGGAGGAATAAAATTTGGACTGAGAACCACACTGATATTTAGATATATGTTATTTCATGGGAAAAAAAATCTCAAATGGTATTTCAAAACACCACTCAGCAAACTTAGTCTCAAATGTATTTAGAAGGATACCTTAAATACCTTAAATATACGCCTGGCTATTGTTAACTCTAGAACATTGGACTGCCAATGATGATTACAGAAAAAGGCACCAAGATTTTGCATAGCATTCCCCATGAAGACTATGAATGAGCATCTGGATCCAGAAGTATAAAAAAGATCAGTATCTCTATCCAGAATAGTCAATTTGTACTGATGAGCAAGGCACTAAAAAATTTACCTAAGTTGTCCAGCAGGAGAAGAATCTTTCTTTCATGGAACAGGAAGTATTAGTTACCACCTGTAATGGCTGATGAAGAGGATGTATGTTGTTATCCCACAGCCTTTGTTCCCCCACAGCTGGAAGGGTTCATTCCATTTCAGCTACATTAAAATAAAAAGGCAATACAAAACTGCTGACAGAGATGCTTCATTAAGAAACCAAATACAAATAAAAATCCACATCCCTAATGCAGTTGAAGGAGATTGAGTTTGTTCTTGTTTATTTTCAAGTCCAATTAATGATTTGAACTTTGAATGCCATTGGCATTTGTCACAAGAATTTTCCAGTATTCTTGGAAAACCTTTTTTCTACCATGGGGACCCAGAATTTTTATTGAACTGATTAGAAGTGCTTATTTATTTAAGACAAAGATTATTATATGTGTCTTTGTGTTTCAGTTTCATATATGATACCATCTGTTGGGCTGGAAATCCAGAGTTTGGAAAGCTGTAAGACAGAAAATCCTGGAAATTTTAAAACTTCCTCTGTACTACATCGGATGAATTCTTTAAAGAATTCTTAAAAGCAGGTGCCAGCTACTAACTATGCACAGACCCTGAGTGTTTGCTGGGTCTCTACTTGACAGGAATTTTGAAACAGTGGTCTAATGAATAATATTTGATTACGTTAATTTAAAATTAAAAATTGCTACTGGGAAGCAGTCTGTTATTATTCTCCTTTGTTGAGGAATCCATAGCAGGGACACTCCTAATGAGCTCTTTCCTCTCATGCTGTACAGATACTCATAGTGAATAAATCCTAATACCTCATCAGCTTTGCAGATGATCATAAATATCTCATCTCCTGGATACTTTTACTGTATTTCAGCAATCCCATGTAATTCAGAATAGCACGGGGAAATTGGGACCTTTGAAAACAGATTTATTCACAAAAAAATAACTGTCTTAAGGCTTTTGAGCGACAATCTTTCCAGTATGCTTTAACATAAAATCTCATTTCGGAGGGTCAAAATTTCTGCCTTCATCATCATGGATTTGTCTTTTGGGTAACTACAAATAACTTACAGATTTCCACTTTCTCTCAGTGTGACAGATCTTAAGTACTTTGGGGTTTTTAGACTTGAAAATCTTTCAGTCCTTCCTTTTCCTTCTCTCCCTAGAAAAAATCTTGTAAAGTAGCAACTGTCTTAGTGAGTCATCAGAACTAGCACGTCTAGCATCAACATTCACTACCAATCTTCAGATGGTATAAATCACAATAAACTGGACTGTCCTGATTTATGCCAAGAAAGAGTACATAATGCTATGTAATGCTCCAAATTCGTTTAAGAGCCTTTTAGAAGGATCATTAGGAATGGTAGAATGGGTTGGGTTGGAAGGAACCTTTAGAGGTCATCTAGTCCAACTCTCCTGCATTAAGCAGGGACATTTCCAGATAGATCAGAAATTCATCCAATTTTACCTTGAAGATACCCAGGGACAGACATTTTAGTAGACCCTGTAGCTATAGGACAAGGGGTAATGGTTTTAAACTAAAAGAGAGAAAATTTAAGTCAGAAATAAGGAACAAAATTTTTTTTACAGTGAAAATGTTGAGACACAGAAAAAAGTTACCCAGAGAGGTGTTGGATGCCTCATTCCAGGATACCTTCAAGGTAATGGATTGATTATTAGTCATTAAAGTGCAAGCAAAATGAAACAACCAAAGAAAAAAGGAATAGAAAATAAAAAAACACTTTTTACAACTAGTTTCATAGACAATAGGCTATGTGCATCAGCTATACAGATCAACATATATATAGAAAAGTTTTCATGAAATGAGCAGGACTAGCACTTTTTTATTTTAAATGTCTAAGTTATTTTAGTCTAAAGGCTGTAGTCACCTTAAGTTTAAGACGGGTAAGTCACCAGTGGGATTTAGGAGCCTTTGTTCCATGCCCACCTGCATGTTGATGCCTACAGTGCAAGCTGAGGAGCTCAAGGGTAGTTGCCTCAGGTTACAGAGACTGTTCAGAGCTTGTTTTCAGTGTGTAAGACTAGGAAACTACCTTCTATAGGGGAAAGAAAAAAATCCCTTCAAATATTTCCAACTCTAGAGTTTCCCTAGGGCTTTTCATAAAGAAAAAATGTGTGGAACTTGTCTGCTTGTATGCAACTGCTGTGTCCCAATATCCACCTTCCTTTTCATAGGTGTGTTGGGGACCCTGCAGAATGAAGAACACTACATTCAGCCAGTTTTTCTTTCCAAGGAATCTCAATGGATCAAAACTTTGTTATCCAGGGTGTGCCAACACAGACCAAAGTAGTCTTGTATTTTGATCCCTGGAAACTAGGGAAGGGTGATTTCCCTCCCTCTCACCACAAATCAATTTGTCAAACATGATGTTAGGTTGATATGACTGTTAAATTCCTAACATATAGGAATTTTGAACTCTTATTCAGTGGGAACAATTTCACTGCATGAGGATTTTGACTTTATATTCTATAAACTGTCCTTATTTCCTGAGTGTCATTAGGTATATGCCTTGATCATCATCTCCTTTGAAATGCCCTAGGATATGAAATGAACAAGGTTGATTTTTTTCTCTTTTCTTTAAAAAACTGACAATTCTGTTGCCATTTCTGTAGTGTTGCTATTTCCCCAGGAAAAAAGGTATGTGCATTTGAATTGGCTGCCTCCCTATCCATCTGTTAATTTCTCTCCCTGTGTTCTCTTCCTAATCACCTTTGAACATTTCAAACAAATTTGAAAGCAGAAAGTCTAAAAAAAAATTAAATTCCTACAAGTTTTGTGAAAACAGTCATCTGCCTCTCAGAAAGAGATTTGAATTGGCAGTCCCATTGTGGGAAAGACAGATCAAATTCAGACAGATAAGGCTCCTAGATCAGACAGAACTATATATTGCACTCAGACAGATGGCTGGCCTGCCAGCATGGCAACAAAGAGCATGTGTACTCAGGATTATCACCAGCACATGTTAAATCTGTTCCAATTGTTGCCTGTGTCCTGCCATGGTTGCTGCTGGAGGAAGCTTTGGGTCATAAAGAACTCAAATCCATAACAGATCAGCCTACATTTTCTTCACAGCACACCAGCAAATCAGAGATGTGCTGTTATGCTTTTATTTTATGTTTGCACCAAGGTTTATAATAGGAAATAATAAGTTTGTATTTTCTTTTCTTAAGCCAAACGACCCTATTGAGCAATATTCAAGACTAAAAAAGCACTTGGAATCTAACTATATATCTTCTCTTTTACTAAAACTAAGGTCAGACAAAAAGGAAAACTTATTTCCAGAAATATATCAGTTAATAATACCAGTGCCTTCAGGAAAAAGTAGGTACAAAAGAATACTGATGAAGATGTTATTTATAAGAAGTGAATTGAATATCCAAATTGTGATGATTAAGCCAATAACTCAGCAATATATTTGCTGAGTTTGTACTTCCTAAACTATTTCAACTTCAAGACAGCAAAATCTTTTTATAAGAGATTTGAAATCACATTTTCTGTTTACCTAATATAAAGAATAATGTTTTTCAAGTACACTTCACAGCTGTTGAGATAATTATATTTGAGGTTCAGCTTTTTTTTTTTTTTTTAATTTATCACTGGCAGTCCATGTGACTGCAATCCATAGAAGCCATTGTATGACAAATGAAGACATGGAAGTTAAACTCCTCAGTGGAGGTAATTAATGTGGAACAGAAAAGGTCTCTCTGCCAGCATCTCACCTGTCAAACTTGGAGATCACCAAAATCTGCTCAGCCACCCTTTCTTTGTCTTTCCTTTAGGCATTTTTCTTTCACTGGGGAAGAGGGAATACAGACTTGTCTGTGCTAACTTTGTATTGCACTTTGTATTGCACTAATGTCCTCTTGAGGACATATTTTCATCCTTCTTGACTTCACAGAGAGGAACAGACAACTCCATGAGGCCCAGGCTCTGGATGACACCACTCCTGGGATGAGCTCTGGCTCTTGGGAATGCTGAGCACACCTGCAGTGGTAGGAACTGTGGGCTGTGGCAGGCTGTGGTATATACAGGATATAAGGACCCCTCAGACTATGCAGTGCATCATGGGTGGCCACACTAAACTCAATGCTCATTCAACACAACATTATGAAAACTTTTGATAAAAATATTAATGATATATGAGCTGTTTAAACAGCTTTGCTTAAGTTTCTTATCATTAAAATTGATCCCCCCTGGCTGCAAAGCAGAGAAAAAATTAAAAAGTGTAAGATACTCCTTTTGTTTTCAGCTTTGCCACAGATTTCCCAAAACTGTATAAATTGCCTTTGTTTTGTGCCACAGCACCCACGTCCAAACTTGAAGGTCTGTTTATGGATGCATTCATTCATGTTTGTAGGGTCCCAGATGTACCTACCCGATCCCAGAGGAATTAATTATACCTACAAAGACCAAAAGAGAGTAAGGAAAGTAACTGGCTGAAAAATATTAGAAGTGTTAATTCATTATTTATACTGCAGAGAGTTTATACTAAACTAATTATTGAATTTCCTTTCTTTTCCTACTTCTCATTATATAAGTGACACTACTGCACTCCTTTCAGTTTCCTTCTGGAATAATCCTAAACTGTAGAGATACAAAGTTCTGGCCCATGAGTAAATAATTCACAAAGGTGTGGTTTACTAATAAGCATTTAAAATGGAGTTTCATTTAGTCTTTGTCTTCCTCCAGAAAGATGAAACAGTGTTATGTAACAGGAAATTTTGTTGTGAATCCTGTGTGGTCCATCCCAGGATAAAAACCTTCTCACTGCTGCTGCAAAGACCTGGGTAGGCTGCAGGGTAAGAAATTCACCATTTGAATTCCTCTGCACACAGACTAACAAGCCAAGGCTTCTACCCAATGCACACAAGTGACATAGTGAAAATTCATGGAAAATTCAGGGATGAAAGGTCCTGGCTCTTATTAAGTCAGTTTTCAAAAGGCTGTGTTTCAACAGCTCAGAGTTCATATTTAAGTGCTATGGAAATTCTGTGCTAGGTCTGGTGCAGACTACAAGCTGTTTCCATGGAGGGGAATCACAGTAATGCAGCATGCAGATGGGAAATGGAAAGGGAAGGGGAATTAGAGAAATCCTTGTTGCCTAACTTGTGTACAGGGGGCCCTCTGGCTGCGAGGTGTGTGTCACTAACACAGAGAGGAGCTTGTAGGAGGCTGTTTGAATGGAACAAATAAATGGAAATGGATTTTAATAACCGCTGAGGAAAAACACAACCCAAAAATCAGCGATACAAATAGTAAACAATAATTCTCTTCAGGTATCGAGACATATCATGCTAAATTACTGAAAAGATCTAGGAGTGGAAAAAACAAGAAATGTAGTTGTGAGGTTTTAATGAACTTGCATCATTGCAGTTCCAGGTTTTATTCTGGTAATTTCCATGAATAGTGAAAATTTCCTAAAGTAAAGCCCTGCAAACAATGACTTTTACTGAAGGAATAGAAAACCTTCTGTGAAAAAAATAATGCAAATTACTGTGAATGTCAGAGACTGTGACTATTTTTCAATTACTTCTCAGCTGTTGTAATCACACTCCTTACACTTCATAGCTGTTCCCACTGGGACAGTAAAACTGGCCTCACAAAGCAAGACCTAAGGAATCTCAACCAAGTCTCAACTAATGAAAGCCAAAGTTGTGCCTGAAATAGGAATGCATCACTCTGGTCACTGCACTCCTTGATTTAACTCAGAACTTCAAAGAGAATCACAATACAGGACAAAAGGCATAACATACCTAAAAAGAGAAACATGTATAAAATATTGAACGGATTTTTCTTCTAAAACCATCTTTCCATTGCACTTCAGTTTTATGCCTGTATTTTCAAGATTTTGGTGTGGTTTCAGGTGAAATTATAGCTTTTGTAAGCTTACCAGAGGGACAATCAGTTTTCTAGTTTTTCATTATGACTTATTAAAATATTTTTTAACCTTTCATAGGGGAAAGCCAGGTCCAACATCTAAAATTTCCAGGAAAATATTTGCTAAATGTGTTGATAATTATTATATTTAAATATATAATTTCAAAGAAGTTTTACCAAGTAATCTTCTGGTGTTTGAGAAACTTTTATATAATATAGTATAAGTGTATAGTAGATGTATTTCATCTGAACAAGTCTATTCAGCCCCTTGTAAAGTCTGGATGTCAATGCCTAAATATAAGAGAGTAAAAATAAAATTTTACAAACCTGTAATGCTTCCAACAGTTTGATTCTGGGTCTTCTTGAGGTTAAAATGGTGTCCCTGAGGGCTTTCCTTTCCAGGAAATTCTTTAGCCTTTTTCTGCATTAATGCAGAATTTACCACCAACAAGTTGTGGCAAGAAGTTCTGTATTTTATATTCTTCATCACACTATTGAATAGGCAACACCCATGTTTATTTATTTGTTCCATTTTTCCCGTCCAGAATGTTTTACATTCCTTTGTTTTCCTATTGAAAGAGAAGGTAAACAACAACCAGTATTAACCATTTTCTTGCCACATTTTGAAGATGAAAATGCTATTTCTTAGATATTACATTTTTATATTAAAATACCATTTATACCAAACTAAAACTTTGTAGTCCTGCTTTTTCATTTTTTGTAAAAGCTTTCATTTTAAGCACAGATTCTGCAAAGACTGAAGTTTCCAATCCCTTAACATCATTCTGCTATTGAGAGAAAATATCTCAAATTTCATTGGTAACAAATATTTTTGTTACAGTTGTAGTCTAACAAACCTATTAATGCGTTCTCCCCAAAATTTGCCATAGAGCTGAACACAGTTCTGAACATAGATGGCTTCTTGCTATTTCAGTCTCTATTACCATTAGCCCACTTTCAGGTATGTTCTTCTATTTAGAAGAGAATTTTCAAGATAGACAACAGTGGAAAAGGGCTGTAAAGAAACTGAATCAAGAAAATATCATAGATTATATAGAATTATTTCTTTCCTGAAAATAAAATCTGTTTGCTAAGACAAGTGTAAAGGAGTGCAAAAATGGGTAAAAGAGATTAAATATATCACAATAGAAGTCCAAAATTAATGGAACAGAACTGTGTATGCTTGCATTTCTGAAATAGCTAAAACAGTAACTCTGGATATTTAAAATAATTTGTTCCTCATAGGATCATCTTCTAACTGGAGGTGTTTTACCCTAAAGCCCAACAACATCCTCTAAACTTCCCAATCTCTTTCTACAGATTCTTGTCCCTAATTTAAGTTTTTACAGAAATAAAATAGAAGATAAATGGACAATTTTAACTATATAAACCAACTCTTTTATTAAGAGACACATGATCTTACTTAGATGGTTAGAGAATTAAATCAGCTTTATGACCTTTTTCTGCGGCAGTCTAATTAAACAAAAAGGCCAAGACTACCTTGAGATGTGGAGGAAATGGCTGGATTACACACAAAGCTCTACAGGTGGGGCAGAGTTTATGGAACCTGCACAGCTCAAATGGAAGTAGCTGTCATTAAAGCTGTGGGCCTTTCCACAGAACCTAAATGCACGTGAATGAATCCTGACGGAACATCTGCTACCAATTCTGCAGAGTTACTTCCCATACCCTTGAGCACCAGCTCTTTGAGTGCTCACCATATGCCTGTACCTCTCATCCCTGACAGCAGACACCGCGCGCCAAGCCTGCCGCGCCAATGCCAGCTTTCAGCGACTCAACCCAGCCTTCAGAGCCAAGGATGCCTGTGCTCCTGCTAATTGGGGGTCTCTGCTCTTCTCTGCCCACCAGTGCTGCAATCTTCCCTACCCCCTTTAGCCACTGGAGAAACACTCTTTTTCAGTGCCACCAGCACTGTGTATGCTTTTGCCTCTAAAGTACGCACATGTGGTGTTCGTGAGGTCCCCTGGACGAGGTGAGAGATGAGAAATCAACTCCATGTTCTCAGAAGGTTGATTTATTATTTTATGATAATATATTATATTAAAAATGCTAACTAAAACTATACTAAAGAAACAAAAGGATACATCAGAAAGCTCAACAAGAATGATAAAGAAAAACTCGTGACTCCTGAGAGCCTCGACACAGCTGGACCATGATTGGTCATTAAATTAAAACAATTCACATAGGACCAATCAAACAATCACCTGTTGGTAAACAATGTCCAAGCCACATTCCAAAGCAGCAAACACAGGAACAGCAGTCAGATAATTATTGTTTTCCTTCCTCTCTGAGGCTTCTCAGCTTCCCAGGAGAAAATCCTGGGCAAAGAGGACTTTTCAGAAAATATCATGGTGACATGCACAAACTTCAGCTTGCAGCAGCTGTTGGCTCAGCTGAGTATTTTGTGAGGGTAATGAACCAAAATTTGTGAGGGATTTGGGAGAAAATGATAAATAGTTAAAAGGGGATGTTTTTCAGCTGGTTTCAGCCAGTTTGGAGACCAGATGTTTATTTGTTGTGCAAACATTGGAAATGTTTGTTCTTTGGATCAAGTTGGTACCTATTTGCATAACTAATAATTACATAGGGGCACATTTGGCTTGCCCCAATCTGTATAAAGATAGACAGTAAAATTCCCTTGTGTGGTGCTACAAGGCTTACCTTTTGGTTTGTATAAGTCAAGGTTAACAAAGATCCAAGTAAGAATATAGTTCAAAGATTTAAAAACAGTTTGGTGGCATTAGATGTCTCTTTCCTGTTATTGACAACTAAGATATTTAAAATTAAATTTATTGTTGAATTGCAAATTCACATTTCCTGACTCTTGCATTATACAAGAAGTTATTTTTCCCTGAAATGTAATTTATTCTGTACTGAACAGTCCCTTACCTCAGCTTCAGTGAAAATAATATCTTTAAATATAATATGAAATGGTCACAGGTCAGACTGTGACAGTTCCCACACATTTGCAGTGACAAATTGGGCTCATTAAAGTTAATACTGACATAAATATTTTAAGGATCTTTTTATTTTCTTGACTTCCAGTAAAGTTCCAAAGACTAAATTAAGATCACAAGTCCAACAGGGACCCATCTTTTAGGTACCACTTGTAAAACCAAGAGAGGCAGTGAGCCTTTGAAGAGAGGCAAAGGAACATGAACATTGGAATTACTGCCTGTTCAAATCTTCCTGTGTTCAGAGAATCAGTGTTTCCATTCCTTGTAGAATGAAGTATCAGATCTAGCTGACTCTATTAGCACTTCCCTTTCAAAACTAACTTGTTTTTTTTTCTATTATTTCATCATTTTTATCCATCTTCCAAATAGTGGTACCAATTTCCATCAAAACTGATGAAATTTCAAGATGGAAATTTATCAAAATTCTACAGACTGGTAGCTGATCAGTCCAAATAGTATTTTCCTGTTACATTATGCAAACATTTAGAAAATTAAAGATTGGATTGTAAAGCCTTTCAAAATTCACTCTTTTTTCTTTTTTCTTATAAAATAAATCCAATTTGTCAAAAATTGACTCCCAGCTTCTTGATAGCTGATGCACTTTCAACTGGGTTGTCTAAAAACTCAGGCTTAAATAACTTCTCGTAGCAGACTAAAGAGCTAAGAAGCAGCAGACATATCTTCATTTGAGAAAAAAATATATTTGAATTTATTGTGTTTCTAAAACACAAGATTATTAAAATCAAATACAATCTGGCAATTATTGCTTATTATCACCATAATTTCTTGGGTGAAAAGGAAGATACAATTTCCGTTCCAAGAACAAGCATCATTGTTCTTCAAGTCTGGAAATCAGTAAAATAGGAAAATCTACTGGAAATCAGTGAAGTGGGAAGATTTTTTCTTCCCTGGATGAAGATATATCATGTTGACATTACACTGTGTTGGCAGTTTGTGTGGTTTCCTCACTGAGCTGAGTAAGGTGGACAGAATGTCCTCTCCCTAAGCCCTGTAGGAGACTGCAGCTCCCTGTGCTCTCTGTGTCCCATCTGCAGAGCTCAGCACACAGGTGCTGGGGGCACTGAGGGCAGGATTGAGTCTCCCAGCTGCAGGTGCCAATTTAACAAGTTCCCAGGTCCAGGGAACAGAAACAGGCACCTTGAAGGTAGTGCAGGTAAGAGGTGGCTTCAGTGACCTCACAGAAATTCAGTCTGTATTGCCATTAAAAGGGTTTGCATCTCTCCACTGACCATAGAAACAGCTTTGAGGCACTTGGCTCCCAATTTAAATGTCTCAAAAGCCTAAGATTAATTGGAATGAATAAATGTATAGCTATTAGCATTGAGCAGGATGCAATCAGGTTGCCAACTCCTGCTTCCCATCTCCGGCCTTTTTGCTTTTCCAGTATAAAGTTACAGCTACAAATTGGGGTCAAAAGGTAGCCCTATGAAAGTACTGGATATTGGTTAACAAGAGACCATGAAACAAATCACAGGGCAGTTTGTTTGAGAGTTAAATATATTTGTGTGGATCCTGATTTGGTCATTCATTTACACTTGTAAGAGTCACATCATTTCTTTCTGACTATTTCTCCTTGTTTGGTTTTTCTGGTTTGCTTCTCTGCTAGAAAATAAATATTTTAATAAAATATTTGAAAAATATTTACATAACTAATAAAGCAAGTGGGTAGCTAATGGGTAGCTCCATCATTTCTAAATACTTAAAAATTAAGTTGGCTGTCAAGAAATTTTTTTAAATCTGGCTTGACGTCTTTTAAAGAAATATCTGTTCAAATTAATTGTCACTGCAGTGATGAGTTGCATCTCAGATGGATATAGTGGTTAGAAGATAAAAATCTTTCACTATAAAATCTCCTATTTTAACAGTTTAAAAATGCAGACAAGAATATCCCTAATCTGATTAGGAAAGAAGATGTTCAGCTGCAAAGATTTCCCCATATCCCACAATCAAATCTGAAATACAGTGTTATCTGTGGTGCTAATGAAAAGACTACAAGGACCCTCATATCCCTTTGCCTTTCTCAAAATTGTCTGAATAGAAATAGAACATTAGAAATATTCCTCATTAAAATGCAATAGGTGATAATATTCATGGCACATACTGGACTTAGCCACTAGTTTCAATGTTTCCT
The DNA here is from genome assembly GCF_000277835.1 of Geospiza fortis. Lineage (NCBI taxonomy): Eukaryota > Metazoa > Chordata > Aves > Passeriformes > Thraupidae > Geospiza > Geospiza fortis. The sequence goes on along the minus strand of NW_005054477.1, from coordinate 433,261 downwards.
GGATCATTATATGAAGGTAGTATAAAACTGCCATCATTATCAATATGACTATAAAAGAATAAGGACACTTACCATCAAAGAGCATAAAAATGAAAAGCAATATTTAAATTGATGATTTAAAGGAAACATTACCCATGAATGTATCAGTGTCCTTTAAGTGGGAAAGGCATATCTTTTGTGCCTCAGCTGTAGATTTTTCTCTATGTGTACCAAATAAATTCCACTTATAATCCTTGAAATGTATGGAATGTTTTGTAAGTGTATTTTAAGAATTCTTACTTCAAGTTGCCTTCTGGTCAATGGTTTGGTTTTTTTCTTCTATGTTTAGAAAATTTTTTGCACCTAATGTTACAAGTATTTAGGATAATGTTTACCTTCACCGATAAGTGAATACCTTAATTTGCAGGCTTGCAAGAAGCCCTATTTGGAATACCTCACTAAAAATCCTGTATTTATCTTGCAACTCCAGCTTTCTTACTTAGTAGTCTCTCTTATCTTCTTCATGTTTGGAAACAAATTAAAGTGTCATTAAAACTACATGCTACTTTCCAAGGCAGTTTCAAAGATTGGTCCTAAATATAATAGTTTATTATTCTTTATTAGAGTCTAGAGGGTGTGGGGTGGGAGTGTTGCAATGGAAACTTTGAAGTCAAAGGCAAGGAAAATTTCAATCTAGAGTGGAAGTTAATTTCTATTCCTAAATGGAATAAAGGTAAAATAATTTTTGTACTATGAGCAATGTCTGTGGCGTTTGATACTCCATGGAATAATATCAATTCACAGTTCATTGTTCAAGACAGGTTCATAGCTTATGAAGGAATTGCTTTTGTTTTTGTGTACAATAGAAAGATTCGTAAGTGGAGAGTGCTTAATGATACAGATTAAAATCCTTGAATAGTCACCTGTCCAGAAACTAGCATGTCAAAAAATCTTTTTATATTCTCTCCTGCAAGTCTGTTTGTAAGTCAGCAGAGACCCCAACATTCTCTGCTGTCAAGTTTATCTTGGGCACAAAGCATTTCCCACATATTCCAATAAATTCCAATTCTTAAAGTTTTGGGGTTTTTTTTACATTTTCCTTTACTTACCGTTTTAAAAGGTACATAAAATTAAAAGTCTATCCCATATTGCCTGCTTTTCAGAATAATTAATGACTGTTTGCCAAATTGTGACCAATTGCTCCCACTTGTTTTTCCAGCAGAGAATAAGAATCTTTCTAGTGGTTCTCAAGATCTTAATAAGATCCATTACCAATTCCTTCCAGATTTCTTTTTTTGCTATTACTTGAGCAATTCTCAGCTATTTTGTTTTAATAACAATTCAGTTGTCTCTCTAACCTCTCAGCTAATTAATGAGCCATGGGGGATACTCTGTGATGCACAACCATAATGATCACTTGGGACCAACCTCTGAGACAGTGAGGGTAATAGTTATTCCAAACCACATGGCAGAAGAATTAGCCTTCCATCTTACATCCAGAGTTCAGGTCTATTCCAATTTATCAGTATAAATAATCTAAGATCATTCCTCTCAGACAACCTGTGTATTTTTGCAGTTTTAATGGAACATATATTTAAAGAGCAATAGGATTGGAGTATTAAATTCATATGCTACTTTCTGGAAGGATCAAAACATTTTAACATTCACAAAACTTTGCAATGTATCACTTTTCACATATTTGATACTTGAATAAATAAGTTCATAAACATGAACTATATTTTTCTTGTTGCTCTTCATCTGTAAATCCTAATTCACTTCACAGAGGAATCCTTTTCATTATCCCCATGTTATAGAGGATAAAATGGAAGTAGTTTGTTTAAGGTAACATAGCAAATTACTTAACCTTGCAAGACTTTGTTTCTTGAACTGCACTCTGCTATTTAATTTGCCAAACCAAAAAGATTTTTTCTGTTATTTTTATTTTGTACAGTGTTAATATAGATAATTTGTTTATATAACTGAAGAAAAAGCATAATAATCTGCATCAAAGTTATACAGCCTAATGAAAGCTGAAATAAATGTTATCCCAGGAGTTCCAGAAGAAGACAACAAAAGAGATCTTACAGATAGAATTATCTACACAATTAAAAACATTAAAAGTACATTAAATCCCAGATAATTAGCTTGACAGTACTGATAGATTTTATTTTTCATTAACTGTGGATGCAAACGGGGACTTTCTTTTAAATTAGACATTCAATTTCTTCAGAAATATTTCTTACTCTTTTCCCCCAAGCATCACATTTCTGATATAATGTAGGTTGCTATCTACTCAAGCATTTTTTCATAGATAGGTCATTAATTTTGGAATAAAAGAGAAAGTAAGGAACTCCAGATCCTGGTTTTAGGCTGAATTCTAAGGAAACTGAAGAGTGACTTCTATGTATCTGCCTGTATGGCCTCTAAATAGCCTGGAATACAATGACCAATTTTAACACAATGTGACAGACTGATAAATGTTTTAAAGTAGTGCCATGGGCTTCATACGAAAAGATAGCCTGGTAGAAACCTAAAACCATTAACATGAAACTCAGAAAAAAGATGCAACTTTTTAGAAAAATGGTAAAGTTATAGATGAAATTATTACTATTGCTTATTATTATAATAATTACTAATTATTATTATTACTTGCCATGAGCTCTGGCTTAGGAGCATTAAGATTGCTAGCTGGTAACATCACAATACCAAATTTGGTGTTATTATGTTTCAGAATGATATTTTAACATTTTAATATTGTTAAATATTACTTCAAAGATAATTAATTAAAATTAGTCAAAATTATAAACTACTGGATTTCATAGAATCATAGAATGGTGTGGTTGTAATAGACCTTAAAGATCATCTTGTTCCAACCCCTTTGCCATGGGCAGGTATATTGGGTTTGCATGGCAGGGTTTTGGTAGTGGGGGAGGATTCTACAGGAGTGGCTTTCGTGAGAAGCTGCTAAAAGTATCTCCCAGGTCCAACAGAGCCTGTGCCGGTGACTCCAAGACAGACCCACCATGGCCAAGGCATTGTCAGTGGCTTTAGTGGGCACCTGGCATCTAGCCAGGGTTAACCCACCAGAGTTGGGACATCTTCCACTAGACCAGGCTGCTCAAAGCCCAATCTAACTGCACTTGAACACTTCCAGGGATGAGACATCCACAGTTTCTCTCCCAGCCTGTTCTGGTGTTTCTCCACCCTCACAGTAAAGCTTTTCATCCTAATCCACCCTCTTGCAGTTTAAAGCCATTCACCCTCATCACTACATGCCATTGTAAAAAGGCCCTCTCCAGCTCTCTTGCAGGCTCCCTTTAAGTAATTAGAAGGTGCTTCAATGTCTCTCCACAGCCTTCTCTTCTCCTTCTGAATGAACCAAACCCTCTCAGTCTTTTCTCATAGGAGAGGTTCTCAGGCCCTCTGAACATCTTTGTGGCCTCCTCTGGATCCACTCAAGCCTGTCCACAACCTTTTTTTTATTGCAGGTCCCAGAGCTGGACACAGAACTCCAGGTGGGGTCTCATGAGAGTGGAGTAGAGAGAAACACCTTCCCTGACTTGCTGGCCACACTTCTTGTGATGGATAGGGATTTACCTGCTTCAGTTACACTTCAGCTTGTTCAGTTTTTACAGGGACTTTGCTCACTTCTCTGTTAATTATGGCATGAACTGCATATTCTGGAAACTAACCTTCAACAGCAAAACTTTAATAGCCATGTCTTTACTGTAAAAATAAAACCCACTTGGTAGACTGAACTATTTATGTCCATCTTAACATCTAATAAAAAGCCTGAAAGTAACAGAATGGCTGGTTTTTCCTCCTGACTGCCTGAGAACCCGAGAGACCTAAGCACAGATCCTATATGCAACTTCCTGACAGGGTACGTAACCTCTGCTTAATTCAAGGTTACATACCAGCCTGAAATATATTTTTTATCAAAAATAAAATGTTTTTATCCTACTTGGTCCACTCTCTTCACTGTTTGCCAGTTATTACCTCAGGCTATTCTGTGGGGCTTCTGAGTAGTTATAACTTCTCCTCTGGATGCTGTTGTGTTAGATTAACCTCTGGTTCTCAAAAGGTCATGTTTTTATTCATTCTCAAAATCAAACCACCACTACATTCTCGTAGGATATCCAAAACCCCCTCTGTATTAAACAAAGGAAATTGTTCATATGTCTTCCACAAGCTTTATTTTCCAAATATATATATATATATATATATTGACCTTATAACACTATGTAGCCTGAACACAGTTTCATTGTAAAGCATATGTGAAAGGCAAGAGCTTTTCTTCAGTAGCAAACCAAAAATAAAGAGCCCTATGAGTTTTTTCTGTCAGCAGGGTGGCATTTCCAGTTTATTTATAGCTGTGTAAAATGGGTGCTTTCATTTCAGATTTCTGCCCATTTTACAGGAACTCATAAATGAATGCAAATGAATACATTATCTGATTTTCTCATGTTCCAAATATATTTTTCTCCTAATGGCTCCAATGGTGTCCAAATCAAAAACATTTTTCCTACTGAATCTAGACATTCAAACTAGAAAGCAATGGGCAGGATCCACTAACTGGGGATAATGATTCTTCATCCATGAAGAGATAGATTTTTGTTTCTAACATTTTATGAGGAAATGTTTCTGACTTCCATTTCATTCTTAGAGGAAAGAACCTATTTAGGGGATTTAGTTACCCAGATGTTATAAAAATATGAATTCAATTAGCGAGGGGGGTTGGGGCAAAGAAAATACAAAAATCTTTTGTATGCTTTACTTTAGAGGATTTTTCTGGACTTTATGGCTTAGTTCCTAAACTACTTCTAACGCGATAGGAGAACTGGCCTCATGGTCTGACTACTGAATTTTGTTCTCTTGTCACCTACTACAGTTATAAAGCTTTGCTAGGAAGTAGGATACACTGGGCAGTTGGCCACATACTGTAGTGGATAGGCCTCAAAACTGGAATTCAGAGGACCTGGCTTTACTTCTGTTTCTCTGCTACAGACTGATGTGTCCATGGAAATGGATCTCACATCCCTATGCTTCCATCTCCTCTTCTTCAAAGTAGAAACAGTCCTGTATAATGCTCTCACATGTGCTGATGGAAAGTGCTCTGAGTAATTTATTAATTGATAGCAGCTGATTTATGTCATATATTGATTGGATTTCTTTATGCTGGCTTCCAAGCAAGCTATGGTTTAAATTTAAAAAAATCAAGAGGGAAACAAATAGTGTGACCATGTCCCTACACCCTTTATCTTGTTTTAATTCCACTTGTTTAAATTGCCTTCACTCCTGCACTGTGGCAGTTTGCTGAACACTGACACCCTGTACACCTTCATTCATGAACTCTGGCTTGTTATCTCCTTCCCTGTGAGGTTGCAGGCTGTCAGGAATTATACATGGAAGTTATCCCTCTATGCATCAAATCGAAGGAAGAAGTCTGTTCCCTGACATACCAAAACATAAGTGTGAGGGATTTTCAAAGAAGGTTTTAAAGGCAGCAGAGGAGCTGTTTGGCCTGGAATAATCAGCAGGCTGTTCCAGAGCTACAGGGTGGCATAGTAATAAAGGGGCAAAATGTTCAGTAGGTTTGGAAGACAAAGAGGGCAGTCAGAAAAGGAGAGCTGGCAGGCTGCAGGGAGAGGAAGAGGTGAGGAGGGCAGTGGTGCAAACAGGGGTGGACCTGTGAAGTGTTTTAAAGTGAGGAAGAGAAGCTTGAACTTAACGTGAAAGGAAACAAGGAAAGAGCAACATAGAAAATCTTTGCAGATGTATTTTGGATGGAATGAAAAGAGGCCAAACAGCTAAGAGCAACTGGAAGCTGCTCATCCAGATTTGGAATTTTATTTACAAGATTGCTGTAGCCTAACCCACCACCTTTTGATCTTTATCTTTTTCAAGTACTCACAAGAGCACAAGAGCACTTCTGCTGTTGAATTGAAATTGCATTCCAGTGCCAGATACTGGATATAACTTAGCTCCACTCAGCCTAATCATTTTGTCATATCATCATTTAAAACATCAGTTTCCCATTCTTCTTTGAAATTACATAGTGTTGTTCTTTCTGCCGCTGTGAATCACTTCACTGTTCATCATGTAGGATAATGTATAGGTTCTCTTGCCAGAGCTGCATCTAGAGTGTTCAAGCAGATGTTTTCTTTGCATAACTTGATAGGAGGGGTGAATGTAAGGACTTTTACTGATGGTACAACTTGATCTTTATTTGGAAGAATTTGCTCTATGCACCACATTGATTTTCTGCACTAACCTTCGCTGCATAATGCAGCAAAAGTAACAAGGTCCTAAATACAGTGTCTTACATGTATTTTACAGTATTTGGAATATTTTAAATCACATTAAACCTGGTATATTGATTTTCCTGTAAATCTTTCTGACCAAGAATTGAAATCTGTCCATTTGGATTTTACCTCTAATATTTATTCATTTGTACCTAAAAAATTATAAGCTGCACGTATTTGATGTTATGCATAGCATATTGATGTATATCTGATGTTATGCATAGCATATTGCCACTAAAATTATTGAGAGTATTATTTCATGTTTTAATCATAAGTATTTGAAATACATGGGATTAGTTTGACAATGTAGAAGGAAAAATCCAAATTTAAATTTACATAATTTATGATTATCATTTAGATAGGTGGAGGGAATTAAAAAATATGTTCGCTTATAGCTACATTTCTCAGGCTGTTCTTTTTAGTTAGACACCTTCAAGAACTCACTATGTTAGATTCCTTCCCTTCCACTATTAAAAAGAAATGCCATAAATCAAATTTGAACTTGCTACCACTGTAACACCAGACTTCCAGCATTAAATCCTCTATATAGAATAGTAATACAGGCATGTGAGCTATTTGTTTTCCCATTTATTTGCACTCTCTCTGGATGCAGAAAAATTTTTCTATCATGTCTGAGGTCCAGATCCAACACTGTCTCCTCTCAGAGTTCTACATCACAGGTTTTCAGAGAAAAAAAATTCAGTCTTATCTAGGAAGCCTCTTTTCACTCTCTGCAGACCGTTTTTTAGCTGTGGTAACAAAATCAGCCAAAAGATTGCTAACTTGCACTGGACTCTTCCTTTCATATCTAACTGCCAAAGTACAAAATAACTTTGAAAGGATGATAGTTTTGATATTTCTTCCTCATCCTCAAAGAGAGAAGAACTTCATCAGTGCATTGGTTTTTATGCATCTATCATCTCTTGATCAGTAGATAAAGCACTCAGACAAAAAAAAAACTTTGAGCTATAGGATCCTGGAGGATAAATAATGATAGAGCAAAATCTCAGTATGCAGACAGATGTCTCCTCAAAACAAATAAATAATGCATTTTAATTTAATCATGGATTTTGGGATATCTGATATTTTCTCTAACCTTCAGCTCCTGGAGTCATATTTTTACATAAGAATCTCAGCCTTCATGTAAAAACCGCCTCAGCTTAGCCCTCATGGTTAAAATGTTTACTGTAAAGTCTCATGTAAAATTGAAGAGGGCAAAATTTGTAAACATGATCATGCAAATGCATATTTCTAAACCCAAGCTCATTATTTTTCAGGAGCCAACATATTTCTTTCAAGTGCCCAAGGTCAGGATACTGCAAATGACACAATATTTAGCCTAGTAATGTAGGAGATCAACATAAATCAAAAAGGATAGGAAAGAGTAAGGAGAGAGCGGAGAAGCTGGCAGGGAAAACACTGATACCATTATGTACCCTTGCCATGGGTGCCTGTGTGCAGCACAGCTGAGTGAAGCAACAGGAGACACTGGACTTGACAGCAGAAATGGCTGAGTAACTCCAGTGGAGAAAGGCTGTTGCTTTTGTGGATGGGTTTGCACAGCACAATATACAGGAGACTTAGAGAAAGTGGGAAAGGGAATGAACAGGCTGTTAAGGACAACATTGTTGAGTGAAAAAATGAGGGGTTACACATTAGATTACTTTATATCTGTCTAAAGCTCTCTGGCTTAGAAATAAAATATTTTTTCTACAATAACCAGACATAAAATATGGGGTTTATACGTTTTTGATTCCATAAAATAAACACATTTTAACCCTCATGAAAAGTGTATCTAAAGCTTCAGTATAACAAATTTACAATTTTGAAATTTTCATAGATTTTTCATTATAAATCTAAAAGTGTTAAAGAAGAGGTAAGAATGGATCTGCATTATGATTTTTGATTAGATCTTAGTTTAGAGATCTTAGTTTAGAGATCTTGTTCTCTAAACTAACTCCTTGTTCCTCCTCTGCCCATGTCTTGGTTTGTGCTCTAACTGTGCTCTGGGAAAGCCAAGAGCATCCCTGTCAAGCTTTAGCTGCACAGACTGTAAAGTTAAAGATATTCAAGTCACTTGGCTCCAAGATCTCAAATCAAACCTAGATTGCAAGTCAGCCTAATCTAAAGACAGTGTAGTTGTATTACCTTAGACAGAATGACTTTTAAATTACTGCCTTGCAGCATGAATGTCATATGTGGACAGGGAGATGCTCTGTTCATCTCCCTTGAGCTGCTACCGGACATCACTCACATGAAATGCAGAAAACATCTCACGGCTTTACTGTATCTCACACAAGACAAAGCCAGGGAAGAAATGAATATTACAGCTCCAGCCCAACCCAGTTCCCATTGCTGTTCCACCAGAATGGTGCAGCTGCCCCTGACAGTGCAGGGATTGTGTGCAGCCTGGGGACAGCACACACTGCCCACAGGGCAAGGTGGCCTCTCTGCAGAGCCTATTTCCTGGCCTTTCCAAGTCTCCATGGAGTAATGCTTGGCATATGCAAGTTCTCATTTTTTAAATGCTCTTTAAACATGTTTTTCCAAACCCCTTTAACGAGTTCAGCAGTCTCTAAAAGCGAAGTACAAAGCTCTTGAGCTGTTAAGTCTGAAGCTTTGGAGCCCCCCTAAACACAGATAGTTTATTTAAGTTCTGTTCCTTTACTGGGTGATTTTCTGAGTTTATTGCAACTGTACTATATGATTCATATCCTGTATTTCTTACCTCAATAATTTCATTCTTCAAAGAGTAATCATTTTTCTACCTGTCTAAACAGTATGGTCTCAGTTGCCCCCTTATTTATTTTTCATTAAATACTCATTTCTAAACACTTAATTTTATCTGGGGTTTCATTCATTCTCTGCTTTTGAATACTGCCAACTTGAGTGAGGAGTCATGTCACAACATTATATTATTTTGTATCTATGCCTACACCTGTGATATGAAGAAAAAATCATGTAGGATGTAGCCTAGAGCACCAAATTTTGCCATGCAATATATTGAGCACTGATTAGAATAATTCAGCAACGACTCAGGGTAATTAGCAGCATTGGGATCTGCTCAGCCTCATAACCTATACAATTTTTTCAGGAATATATTCAGGTGCTACGTCACTGAAAGCAATTCATTGTCTGAAAACATATTCTCTACCAGCTTTTATGACACCATGCAATGGAAATGGAATATAATTTAGGCTGGAAATTTAAATGCTGTCATGTCAACATCCTGAAGATTTAGACATTCTTGAATGCATGTACACACACTTTATATTAGTTCCAGTGTAAGGGGTGCTGTTTCATGTAAAGAAGCCTGGCCTAGAGCTTAAAAAAACAGGTTTTGCAATTCTGATTTTTCCAGGGCCTGTTTGCTATCCTTAGGAAACATTCTGATGCCTTCTGTTTTCTATCTGCTTAATATGAAGATCATACTACTCTCTTTTATGCTGCTTGAAGAACTACAGATGGAGTTAATGAGGGATGAGAAATCAAAAAACCCAAAAACTAGTAAGTCATTACATTGTCTCAATCTTCCTTAACAGCTTAGTGTTAGCAAATTATGAAAATAAGTATGTGATGGCTAGACTGCTCTTTGATAGTTTTCACAAGCAATTTTGTGAAAAGACAGTCTGATTTCCCCTAAAATTTCCCCCACCTCACAAAACACCACAAACTTATATTTTACGTCTCTACTATCTAGGCTTTATCTAAAACTTGGCCAAACTTGCACAAAATCATCCTTGGGTTCTACAGACTGGTGTGCCATCAAACTTGAGTCCGGCACACCACATGAATTTATCCTGTGAAAAAATGTGGGTTTGCATAAAGTTTATCCTGAGTTCAGATGTATATCTCATAAAGCATGGATTCAATGAATGTGACCTGCTCTCAGGACTGGCCAGAAGTAGAAATATGAGGTTTGATTTAGGGTATCTCTGCTCTCCCTTGATCCTAGTGCCAGTTTGGCTGCTAGTGTATATGAGAACAGCTTCAATAAATGTGAGGTTATATACAGCCCCAGAGGGGATGTGTAAACCACTGGGGATGTTCATTATTGTGAAATGATCTAACTCTGCCCCAGCTATGTGTGCTACGACAATCATCTGGCCAAAAGTAGCTGCCTACAGGGGTCATTTAAATCTTGTTTATAGTCAATGGGGAGAAGTAGCTATTTGTAGGGCATGGTTCATCTCACTCTGAAGAAGACATCTAACACAGATCAGATAAAAGGCACCCTAGAAGTGCCAGAGCATGCTTCCAAGCTGGATCTGTAGAGACAAGAATTTGATTTAGGACTGGAGAATGGCAGAGACAGAGAGAGGTAAATAAAGAGGCCAAGATATCTGGCTAATTTTATCTTATTTTAGGATAAAATTTTAATCCTTCCTGGAGATTTCCACTCCTTTAACTATTAAGAGATCATGGGATGTCAGTCTTGGGTAACAATATCCATGTGTGTAATCCTGAAATGGCAGGATTAATCCCAATCTGGAACAGGTTAGGCCCAGTTTGACCAGATCTGCAGGTCTTAAAGACCTTTAGATTGCAAAAACTTCATGAAAGATTTATTAGAGCACAGGAGACATATTGGTAAATAAAAATCAACAAACAATAAAAATATAGTGTTATTTTAGGAGTACATTCCAAAGATATCAAATCACATATCTGTCTTTGAAATTTTAGTTACATCTTGTTGTGAAATGGATTTTTCCTTTCTTATGTTCCTTCTGTGTCCTATCAAATTAATATTATTGATAATAATGATATAACAATATTATCATTAATATTAATAATAATGATAATAATAGTAATAATAATAATAATAGTTATTGCTATTTACTTCACAATGAAGCCAAAAATTGCTTTACAATGGATGCTAATTCAAGGACTTCATAAGTCATGCCCAAAATCAGCATGGGTGTATCTCTGTGACACAGAACCATAGTAAGGTATGTTATCATCCCTTGGTCCATGCATTTGAGTTACTCAGCAATTCCTGGTAGCTAAGAAAGCAGCAGCACATTTAATACTGTAACTATGTCTTAAGAAGCAAATATGATTGCAAACTGAATCAGTACACACAGGACTAAATGACTTGTGGAGAGTATAGGGGTTTTGCAGAGCAGGATGGGAAATGAATAAATATTATTTGAAAGTCGTTTGAAACAGAGCTGCACATTATTTACCTAAAGGAGTCTATGGTACTTTGGAAAAGTAGTTTTTAATTACTATGGATCTATTCATTTTAATGGTGTAGTTATGAAGTATTTATACATTTGAGGAAATATTCCTGATGTGAGTAATTTTCAGACTCACATTGATAAGGAGAGTAACTTTGCAGTGCAAAAGAAATTTCACTTCAAATTATGCTCATTTGCATCTCTGAAATTCATCTCGACAGGTTAAAATGAGGAAGAAAGTTCAAAGCTAGGAATTTCCCCAGAAGAATTTGGCAAAAAACTAACATAAGAACATTGTCTTAGCAATGTGTTAATTTTTTAGTGATAGTCTCATCTGACTCAATTCCTCTCATTATTTTAATTATAAACACAATTTCTGTGTTTATTTATCTTCTGTAAAATTTTATTTTGGATTTTAGAAAATACTGTACCATTAAGTATAGAAATTGCAGTTCCAGATTCTTTGTAAAGTTGCCTGTTTAATGTTTTCAGACACGAAAAAAATATGTTGTGGAATGTAATATCTTTTCTGATAAGATTGCTAGTTGCTATACTTGCATTGAAAATAACTGATTACACATCAGTGAGACTTAATCCTGTGATGTCAGTATGGATCTTCTTCATTTCAATATACTGCACAGCATGTTCAGCAAATGGGGGCTCAACTAATGTTAGTAAGAATGAAGCATATAAGAGACTATTACAGGCTTTAACACAGTAGCCCAAAGATTTTGGTAGATAACAGATGTGGCTTACACATTTTTTGGTAGAAATCAGATCAGGCTTTCACATTTTTGCGTCACAAGTTACTGTCCAGGCTATCTGTAGATTGTAATTAAGACATTCCAATTAAATGTCTCTTCAATTGACATGGAAAGTAGCAGCCAGAACTGATAAAAATAATATTTCTTTAATACTGATTTGGAGGAACATCGTGAATTTACTGCCAATAATTGGGGGGAAAAGTACTAAAACATTATCATGTGTAAAAGAAGTATATTCCTGTTGGGACTCAAATGTCTGAAATCCAATTAAACAAAACTACTATTCCATCCATTAAATTTACCCATAGAGTTATGAAATAAGAGAAAGGAGACATTTTCAGGCACTTTAGAGAAGTTTACGTGGCAGAAGACTTGAAAGAGTTCTTAGAGTTCTTTGTGAATTCAAAAGACTGCTGAAGGATCGTGTATAAGGGAGAAGGTTGTTTACTTCCTTTATCATTTGCTCTGAAGTTCTTCTATGAATTTATGTACAGAACAAATTCCTTGGTTTTCATGTGTTGACAGTAATATTTGCGGAGACCAACACTGCTTATAGTTGTTTAAAATAGTTTCATTTCCAGAATTCATTTCCTTTTTCGCTCCAAAACATGCAGCATCCTCCACAAAATGTTGAGATTACACTTCCAACTGAAATGTGACTAGCTAGATAATTTCCTTTTTCAGGAAGCCCTCATGTAGCTTTGGAGCTATTATAGCAATTTAAGAATAGAATCAAATTTTAAAACGGTAAGTGGTCACTTTGTGGGTGACCAAATGTTTCTACAATTCAGATGAGGGAGAAAGAAACTTTTCACAGAAACACAGCATCTCTCCCTACAACTACACTGAAGCCAGCCATGGCTGGAAATCAAGTTTAGATCAAGATCAGCCTCTATGTTCTTGATAGGCTTAATATACAGAACAAAGTGATTTAAATAGCTGTAGATAGTATCTTTGTTTTTCAGGAACTGATTCTGATTTGCATGCTACATTGAGGCTCTGGAAAACTTTTCACCCCTGGGGTCAAGAAATAATTTATCTCTTACATACATACATACATAGAACTTTATAAGTGGGATTTATTTTACAGAAAATAGTGATCCAGTTCTGATTCTAAATGACAGTGTCTTATAATAGAAGAAATAAAGTACAGTTTCAATCTGATAATTAAAAAAAAGAGAAAAAAATGTCAGGCTTAGTGAAAGCAGAAATAATTTTAAAAGACAGAGGAGCAGTGTTCTGCTAAACAGAAAACAGCTCTTAGAACCTCACTGATGAGTTTGTGGAAAATGTTACTCCTATGACACAGTCCCCAGGCATATTCTGGATTCTGGCTGTTATTCTCAGAGACTTATTTACAGCTCTTTTCAACAAAATTGTCTTCCTGAACCTTTCTAGGGAACAGCAAATAATTATCATTATTCTTCATTATTTGCATTCCTTTAATGCCTACACAAGTAACCAAGAAGCATTCAACACATTATTTAAAAATAAACACAGGTCAAAAACTTACTGAATGCAGCCAAAAGGAACTCAAGTGAAATTCAATGAAAACATGAAAAACTTAGTTCCTTATCAGGAAAATGTTGTTGAACAGGTTTGTCTTTGAAATCAGGATTTCCTTGTTTGTGCTTGTTTCAAGAATCAGTACTATTCAATCAGAACTCTTCTTGTGTTTCTACTTTGGTACAGATTTTCAAAGGTATTTTAAAGCCTTAAAGGATAACATTAACTAAATTTAAGATAAACCAAAATTACTCTCTTCACACATCTATAAAGGACTGAAAAATCACACAGATGAAGTAAGTCACTGGAGACAGATGGAGGAAAACCTTTTATTGTTTTAAATGGACAGAAGACAGCCACATTTCCTTCAGTAGGGTTTCCCTTTACAAGGTGAAGTTATGTTTTGAACATGTTAATGGCATGGCTAGCTGCATAACAAACCCATCCTATCTCCTCCCTGCAGTCCTGTAGCAGTCTGACACCGACTCCAGTGAGAACAGGATTAAGCTGCAATACATTTTTCACTGAGAGATCCTTCTGAGATATTTTGTTACCAGAACCATTGCTGATTTTCCTATCTGGCTGAAAATAGGTGTAAAAGAATTGCAGAGAGTTTTGCTGAGTGACTAGTTAGCAAAAACTCACTCCTATCTTGCCCTTCAATTCAACCCACACTTCTTGAAAAGACTCTTCTCTCTGCCTGTTCCCATTCGCTTATGTCTTCAGTTCTTTATTACACAGAACTGCCATCTGAACAAACTCCTTTCAGACAAAATAAGGACCCTGAAGTCTAGCAAAGATTTAAAGAATCTTTGAACCTCTTTTGGTCAAAAGAAAAAAAAGTTCAGAGTAATGAATTTTGCTTTTTAGATCAGCTGACATGTCTGCATTTGTCCAAAGATCTGGATAAAACCTGGAAGGAGGCCTCCTGGCATGGTAAAGGAAGTCCTTGCACCTCTCCTGATGCTCAGACTTCATGGAGTGAGTTAGTTTGCTTGGCAGTCTTTCTAGACCCTGCAGACACGTGCTGTTGGACAAAGACATGCAGGAGAGGCTGCATGACCCCCCTCCAGCTGCCCTGGAGGATTTCCTCTAGGACAGCAGTGATTCCAAGTCCATGATGCTTCAGATAAAATAGGAAGATGTATTCTCAGTCCCCATGAACTGAATCCATTGTCACAAAGTATTATGATAGCTTCAGAATAAAAAGGCTGCTCCAAGAGCTGCAGCACTGACTTGTCACGCAATGTTGAAATGAGACACACAAGAGGCAGCAAGTAGCACTTCTAGAGACACTTTTTTGCTGTTATTCTCCAGTAACATTTCTGACACTTACACTATCCCAAGAGTATCAGTTAAAGCATCTGAGAGTCTTTTACATGAGACCTCTTTTGGACAAGTACGCAGACTGATTTTTTTCTGTGAAGGTTGGTTACAAACTTATTTGTGGTAGGTTCCAGCTGTCCTTTTCGGATCTCTAAGCAAGGAGAACATGGGATTTCATTATTTCCACTCTAAGTATCTAAAATGTGGACTTTCTGTCTGAGTCCTTAAAGACAGCAGAAAAAAAAAGGGTCTAGAAGTCATAGAAAATTATTGCAGCATGAGATGGTAGTGCCTGTGTCTTTCATTAGCCAGAAAGCAGCTCAATAGAACAACTCAAGTTGTCTGCATTTGGAGAGATGAGTCTTATCCTTGGAGTCCAGATACAGGAGATGCCAATATTTCACACTCATTCAACCTTTCTGGCAGTGCTTGGTCCAGGAATTATTATTTCAATAGCAGTATGTTAAGTCTGTTGCAACAGAGCTTCTCTGTTATTTAAAAAGCTGCATTAAACAGAAATATAGCTCAGTTGGATCAACCACTTTGCTCAGTGTGGGCTCACAGTGCCTGTCCTTCAATAGCTGTTTCAACAAGTAGCAAAGATAGCAATTCAAATTATCAACTACAATGCAGCTTTTTTTAAGAACTCAGTTGGGTTTGATGCAGTTAACCCTGAGAGATGCAACTCATTTGATTACCAAAAAAATTTTAGAGAGTAGTACTCAAATAGCTTCTCAGTGCTAATCTTTATTTTGTCTTGTAACATAGCCTTCACTATGACGTGGTATATATTGATAACTGCTACAATATTATGCTTGTGACTATATATTACTATGGTTTACATAATTATTCTCACTTCATTTTAATTTCATTATATTCTTTCAATTTATATTTATTGTTGTATATCCATTTTTCACCATACCTAACTGACTTGCCAAAGATAATACAAATAGTTTTGCAGTGAAGCAGAGAGATGAACCACCGTCTCCCACATCATAAATAAAATATCTAAGAAGTTGTCAAACTCAGGGAAAAAAATTGATAAGAATATGTTCTTCTGCATTTGATGCCTTTTGAAATTATTTCAACTTTTTTTCAGAATCTTCAGAATTCTTTACAAACATAATATTTAAGTGAAACAGGACACAATGGAATTTTATTCCTTAAAAAGCTATTAAAAATGCAATATCCTGAATAACACCAAGCACAGTGTAGAAAGGGAGGAGCAGTGTCTGGAATTTTGTGAGTGGTGTGTGTGGGCAGACTGAGCATTTACACAAACCAGTGTTGGTTGGTGTGGATACACTGAACCATTTCAAAAGCAAAAGCATCAATAACGACTTTGTTGTACTGGAGGGTAGACCAGCCAATAACCACATGATCCCATCCTGTGCTCTTGGCAGTCTCAAACTTGAGTTCCTGCATATAGCAAAGTATAAATATAACTCATTCAATAAAAAAAAATTAACTGAAGGTTTTCAAACATTTTTTATTTTATTAAAAAGCTTTTGGATTTGGTTCTTTTCTATGGAAATCTTCAAGTCATGCTTTTTTCTCCAACCAAACCAGTCAATCTCCTCATATAAAATAAATAAATAAATAAATAAATAAATAAATAGTGTTTTCCCTACTTCCAGTCCCATTTTTGGACCTGTAAAGATTATAGAATATGTATCTATGCAAATATACAAGTTTGAAGGTAAGGGTGTGTTTCTCCTTTTTATTTAAAGCAGAACTGTCTGGATCAATAAAAAGCCATCAATGCTCCTCATTTAGCATTGCTTTTGGCTAACTGGATGCTTGCAAATCTGCAATGACATAGATCAGACAACTCTAGTGAGCTAAACCTCTGTAGTTATATTTGAAAGGCAAAATTGTATTAAACCTGAGATATCACAGGACTGCTTGACTGAGGTGTTGAAACCTGGGGCATATTAAAATCATTGAAGCAGGAAGAGGAAAATAAAAAAAATAAAAGGAAGAGAGGTGAAAGTTTAGTTTTTGTGAGAAACTTGCTTTACTGAACTCTGAATTGATGGGGTGAATTACATTAACAACTGATGCAGATGCAGGTTAGGTTTGGTGGCAGATCAAATCCATATGTAGTTACCACTCTGTGATACAATGATGATCTGTCTGTGTTGGACCATTCCAAGCCGAAGGCTCCCTTCAGCTAATTGTATCCACACAAGAGAGGCTGCTTCCACTAATATCAACCTATCTCTTGGGAAGTCTGCTATGATCCTCTTTTTGTTGGCCCGACAAAGGCAATAACTTAATTTATTTTCACTTCTAGCCTCTGTGACACCTTTCAGAAGCTGTTTCTTTCATCCTGTTCTTTATATAAAAGAATTTCAAAATTTTGGGTCATTTTTGCTGTGAAGTAGCTTTTAGCACTATCTGAAAACTTGTAACATTAATGCTCTCAAAATATTTGTAAATATTAGCTCTAGCAACATAAATAGTAGCATCAATTGGACCAATCCAGCTGATAGTATAAGAACCACATGGATTTACAAGATGTAATTGTTATCGTGGTGAACTCCCTTGAGGGAGTTCAGTGGGTGCTTGATCAAAAAGTCATTATGGTACAAGTATCAGCAGATTTCAGCAGGGATAACATCTGGTGTTACGATGTTGATGTTGCAGAGAGAATTAGCCCAGCAAAACCCATAGTGGTTATTCTCCCCACATCCTACAAGATCTAGTCACTAACAGAGTGACCACAGGGGCCAGGCACCTAGGCAGGATTTCTGAAGGGCTGAGCAACTCATTTTACTTAAATGGTTGAGACAAGGACAGGACAGAGAAAGGCAGGTGAGATCATGCCACTTGTGCAAAAGATGATTAAAGGAAAAAAAAGAAAATGTCTCTGGCAAAAATTAGATCAAGTTGGGAACATTCTAATGGTGAATTCCTGAACCTTTCTGACCATTATAAGGAAGGGAAGTCTAAGCAGCAAGCAAGATTCAATGAGATTAAAGTTTAAGGCTGATGTCTCTGAAGGCATTTTGATGCACGCATCTGCTCCCTTGACTCTTATTGAAAACAGACATGGTCACTCCTGC